>NC_051283.1:28627610-29227610 GCF_015220745.1 Sebastes umbrosus | reverse complement strand
ACCTGTGAGGGTTTCTGGACAATATCTGTCATTGTTTTGTGTTGTTAATTGATTTCCAATAATAAATATATACATACACTTACATAAAGCAGCATATCTGTCCACTCCCATGTTGATAAGAGTATTAAATACTTGACAAATCTCCCTTTAAGGTACATTTTGAACAGATAAAAAAATGTGTGATTAATTTGCGATTAATCATGATTAAATATTTTAATTGATTGACAGCCTTATTAAAAACAAACATTTTGTACGTGTCATAGCAGGTAATCCAGTGGTAGGGTTTTGGATGTTTGGTTCTGATTGATGGTTCTTTGTTAGATTCAGTTCCAAGTTGGCAAAATATTCCGGCTTAGATCCGACGCCAACAAACCAGTTATCAAACAGTTTATTTCTCTTGTTAGAAAACAGTTTGGTAGCGAGATTCTCATTTGTAGAAGCCGCTGACAAACATTAGATCAGCTGCCCATAAATCACTTTAATTCCTTATTAATGTGCTCTCTGCAACATGCGACCTGTTTCTGTAGTCGGACGACAGAGCGGAGGAACGATCCAGCTCATCGTCAGATTCATATCAATATTTCTGCAGAGTTGAGCAATACCTCTGTGTGGCTTCAAGAGGAGCGACCGCATTCACATTACGCCGTCATTTGAGCCACTGTTGATGTAACAAATGTTAATGTGAAGCACTACTAAACATGTGTTTCATAAGTCAAACCGTCTGTTGTTGAGAGTTTCTGTCTTACATGGAAATTGTGACTAAACGAGATTATAATCAGGGCAAGGAAATGTGCTTTTGATTTAAAGGGGATTTTTCCCAACGTTGTGCCTCCTTTCGAGGAATTCAGAGAAACTCGTTGAAGACTTTTCACTGGTAATCAAACAGTCTGTGGTTGTTGTCGGGTGGAAGAATGTGAGAGTATGAGCTAAACATTAGAGAAGTAGATTGAAAGTTTGGACTTCCTGTTTTAAAGAGAACTAAAACGGTTTATTCTGCTAATGCACTCGGATAAGAGCCTCGAAGGTAAACCGGCTACTTGTGGAGCGACCTCGACATGCTTTTAGATTCCCCTCCGATATAAAGAACATCAAATAAACTCTATTATATTAACTTCACTTGTGCTCCTGATGAAATCACTATTTTCATCCCTTCGATATCAAAGTGATTTGTTTCAGGGCCACCGTTTCCTCGGGGGCTTGATGTGACATTTCTGAACTAACGATAATTAGCCGCACCGTACAATTTAGTTTGTGGAAAAGGTTGTTGGTGGTGTTCAGGTGCGACCTTGGCTTTTTCTCTCCCGTCCTCCTCTGGACGTACACACCTCCTATTAGACGGCGTTTTGGTGCTACGAACCTGTTGTTAAGGCTGTTTAACGTTAATCCAGTCACAAAGTAGAAGCACTTAGCATCACTCCCTCTCCACACTGAATCATCTGTTACTTCTCTTTCTTGCTCTTCTCTTTGGAGTTATCACATCAACTCTCCTGGTTGTCACAGTTCCTGTTTTATGAACAGAGTTGTGTTTTTTTAGATAAATGTGCAGTAGTTCGGCTGCAGTCCAGAAGTACCGGACTCTCGTTGGTCAACAGCATTAAAGCTGTTTGCAAAGAGCAGATTTCAGCTCTATATATATTCACATAGAAACGCTCTTGTTTCTTGTATTTCCTCAGTGGGGATTGGTAGTGCTCGGACAGGCTGTTCTCATACACCGTTTGTAGCTACACCTACGAAAAATAATGCACTGTAATTCATATGTATCCCACCAAAATCAATTCATATTTAATCCATGTAATCGTGAACCAGGAAGTATAAAGAGCTACACAGTCAACGTTTTTGTCTCGTAACTTCCGTAGATAAGTAACAACACTTTCGTAGTTATTTAAACCCAAACGTTGACTTTCGTACCTAAGTAACGCCGCTTCCAAGGTTATTTTTATGCCAAACGACGATCTTTTCCTAAACCTAACCAAGTTGTTCCCCAAGAAGACGGAAGTTTATTTTGATAAGCCTGTATAAATATACGGAAATTAGCGCGTGTTGTTGGACATTCGTAGGAAAATGAGGAATACGTTTTTCGTAAGATATCATACGAACCGTTGCATGAGGATACGTTGAGTTTAGTAAGAAAAGGAAGTTACTCAAACCCCCTTTGGTTTCTGACTGTTGAATGTTGCTTAAAAATGGCAAAAAAATCTTTGTTTATTGATTCGGAGGGGTGAAATGCAAAGGGAAAATCGTGCAGTAATGAATTAATGAAGAAATGCATAAATAAATAAATATAAACATTAATGAAAAATAAATGCAAAAATGCAAATGAATGCAGAAATAAAAAATAAATGCAAAAATAAATATATTTTAAAAAATTATTAAAAATAAAGACAAATACATAAAATGGAAAATTAAACAGTAGAGTGAATGAATAAGGGAATGAATAAAAAGATTTATAAGTAAAGAAGGAAATTATAACAGAAATATCAATTTATGTCACATTTTATCAATTAACTAATGGCTGCATTTATTGATGATTTATTTATTTATTCATTTATTTTTAGATTTTGGCATGTTCCGTCCTCCATTAATTTTCATTGACGATTGTGACATGATTTTGGTGACTTTTGTGACGTGTTTTCCGTACTTCTGTTGCGTTGTTTCCGTACATATTTACTTAGTTTACGTACTTATTTTAGGTAGTTTTGTTACCTAAACATAGCGCGGCCTTTATCGTAGTTTTGTTGCGTGGCACGCAAAAAGGCTTAAACGCGTTCTCATGACACGTGAAATGTCATTGTACTCCTTCCAGTGAGATCGGATCGGTCCCAGACCTGCAACTCATCATCTCAAAGAAGACGAGAAGAAATGACTGAATCCTCATCAGACAACAGAAGAATCAAACAACGAAAACAAACAAAGACCAATACTGATAACAGTCTATCGATACTCGTCTCTTTCTGCTATAGAAGTCACATCCTCTACGTTCGTCCTGTTAAGGAAAAACAAATGAACCAGCAGAACCGCCTCCGTCGGGTTCTGGAAGTCAGGCTGCAGATCTCCTTTTTATTGATAGAAGAACGTCTCCGGCCATCTTGTTACGAGTGTGTGAGTTAGTGTGTGCAGCCTATAACTCACCCGCCATCTTGTTTAGAGTGTGTGTGTGTGTGTGTGTGTGTTTGGCCGTGGTCGAGAGGTTTGTGTGTGTGTGTGTGTGTGTGTGTGTGTGTACATTTCAGTGTGAGGAGTCGGCGCTGTAAAGCTGCTCGCCGTCCTGCCGCAGCCAATGTCAACAGCCCAGCGCATAACTTCCCATGAGCCTTTTCCCCTAGAAGGTAACCGGACGGCTGCGGCGCTAGTCCATACGACTCTGAGTGTGTGTGTGTGTGTGTGTGTGTGTGTGTGTGTGCGTGTGGAGGAGGTGTGTGTGTGTGTGTTTTTACACCCATTCATCAGTGTGTATCCATGCTGTGTGTGTGTGTGTTTACATGCTGTGTGTGTGTGTGTTTCAGCCTATAAATTGTTACGCTGCGTGTGTGTATGTGCATGTGGTGTTTGTGTCTGTGTGTGTGTGTGTGGACGAGGTTTGTGTGTGTGTGTGTATTTTTCGCCAGTGTGTATCTATGCTGTGTGTGTGTTGTAGCCTATAAATTGTTACGCTGTGTGTGTGTGTGTGTGTACATGTGGTGTGTGTGTGGACAAGGTGCGTGTTTGTGTTTTTTTCATCAGTGTGTATCCATGCTGTGTGTGTTCGTGAGTGTGTGTTTACATGCTGTCTGTGTGTTTTAGCCTATAAATTGTTACGCTGTGTGTGTGCATGTGGTGTTTGTGCATGTGTGTGTGTGCATACATATAGTGTGTGTGTGTGTGTGTGTGTGTCTTCACATGCGTGCTGTTGTCTTGCTGGTTTGTACTCATGGGGGCATTTTTTCATGCTGTGTGTGTGTTTTGGTTTTAATGCACGTGCACACTCAGCATGAAGTCACGCACACACACACACACGTACATCACCATGACAGCGTGCATACACAGTGTGTGTTTGTGTGTGTGTAAAGCAGCACATACCAGAACAGGTACTGTATGTGTGTGTGTGTGTGTGTGTTAGTGTAGGTTCAGTGTGTGTTTGGTGTGTGTTTCCAGTGTGTGTGTGTGTGTGTGTGTGTGTGTGTGTGCAGTAGAGCAGAGTGGCGTCTCTAATGCGATTACGTCCCTTGTCTCCGTGCAGAACTGATAAGGTATTAGAGGGCGGGCCGTGATGAGATTTAAATTAATTCAGCCTCCATTCAAATTCACCGTGAGATGAGCTGCTCCATTATTTGGCCTTCCAGCCGCCACTCCTCCCTCCCTCATCCCTCCATTCCTCCATCCCTCCCTCCATCCCTCCTTTCTCCTCCTTCCTTCCTCCTCTTTTTACTCCTCTTTTACTCAGTCTCCTAACAAACCTCCCGACTTCGATTCTCACTTTAATCCTTCCTCCGTTCCTCCGTTCCTCCAGTAATCTCCTCCTTTTCTCCCCCCAATTCCTCCATTTCTTTTACTCCCTCCCTTCTTTTTCCCCCCTTCCTTTCTGCTTCCTGCTTTCCTCTCTCCTCCTCCACCTCCTCTCCTACCTGATATCCTCCCTTGTCCTCCTCCTTCCATCATTTCTCCTCCTCCTCTTCTTTCCCTCCCTCCTTAATGACTCCCTTCTGTCCAATTTGATCCAATCGTCTTCCTTCTCTCCTTCCTCTCCTCCCTTACCTCCTTCCTTTTCATCTCCTTTTTACCTCTCCTCCTTCTCTTCTCCATCTGAATCATCTCCTCCTTCTTTTCTTCCTTCCTTCCTTCCTTCCTTCCTTCCTTCCTTCCCTCTCTCTTTCCTCCATTCATCCTTTTAGTCCTTCTTCCTCGCTCCATTTCTCTCATCCTGTCTGAATCTTTCTTTCCTTCCATCCTTCCTTTCATGCTTCCTGCTTTCCTCCCTCCTCCTCCTCCTCTCTTACCTGATATCCTTCCTTCTCCGCCTCCTTCCATCATTTCTCCTCCTCCTCTTCTTTCCCTCCCTCCTTAATTACTCCCTTCAGTCCAATTTGTTCCAATCGTCGTCCTTTCCTGCTTCCTCTCTCTCCTTCCTTCCTTCCTCCTCTTTCTTTAACTCCTCTCTTACTTTATCTATCTTAGCTTTCCCTCCCTTCATTTCCTCCCTCCTCCTCCTTCTCCTCCTCCTTCCATCATTTCTCCTCCTCCTCTTCTTCCCCTCCCTCCTTAATTACTCCCTTCTGTCCAATTTAATCCATCATCTTCCTTCCCTCCTTCCTCTCCTCCTTTATTTCCTTCCTACTTTCCCCCCTCTATCTCCTTTCCGTTCGCCTCCTTCCTTTCCTACATTCCTCCCTCCTTCCTTTTCACCTCCATTTCTCTCTTCCATCTCCATCATAACCTTCTTCCCTCCCTCTTTCTTTCCCCCCTTTCTTCCTTAATTTCTCCCTTTAAATCTGATTCAGTCCAGTTTTCTTTACCTCCGTTCGTCTCCTCCCGTCCTTCCCTCCCTCCTTTTCTTTCCTTCAATCCTTCCCTCTCCCCCTCTTTCTCTCTCATCCATCTGAATCATATCCTCCCTCCCTCCCTCCCTCCCTCCCTCCCTCCTTACTTCCTCCCTTAAAATCTGATTCTTCTTTACCTCCGTTCCTCACCTCCTGTCTGAATCTTTCTTTCTTTCCATCCCTCCTTTTTCTCCCCTTCAAACCTTCCTTCTCCTCTCGTCTATTCGTCTCCTTTTTTCCTCTCCTCCCTCCTTACATTCCTCCTATAATTTCTCTTCATTCCTTCCTTCCATCCATCCATCCCTCTCTCTTTCCTCGATTCATCCTTCCATTCATTATTTTTCATTCATCCTTTTACTCTCTCTTCCTTCCTTCAATCCCTCCTTTTCCGTTCCTCCATTCCTCTCCTCGTTACCTCTCCTATCTTCCTTTACATCCCTCCTCTAATTTCTCTTCTTCCTTTTCCATTTCTCTTCTCCATCTGAATCATCTCCTTCCTTCCTTCCTTCCTCCTTCCCTCCCTCCTTTTCTCTCATCCGCCTGAAATTTTCTTTCCTTCCCTCCCTCCTTTCGTCCTTTTTTCTTACCTCCTCCGTTTCTCTCTTCATTCCTTTCATGCATCTGAAAATCTTCTCCTTCTTTCATTCTTCCTTTTAGTCTTTCTTTACCCCCTCTCTCTCTCTTATCTGAATCACCTCCTTCCTCCCTTCTTTTTCTCTCCTTTTAATCCTCTTTCCTTCAATTTATCTTAAACCATCTTTTCCTTCCCTCCCTTTTTCTTCCGTTCTTCCTCCCTCCTTATTTCTCCCTTAAAATCTGATTCTTCTTTACCTCCATTCCTCTCCTCCTATCTGGATCTTTATATCTATCCTTCCTTTCTTCCTTTCTTCCTTCTCTCTTTCCTCCATTCATCCTTTTAGTCCTTTTTTCCTCCCTCCCGCCATTTCTCTTTTTTTCTTTCCTCCTCCCTCCCTTTCCTCCATTCTTCCTTTTAGTCCTTCTCCCTTCTTACCTCCTCTCTTATCTGAATCACCTCCTCACTTCCTTCCTTGTTCCTTCATCACCTCCTTCTTCCCTTCTTTTTCTCTCCTTGTAACCTTGTAAACATTCCCTCTGTTGTCTCCTTCCTCTCCTCCTTCCTATCTTGTCTATTTTCATCCTACGTAAACCATCTCTTTCCTTACTTCCTCCCCTCTTTTCCTCCTTTCTTGTCCTCGCCCACCACCCACCCAATCCTTCCCAATCCTTCCCTCCTTCCCTCCTTCCCTCCTTCCCTCCTTCCCCCTTCCCTCCTTCCCTCCTTCCCTCCTTCCACTGGTGTAGCTCGTCTTTAACAGAACATTTAACCAAATGGAGTAAAGCTTAGCCTATTAGAATGGGCAGCTTAGTGTGTGTGAGCATCCCTGCGTGCTTCCCATTGCTCGTGCATGCATATTAATGTGTACATGCTTGTGTTTCTCCGTGCCTCCTCCCAGTGTGTGTGTGTGTGTGTGTGTGTGTGATTAAAACCAGCCACCGTTCAGGGCCGTCCTCCGCTGTGAGCAGCCCGCCGTTTTCGGTCAAAATTACACAAACCGCTCAGTAAATAAAGAAGAAGACTCGGCAGGTTGCGGTGGATTTTTTAGTGAATATATTCCAAATGGAGGCTCATAGTGATGCACCTTTGTTTGTTTTTATTCCAGCAGAGGGGTCAGAGGTCACAGAGCCTGCAGGAGGGGCGGGGTTTAGTGTCCGGCTCAAGGACACTCGGCAGGGACGGACTCGCGGCCCACAGCAGCCGTTGAACCTTTGACCCTCCAAAAACAAGCTCAAAATGAGTTCCCCCCCCTCCAACATTTGGGCTTCATTTAGGAGGGATTGGCTGCGACAATTAGTAAACGACTCAATTTGCATATTCATAATCACTTTATATTTTGATTAAAATAGCAGCAGCGAGCCCAAAGAGAAACCCTCTCAAGCCTCCAACCCCCGAGCAACAGCTGGAGACTCGGCGCCAACACCTGGAAATCAAACATTTCTTAAAGCGGGTTAACAGGCTCATTACAGAGAACACCAGCTTCTAGTACACACCGTACTTCCTGAGAACATTGACCTCATTAACCTGAACCCCACGGACCTTATTGACGGGAGTCACAACAAACACACCTTAACTTTATTGTTATATCAAAATGAAAATAAAAAAACGAGGCAATGTGCATTAATGATACACAGGATTCTGATAGAGGAGACCACGGTGTTCTCAATGTTTCCATCTGGAACATTTATGGGAAACATGGTAGTTGTGACACTTCTTGATTGCAGTTTTGGTTTTAAAGAGTAACAGCAGTGTTTCGCTGTCCTCGCTGGTTGAAAGAGTCCAGTCTGATTCACTTCTGACCAGCAAAACTGGAAGCTCAGTGTTCAGTAGCCCCATTTGGCTTCATACATTGGTCAACGTCCGGTTCTGAGAAGTGAAGCCAACGCTGAAGTGTCTTAAACCTGCATTCTCTCTAACAGCCAGCAGGTGGCGACTCCTCTGGTTGCTAAAAGAAGTCTGATTGTATAGAAGTCTATGAGAAAATGAGTCTACTTCTCACTGGATTTATTACCTCAGTAAACATTGTAAACATGAGTTTATGGTCTCAATCTCTAGTTTCAAGTCTTCTTCAATACAGCATGATGTTCATTTAGTAAACTATGGTCCCATTTAGAGTCAAATAGACCATAAAGCAGGGGATGCTTTAGGGTGACGGACAAAAACTGAGATGGGGACGGCAAAAAAACAAGATGGCAACAGGTAAAAACCAAGATGGTGACGGCCATAAATCAGGATGGCGACGGCCAAAAACCAAGATGGTGATGGCCAAAAAACCAAGATGGTGTCAGCCAAAAACCAAGATGGTGATGGCCAAAAAACCAAGATGGCAACGGGTAAAAACCAAGATGGTGATGGCCAAAAAACCAAGATGGTGTCAGCCAAAAACCAAGATGGTGATGGCCAAAAAACCAAGATGGTGTCAGCCAAAAAACCAAGATGGTGTCAGCCAAAAACCAAATGGTAACGGCCTAAAACCAAGATGGCAACGGGTAAAAACCAAGATGGTGACGGCCATAAACCAAAGCCTATGGAAAGAGGCTGGGTCACGCATCATCAACGCGTCATATCTTTGGGGGTACAACACATGTGCAGTAAAATCTGGTCTGCACTTGCCGAAATTGAGCCAATCGCAACCCACGACGCAGCTTCAGTTACATTCTGCATATGTCATATCCCATACCCCAAGACCCATGTCTGCCCGTGTCCCAGCCTCCTTCCATACGCCTTGCATAAACCAGGAAGGTGTCAGACAAAAACCAAGATGGTGATGGCCAAAATCCAGGCTAATAGATAATAACGCGTTAACCCCAAATCGTTTTAACGCCACTACTTTCTTTAACGCATTAATATAATCAATCTATCTTGAGGTTGTAGTGTTCATGGTGAAGATTCTTTCCCTTGACCTCTGACCTCCAGATATGTGAATGACATGCCCACTTTATGATAACCACATGCAGTTTGGGTCAAGTCATAGTCAAGTCAGCACACTGACACACTGACAGCTGTTGTTGCCTGTTGGGCTGCAGTTTGACATGTTATTATTTGAGCATATTGTTTTATGCTAAATGCAGTACCTGTGAGGGTTTCTGGACAATATCTGTCATTGTTTTGTGTTGTTCATTGATTTACAATAATAAATATATACATACATATACATAAAGCAGCCAACTCCCATGTTGATAAGAGTATTAAATGATCCATTTATTTAGTCTTTCAGATTTGTTTGTGATGCTGAATAACATCATAATAATGAACAAAGACAACGTTAGTGAAATGTTTCATATTGAGTTCCTGAATGTGGCTGCAGCTCGTCGGTCCTGAGCGTTTCCTCCTGTCATCAGACGGTGATGCAGGTGTTTGGTATGAGCAGCCTGTTACATTCAAATGAAACGGGGATAAAACTGAGTGGAAAAGAGCAAATGTGTGTGTTTTGTCACCGACCTCGTGTTTCTCAATTTGTCTTGTGCTCCTCCCCGTGATTGTCCCACAGCTCCCCCTCTCTGTTTCCCTAATTGCTCTCCTCTCTCTCCCCTCTCTTTCTTGGTGCGGTCCCGTCTCCCACCCAGAAACCCACATTAGATTCGTTGCGATGCAGCTCCACGCCCCGCTCACCGGTGATTATTTATTCTCCTTTTCATTTTCTTTATTTAACTTTGATTTCCCCCGGTTGGTTCTTTGAGATTGAGTGGGGAGCATGGAGAGGGTCTTCCACTGGAGCGCTCCGGTTCAAGCCCCCCCTATATAGGCAAACCTCCTTGCTCAAGGGCCCTTCAGCGAGGCAGTGAATACCTACTTTGACCTCTGACCTCCTTGTGCCGGATTAGGGTCAGCAGAAGGAGAATTCAGTGCTGTGTGTGTGTACGGAGAGAATAGATGACGGAGACAGGAAAACTAGCAGAAATCAATGCAATCAGAGCATCGGCAATAGCCGATTGATTCAAACACGAATTAACAATATTCAGCATCCTAATATTACCATGGCAACAGAGCTTAGGCAGACTGCAGAAGCCCAGCAGTAAACAAGATAAGGTGTGTGCGTGTCTCGGCATCCCGGCTAATCTCCGGCACGCATCTCTCTCAGGTTTCTCATAAGCGAGATAAGAGCTTGTCCAAGTTATTGCCAGAAAATATGTTCATACGCAGCCAATCAAATCAAAATAGACCTGAACGTCTCAGGTAATAATTGGATATTGATTCGAGTTAATGCGGGCAAAGAAAACAGTTGCAGTCTGCAACTTGTTGAGGAATAAGTTTAACTGTAAAGTGTTTCTGAAAATATCTAGAAAATAAACTTATAATATTCAGAATTTCAATCAATATGTTTTCAATAAAAAGCTGTATGCTTTTCCTCACTGCTTTCACCTCTAAATGATTTTTAAAAAAGCATCTAAAGTGATGAACTATGGAGGACGGAACCTGCCAAGATAAAGAATAAATTGATAAATTAATAAACGACTTGATAAATAAATAAATATCATTATCATTGTCATTAAATGTAGCAAAAATAATATTAAAAAATAAATGTAGCCATTAATTAATTGATAAAATGTGACATAATAAATAGAAAAAAATGCAAAAACAAATAAATAAATAAAAAATAGTTGCAAAAATAAATATATCAGTAAATAAAAGGAAAAATGAAATGGAAGATTAAATAAATAAGGGAATGAATACAAAGACAAATAAATGTAGAAAATAATATTAAAAAATAAATGTAGCCATTAATTTATTGATAAAATGTGACAAAATAAATAGAATTAGATCTAAAAAAAAATTAAAAAAAATAGATTCAAAAATAGATTAATAAATAAAAAATGAATGAATAAATAAAAAAAGTAATTAATTAATTCAAATTTAATATTATATAATAATAATAATTAATAATTGTTATATAATGAGAGTATTAAATACTTGACAAATCGCCCTTTGGGGTGCATTTTGAACAGACAAAAAATGTGTGATTAATTTGCGATTAATCGTGATTAACTATGTACAATCGATTGACAACCCTAATAAAAACTCAACTAAAGTACAGATACTCCCAAAAAATACTTAAATACTGTAACAAAGTATTTTTACTTGATTTACACTGAACCATTAACTTCAGATACAGATCCTTGTAGCCAAATGAGTTTATTTTTAATCAGGTTTTTAAATCCGAACCAACACATGAAAAAGAAGCTGCCATCATCCAGGTGATTTAGCTCGGCATTCCTTCTCTCCTCGTGTGGACGTCGTATATAAGCAGCGTGGCCGTGACTCCGCCTCGGATCCAGACCCACAGCGTTGTAAAAGCGGCTATAAAAGACAGAGTGGAAATGGAGTAACGTGAAGGAATAAATCTGCTCTGCAGTAAAGCACCGTGACTGATAAAAGTTTATTAGAAGTCCTTTTGTGGAGTCCTGAGCTTTTTATTTTTTCCCCCTCAGCATGGCTCCCTCCACACCCGGCTCCAGAAATTTTTCTTGGCAGGCCGTAAAGGCCCTCTGAGGCAGCATTACAGCCCATGTGACAGTAAAACCCTCCACAGAAACCAATACTAATGGAATTCTCTCCGGCGAGGTGGCCCATCCTGCCTATTCAGATGAAGAGGAGGAAGCCTTTTCTTTCTCTCCCCCCCCCCCTCGCCGCGTAAAGAATGCATCGCACCCCCAGCAGCGCTTTTATACGCACCAAGTACCATCGCTGGACGGTTATTTACATTTACATTTGCATTTTGGGCAGTCTTATCCGGAGCGGCTCACAATGAGAGCAGTCGTAGATGAAGCTGGAATTCCTCGAGCAGCAGGAAGGAAGATATTTCTGTAAATCTGTGAGTGAGCGAGTCAGAGGGAAGTCCTGGGTGGAAAAGAAGCAACAAGAAGCAGACGGATCGGGTTGTTGAGGATGATTAAAATAAACCTGATTGAAAGTATCTAAAGGATATGGATAAAATAACTGGAGTCTGGTTTTCTCTGAAGTAGTGCTCCTAACAAGCAGCACCTGATGCTTAAAGTTATACACTACACGGCCAAAAGTATGTGGCTAGACCATAAACTGTATATAAACTGTAAGAAGTGGACATAGTCACCATGACAACACTCACTGGTTTGTTGACTGTCGTTTTGAAGGCTCTGGTTTGGCATTTTGGCCATCGCCATCTCGGTGTTTGGTCGTCGCCTTCTTGGTTTTTGGCCATTGTCGTCTTGGGTTTTAACCCTCGCCATCTTACTTTTTAGCCGTCGCCTTCTTGGGTTTTTAGCCGTCGCATCTTACTTTTTGGCAGTCGCCTTTTTGATCTTTGGCTGTCGCCATCTTGCTGTTTGGTCGTCGCATTCTTGGTTTTTGGTAATTGTCGTCTTGGGTTTTAACCATCGCCATCTTACTTTTTAGCCGTCGCCTTCTTTTGTTTTAGCCGTTGCCATCTTGGTATGTGCCCGTCACCATTTTGATTCTTGGCCGTTGTCATCTTGGGTTTTAACCATTGCCTTCTTACTTTTTGGCCGTCGCTATCTTGGTTTATAGCCGTTGCCATCTTGGTTTTTGGCCGTCGCCATCTTGGTTTTTTGCAATTAGTAGTGACATGAGAAGGTGGAACTCAGTACAACCGAACGCTGAATAAGATATTTTCAGGCGACCAAAAACATTTCTCTAAATGTAGTTAAATATCATCTTGTCATTGTTATCTCAGATCATACTATATGTCAGCCGTATTTTAGTACTGTAATCTGTTGATAGTTTTGTTTTCTCCATCGCCTGATTTTGTATTGTTTTGTCTGCAGCTTTGTATGCTCGTAAAATGAGCATATCTGGTTAAATAAAGGTAAAAATAGCATTTGTGATGAGGTGCAGGTCAGCTACCTCTCGTCGTGTCTTCATATACAGATACAGAACAGCTTGGTGCAAAGGAATAACTCAGAGAAGAAGGTTTAAAAGTGTGCAGCAGCATGAATAATGAGAAAAGTCTATTTTGTGCAGCAAGACGAAGGTGACAGTTAACAGTCGTGATTATTGGTTTCACACAAAAACTCAATATTGTGACAATTTGAACTCACATTTAAAACAACGCCAGTCGGTATTTTACAAGTGAAGTGAAAAGTGTTGAATTGTCTCCACTTTATACTGTTTAAAATACCTTTTCATCAGCATGCACTGCTGGCTGCCTATGGCTGAGCTTATCCTATAAAAGACAGGCCACAAATAGAATGATTTTTAGAAAGTTCTAAGTCCTTTTCACTAAATCCCCATAAAGGATTTGTCATTAAAATGTGCCATTTGGTGGAACCTTTTATCCAAAGCGCCTTACAGGACGCTGAGTGCATACATTCTCAGTAATGGTAACCTTTAGTGTGGCCTTCTTCACGTGTTCTCACCTATAAATAACAACAATAACTGCATTTTCTGTACCTTATTTATACACTATTTAACATTGGATATTGCTGGACAGGTTAGCTAAAGGCTTAGCTTGGGAGTCTGCTATCACTCAATAAAACAAATGCTAAAGTGTTTCGTCTATCGTCACTCGATACAGCGAATGCTAATTTGTTAGAGTGAAGGATTTAGCATCAAGTAAAGTTTTCTGCTGTCCCTCTGCAGAGTTTACGATAAAACATTGGTATTCATTCTGCTATCGCTAACGCGCTAGCATTAATTTGACAATCACTCATCAAAAGCATTCTAACGTTTACAGTACTCAATAATGAATTGTTTGCATAGAGTCTGCTATGACTCTGCATGCATAGTGTAATTAATTCCCACTTTTATTTATTCATGGATTTATTTTTATGATTTTTTTAATTTATGAATTTATTTTAATTTATGTTTTTATTTTGGCATTATTTATTATTTATTAATTTTTAAATATATGTACTTATTTTTGCATTTACTTTATTTATTTATTTTTAAATGTATGTATTTATTTATTTCATATTTATTTTTAAATGTATGTATTTATTTATTTCATTTTTTATTTTTAAATGTATGTATTTATTTATGTGTTTAAGCATTTATTTATTTATTCATTTATGCATGATTTTCCCTTTGCATTTCACCCCCTATTTAATTCCCCAAACATATTTAGCTCTATATTATTTTTTTATACTTTTAGTCATACAGTTTGTTTTTTACATTTCTTCATGGCATATTTATTTATTTATGGAGTCATTTATTTATTTAATAATAATAATAATAATAATAATAATAATAATATATTATAATAATAATAATAATAATAATAATAATAATAATAATAATATAATAATAATAATAATAATAATATACATTAATAATAATATTGTTTTTATTATTATTATTATTATTTATTTATTCATTTATTTTGGCAGGTTCTGTCCTCCATACAATGACATCTGGCTCAAGTGTATGGAGGACGGAACCTGCCAAATGAAATTAAAAATTAAAAATTGACTCAATAAATAATAAATAAATAAATATGCCATGAAGAAATGTAAAAACAAATGTATAAATAAAAGTATTAAGAATATAGAGATAAATATGTTTGGGGAAATAAATAAGGGGTGAAATGCAAAAGAAAAAAGTCATGCATAAATAAATACATACATTTAAAATTAAATAAATAGAAAATAAATTCAAACATAAATAAAGATAAAGATAAATACATAATTAAATAAAAGTTGAAATTAAACAAAAGATTAAATAAATTAATTAAAATGAATAAAAGGTAAATAAATACAAATTAAAGCAGAAATATCAATTCACGTCACATTCTATCGATTAATTAATGGCTACATTTAATTTCAATATTATTTTTGCTACTTTTAATGGCGTATTTATTTATTTATTGAATCATTTATTTTTTCATTTATTTTTGATATTGCTGGTTATACAAACATTTATTAATTAATTTAAAAATTCCTGAAAAGAAATGCATTAATAAATAAAAGTGAAATTTTACAGAAGAGTAAATAAATAAGGGAATTAATAGAAAGGTAAATAAATAAAAAAGCAAATTAAAACAGAAGTTTCAATTTATGTCATATTTTATCAATTAATTGACTACATTTATTTTTAATATTATTTTTTGTTACTTTTAATGACATTTATTTATTTATCAAGTCATTTATTTATTTATTTTTTATTTTTTTATTTTGGCAAGTTATGTCCTCCATATAATTCAACATAGTTTATATTAAAAGTCTACTATCACTCATACGTATAGATATATATGTTGATCGCTGGGCCTATAAGTGTTTCTGTTCCTTTAACTCACGTTTTATGTCTTCCTTCGTGACATGTGCTGTGAAATGACGTGAAGTCGAGGCCGTGACGCGGCGGCGCAGTGACTGTTAGCATGGACGGGCTGCACTGACCTATATACAGCTGAATATAAGTCTGCGTCGGAGCACAGAGTCTCTCCCAGGCTTATAGCAGCAGCTCACGGCTGGATGGAGGCGGCGCCGTGTTAGCTGAGGACACGTGAAGACACACACGTCCACATATGGAGACGTTCATGCACGCGTACACTCGGAAGTACGTACACGTGATGTGAGGACACGGGAGGCTGAACCAGACAAAGTCACACACACACGTATAGAGGAAGACACTTTTATACACACATGAAGAAGAGAGAGGAAGACACTTTATAAACACATGAAGAAGAAAGAGGAAGACACCTGTAAAAGGACAGAGAGCGACTACCTCATGCATGTTTTATTGACCCGACTCGCTCTCTTTCTACACCTCCTCCGTCTCGCCTCCTCTCATCCCTCCGTCTCTCTCTCTTTTCATCTCCCTCTCCCTTTAATGTGCCTCCTCTCCTTTGTCTCTCCTCTCCTCCTCCGTCTCTCCATCTCTCCCTCTTTCACCTCCTCTGACCTCTCAGAACAGAACAGATCAGCCTGACGGCTCCGAGGAGACGAGACTCCCATGATACCACTTTCTCTCTCCCTCTCTCCTTATGTCCTTCCTCTCTCCCTCTCTCCTTATGTCCTTCTTCTATCCCTCTCTCCTTATGTCCTTCCTCTCGTCCTCTCTCCTTATGTCCTTCTTCTCTCCCTCTCCTTATGTCCTTCCTCTCTCCCTCTCTCCTTATGTCCTTCCTCTCTTTACCCTGTTCCTCTCCTTCCTCCTCTCTCCTTGTGTTCTTACTCTCCTCCTTTATCCTTATTTTTCCCTTTTTCTCCTCCTTTTATCTCTTTATTTCCTTCCTGAGCTTCCTCTCCTCCTTCCTCCTTATGTCTCCTTCCTCTCCTCTCTCCTTATGTGTCCTTCCTCTCCTTCCTCATAATGTCTCCTTCCTCCTTCCTGCATCCTCCAACTTCATCCTCCTCTCAAATCTTCCCTTATTCTCCTCGTGCTCCCTCCTCCTCTTCCTCTCCATCCTCTGCCCCCTCCTGGCCTCCTCTCTCCACCTCTCCTCCTCCTCCTCTCTCTTGTCTTCCCTCCCTCCCTCTTCCTGCTCCTCCTCCTCCTACTCGTCTTCTTCTCCATCCTCTGCTCCCTCCTGACCTCTTGACCTCCTCTCTCCTCCTCTGTGTTGTCACCTCTTGTGTTTTTTTCCTGACCTCCTCTCCTCTCCTCTGCTCCCTCCTCCTAACCTCCTCCCCTTCCTCCACTCACCACCTGTTCCTCTTTCTTTGTTCCTCCTCCTCCTCCTCCTCCTCTTCCTCTCCATCCTCTGCCCCCTTGTGACCTCGTGACCTCCTCTCTCCACTGCGCCCCCACTTCTCCTCTTCCTCCTCCTCCTCCTCCTCCTCTTCTTCCTCTCCATCCTCTGCTCCCTCCTGACCTCCTCTCTCCATCTCTCCCCCCTTTCTCTTCCTTCTCTTCCTCCACTTACCACCTGTTCCTCTTTCCTTTCTCCATCCTCCTCCTCCTCCTCCTCCTCCTCCTCCTCCTCTTCCTCTCCTCATCTTCTGCCCCTCCTGACCTCCTCTCTACACCTTTCCTCCTCCTCTGTTGTCACTTCTTGTGTTTTTTTTCCTTACCTCCTCCCCTCCTGACCTCTCCTCTCACTCTCGTCCCCTCTCTCCTCCTTCCTGACCTCCCTCCCCCTCCTCCTCTTCCTCTCCATCCTCTGCCCCTCCTTACCTCCTCTCCCCCTTTTCTCCTCCTCTTTTTCCTCCTTTCCCTCTTCCTCCACTGACCACCTGTTCCTCTTTCCTCATCTCTCCTCTTCCTCTCCATCCGCTACCCCCTCGTGACTTCCTCTCTCCACCTCGCTCCCCTTTTCTCCTCCTCTCTCTCCTCTCTCCTCCTCCTCCTCCTCTCCATCCTCTGCCCCTCCTGACCTCCTCTCTACACCTCTTCCTCCTCCTCTGTGTTGTCACCTCTTCTGTTTTTTTTGGTATCCTTACCTCCTCTCCTACCCCCTCCTGACCTCTCCTCTCACTCTCGTCCCCTCTCTCTCCTCCCTCCTGACCTCCCTCCTCCTCCTCCTCCTCCTCCTCCTCACCTCCTCCTCCTCTCCTCCTAATTAGCACCTGAGCATACAGGGCTGGTTAATATTCGGCGGCGAGGCGCTGCGACGGCAGAAGGGCACCTCGCCGTCTCTTCCTGCGCTGCTGTTGCCATGGTAACGCCATGGAAATGAAGCACCGCTCTCTCCGTCTCTATCTCTCTCTCTCTCTGTCTCTTTCCTAATTTTTTTGCCCCCTCCCCACCACTCCACTCCTCCTCTTCCTCCCCCTCTTTCACTTTTTAATGAGTCACTGCATCCATTATATTTTAGGATGGAAGGATGGCGGCGAGGGAGTCACGAGGGCAAAGCGGCGAGAACAGGAAATTTAAAGGGTGTAGAAAAAGTTTTTATTTCTTAAAAACAAAGTAAATGTTTCAGCCGTCGTGAGGCGTGATTATGTATCTGCGGCTCTGACAGATGTTTGATTGGTCGCTCCAAGGACGGCGTTATTTATTTATTTATTTGTTTCCCGAGGTGTGCGTTGGGGGTGTTTGGACGGAGACCTTGGCCTTGATGAAGTTCTTTAAAGCTGCTAATTGTATTTCATTCATATTTCATGGTCGCGGGCGGCAGACGGTTTGCAGAGGGAGAATTGATAGGACGTCGTGTGTGTGTGTGTGTGTGTGTTGCATTCCTAAAACCATGGCCACGTGAAGCCGGCGGGTGTTTGTGTGACTGTGTGTGTCTTGTGTTTGTCCGCCATGACAGCTGGAGGTCAATGGGAATGTGTGTGTGTGTGTATTTGTGTGTGTGAGTCAGCATATCTGTGTGTGTGTGTGTGTCTCCATAGATATTTCATCGGTCCAGATTTCCTGGTGTGTAAAACATGATTCAAGTTTTTAGACATTTCACTTCGGTCGGTGGTGTTGCTTAACTCCTGAGCCCCCCGTGGAGAGTGTTTGTTATCATTTTATTATCAGCATCTACTCATAAGATTCTCCCGACTGTCTGCTTTTATTTACTTAAATGTCAACGGAATAACAGCTGAAATGAAAGCTAATGTGAAAATGAAATTAAAATGACATCCAGGCGTCGTAATAATAAGATTTAAAATGTCAGATTTACACAACGTGAAGGTGGAGAAATTCTTAGAAAAGTTTTTTTTTAGGGCTGTCAGTCCTTTTAAAATATTTAATCGCACATTTTTCGTAGAAGCCTGTTAAGTATGTATGATAGTTAAAAATAATAATAAAAAAAAAAAACAATACAGAGAATTGTATTAAAAGTTCGTAAAAATAACTAATTTCTTTAATATTCACAGGAAATAATCTGCTCAAACTTCCTGCAGTTATTTTTTTCACTATTGGGTTAATTGTACCGTATTATTATTATTTGGTTCTGTTATTATTATGCATTGAATATACATTATATTAAGGCTGTCAATCGATTAAAATATTTAATTGTGATTATTCACATGACTGAGTTAATTGCAATTAATAGCAAATTAATTGCAATTAACATTTTTTATCTGTTCATAATGTACCTTAAAAGGAGATTTGTCAAGTATTTAATAATCTTATCCACATGGGATCGGGCAAATATGCTGCTTTATGCAAATGTATGTATATATTTATCATTGGAAATATGCTCAAATCATAACATGGCAAACTGCAGCCCAACAGGCAACAACAGCTGTCAGTGTGTCAGTGAGCTGACTTGACTATGACTTGCCCCCAAACTGCATGTGATTATCATAAAGTGTGCATGTCTGTAAAGGGGAGACTCGTGGGTACCCATAGAACCCATTTACATTCACATATCTGGAGGTCAGAGGTCAAGTTTGGAGCGTTATTTAGCCTCCTTCCCGACAAGCTAGTATGACATGGTTGGTACCGATGGATTCTTTAGGTTTTTTAGTGTCATATGATGTCAATATCTTCACTCTAGCTTTAAAACTGAGCCCGCTACAATCTTAAGATAGATTGATTGCATTAATGTGTTAAAGAAATGAATGGCGTTGAAACGATTTTGCATTAACGTGTTATTATCTATTAGCCATCCTGGTTTTTGGCCATCGCCATCTTACGCGTTGTTAACGTGTTAACTTTGACAGCCGTAGTTTTTTTTATACTTTTGTTCTAAACTGAGGAGGAAAAACGATATTGACTAGTGGCGTGAAACTGAGTCTGTATTTGGAGTTTTGAGTGTTTTCTACAGTGGCATTTTTATCTTGACAAAATAAAGCGACAGGAAATGAAGGACAGGAATGGAGGAACGAAGTTCAGGTACAGTTCAGGCTGGTCTCATACACCGTTCGTAGCTATACCGATGAAAAGTAATGCACTGTAATTCATACATATATCTGACAAAATCAATCAGCTCTAATATAAAGTATTATGTTAATGTAAAAACACTGTTCTCTGCTGCCGCTAAATCTAATGCTGTAATATTCTTTTAAATACCACAAAGATTGACTGATAATTATCCAATAAAGAAACAGATAATAGTGTTTCCATCCAGAGTTCTTCCTATCTCTTTACAGTATGTTCCAGTGAACATGTAGAGCAGCTCCAGCGATGTGAAGTCAGGACTGATGGAAGAAAAGTGGGTGAATGAAAAGACATTAGCGATGGAGGGATGAATAGATTGATGGTTGTCATTCATATTCAGCTCCACAGGCTCGACCTTGAGACGCTCGGCGATACAAGAGTTTGGCTAACTCGACGCACGTCTTCTGCGCGAGGCTAAGAGCGGCGCTCCGATTATCCAGCCAATCACCCGAAACCTGAAACGCTCTCTCAAGGTTCTCTGCCAATGAAAAGCCAGCTTTGTTCTCATCAGCACATCAAATTGCCTCACAAGATCCATTAGTCATTTAGCTCTGCTGCCAGTTAACATTTCCGAGTTATCTAATGCTCAAAGTGCCGTCTTGGTGGGTGGTTCCCAATGTGGGGCGCACGGACCCGGTCAGGGTGGGCTTCAACAGGCTCCTCGGTGGAATGAGATATACATCTGCTGCTGTTCTGGGACTGTATTTATTGTTAACATGAAATAATTCTTCACACTGATTAGATTTAAAGGCCATGCCCCTAAAACTGAGGTTAAATCCAGTCCGGGGGGCTTTACAACTAAAACCTTCTGAACAGATATCCTGTCTTATCTGTGAATTTAAGTTGAGGCCTCATTAAAAAATTTAGAAAATGCATTTTTTAGTTTATTTCAGAATTTAATTAGAGGATAAAAACCTTGAGATGCACCATCACATTTTGAAGGGGGGTCCTCAGGCACAAAACATGGAAGTTAACAAACATTTAAGCCAATAAATAAACATAATGATGATAAAATAAACAATTCAACGACACATAACAACATCAGCAAGGACATACACATAAAGACTCCTAAACCACACCAACGTAACATGAAAATACAACACAGTCTCACGGCAGTTCCTGAAATAGTCCCGAAATTTTATCTATTTGATTCGTGTACATAGACACGAATTTGCCTTTTTTTTCGTGACGCTCAGCACGACTTTAAACAACGTATTTTCTTCGCGCTTTTTCAAACGAATGTCTAGCAACACGTGACGCATGTGTCCATTTCCACTCCAGTCTTTTCAAAAATAAAACTATTTAGTTAAGTTTAGGAATATATAGTCTTGGTTAGGTTTAGGCAATAGAACTTGATTCGTTTACATAAACACCAATTTCCCTTGTTTTTCGTGACCTTGGGTTAAAATAACACCGTAAGTGCCTTAACTTTAGTACGGTAGTTATGTGGCAAGAAGTAGTTAGGTTTCGGAAAAGATCGACTTGATTAGGTTTAGGCAACAAAACTACTTAGTTAGCTTTAACAAAAGATGGTGGTTTGGGTTAAAATAGCACTGGCATTGAAATAACTTAAGTATCGAAGTTACGTGACAAAAACTACTTAGTTAGGTTTCGGAAAAGATCGACTTGGTTAGGTTTAGGCAACAAACTACTTAGTTAGGTATCAAAAAGGTCAGGCTGTGGGTTAAAATGACACCAAAAGTGGCGGAACTTAAGTACAGAAGTTACGTGACAAAAGCTACTTGGATAGGTTTAGGAAAAGTTTGCAGTTTGGGTGAAAATATCACTGGAAGTGCCATAACTTAAGTACTGAAATTACATGGCAAATAAATCAACTTTGACTTGTGGTTTCAAACGGGACACCAATATGGACTCCTGGGCCAGAGTCCTGTATTTTTTTACCCACCCATCCATCCCGACCTCCTCCCTACGTGGTGTTCGCCGCTTTTGTGAAATTCGTGGCTATGTACACGAATCAATACATTAACTTTTCCTGACTGTTTCACAAACTACTGTGCGACTGGGCTGGATAGTAAGGAACATAGTAATAAAATAACATTATGTCACTTAAATAAACTTAAATGAATTTCATATCAGCCTAGTATGCATGTAGAAATACTTTTTCCTATGGTCTAGTGTTAAAAAGTTAAATCGTAATATAGAAACGCAATACTTCAAATCACAATACATATCGAATCAGGAGATAGGTGTATCGGCCCAGCCCCGTTTGTCTTGTGTTAAAATAATAACGTAACTAGTAAATTAATAACAATCGCCCTTAGTGGACTTTCTTATGTAACGTTACGTAACAACCGTAAAGTCAGCGTTTACTTCTGGTTTCACACGGGACACCAACCTGCCGGTGAAAGCCCTGTGTTTGTTTGACCCACCCTAAGTGAACTTTTTCGTTTGTTATACTCGTTATTATACCACGTAACTTTCAATAACGCTCCATCGATATACTACGTCATTTGCTCTGCGCGCCGCTTGTTGAACTACATTACTTGCTTCCAACATATCCGTGGTTTGCTGAAACGTACAAGGCCAACATTTTTTCCCGGTGACTGGGCTGGTGTAAGAGCTGAAAATGTACAGTTTGTCATAAGGGTAGCAACAGAGAAAATAAAATAAAGTATTTTTAATCTCATTTTAGATTTTTAAAAATCCTGTTTATAAAGTTGTTATTTAGTCCTTAAGGTGGCGTTAGAGGAAGCTGTCCAAAGTGGAAATCCTGTTTGAGGGATGTTTTCTGATAAAATATTGTTATCAATATGAAGGTACTTGGATAAAACTACCATGTTTGATGTTGTCGGTATCATCCAGACCTACTTAGAGTCCCGTTAGGACGGATTATCTTTCAGGAGGGAATGATTTTTCTACCAGACTGTTTCTGTCTGTAATTTCAGTCCCATGTCAGTAATTCCTACAGACTGCAGTTACTGTTAAAAACAGCAGGCCTCTCTCCCCTCCTCTAAAAGGGCCAGCAAAATAACCTGAGGTAAAACTAGTCATGACGTCCTTTCTGTAGGGTTCGCAGAACTCTTATATAACATGGAGTGAGATTTGGATCTCTATAAGCTTAAGAGAAAGCTGCTGGAAATAGCCTGGCACTCTCAGAAGAGCTGGGTCATACTACCAGCTGTGTTAATGATGCATTAGCACCACGAGGTGCCTACACAAAGGCATCCTTTGATCAATCATTTAGCATCCCCACACACACTTATATTGAAACACAGACACACACACGCACACACACACACACACACACACACACACACACACACACACACACACACACACACACACACACACATGGAGCTGGCAGTTTGTGATGCATGAGGACTGTGGGCCCGAGGAGGGGGGGTCAGGGGGACTCCGAAACCAGGACGCTTTTAGTTTCCAAATGACACCATCTCATAATCTTCAGTTGTCAAACAAACACAAGACTTTCAACCAGAAGACCGCCGTTTGTGTCCCGTGTGAAACTAAAAGTTACGTTGACTTAGTTTGTCACGTCATTCTTAGTTTGGTATCGTCAGCCTTGTGAGTCTCGTGAGTCACTAAGTCGTTTAGTATCGTCAGTCCCATGAGTCCTGTGAGTCGTTGGTTTCGTCAGTCTCGTGAGTCACATGAGTCACTAGTCAGCGAAGTTAACGTCAACCACGACCGTTTCCTAACCCTAACTAAGTGGTTGTGGTGCCTAAACCTAACTTCCTGTGAAAACGGAAGTTTTTATAAAGTGTGATTCATTTGCGATTAATCATGATTAACTATTTAAATCGATTGACATCTTTAATGTAAAGACTATACTGAAGGGTAAGACACTCTCCAACCACCAACAGATGGACAACACTATATGAATTAATTCAAACAAATAGATAAACACATTTTGTCAGGAGGTAGTTTGGAAACATTGCATGGAAAAAATATGTTTAATTACATGATCAACAAAGCTTCAGCAGCTGGAGTTTAAAAAAAATCAACATGACAAAAGGAGGAGATTGTTATCAGGTTGGTTTTGGTTTGTGAGGAGAAACGGATCCACGCACAGCTGAAGAGGTTTTGGTGAAGAGATTAAAAACATGTAATTACGTTCAGCGAGGCCGTTTTTTACTCTGAACACCAATATCCCGACGCCTTATAGAAGTTTCTAAAAGTTCGACACAGAACAGATTTTTGGACGTCAGATCTGTGAGGTTGCAGGATGAGTTATGAGCCACCCTAATTCAGAACCCCCAGTGACCGTGAGACGAGTATCGGAGGAATTTGTTTTCAGTGGATTCTTTTCTGTGCCAAAATGTTCGTCGTCCCCGTCCCCTCCAGTTTGCCCTTGTTCCAGTAAAACGTCTTTAACCCCCCCTATTAGCACACTTGGCGCCTTCCGATCTTCCTTTCGTCCTCCCAATTTGTCATTTCATTTCCCAAGATATCTCCTCATTACCTTCTTTCTGGGCTCTGAGTTGTTTTATGGCTTCTTCGACACCCTTTTCTCTCCGGTATGCCCTTGATCGCCTTCGCCATACAAACTGAATTGCCTACAGTGCAGTCAGATAGATGGATGGATACCGTTTCTGTTGTTAGACTGATGGTTCGCTTTGCCCTTGATGGAGGAGACAGTCTGATATGTTTTCTCCTCATCGGTGTCTGTGAACCCTGCCTCACCCGGGCTGATCCACTCCAGTTACTCTGGTGTCACTTTCAGTTTGGTGTCCCATCCTGGTCGGGATTTGGTTTTGGGAGGATTTCGAAGACGGGAATCCTGGAAGGAAAAAGGTCCTGAATGTCCAACAGAGTCTCACGGTAGTTCATGAAATAGGAAATTTAAACTTTTTGATTCGTGCACATAAAC
The DNA here is from genome assembly GCF_015220745.1 of Sebastes umbrosus. Lineage (NCBI taxonomy): Eukaryota > Metazoa > Chordata > Actinopteri > Perciformes > Sebastidae > Sebastes > Sebastes umbrosus. Next base: position 29,202,985 of record NC_051283.1, on the reverse strand, counting down.
ACCAATTTCCCTTGTTTTTCGTGACGCTCAGCATGACTTTCAACAAAGTACTTTTCTTGCTTTTTCAGTCCAGCAACACATGACGCACATGTCAATTTCCAATTCAGTCTTTTCAAAAACAAAACTACTAAGTTAGTTTTAGGAGAAGGTCAAAGTCTGGGTTTAAATAACACCAGAAGTGCCGTAACTTAAGTACGGAAGTTACGTGACTAAAACTCCAAGTTAGGTTTAGCAAAAGATTGAATTGTTAAGTTTTAGGCAAAAAAACTACTCAGGAAAAGATCTTGCGGTTTAGGTTAAAATAACTCTGTTAGTGCCGTAACTGAAGTACGGAAGCTACGTGACAAAAAGTACTTATTTAGCTTTATGACAAGATCACGGTTTGGGTTACAATAACACCGGAGTGGCGCAACTCAAGTACGGAAGTTATGTGACAGATAAATCAACGTTGACTTCTGGTTTCACACGGGACATGAACTCCGGTGCCCTGGGCAAAAGTCCGTTGTTTTTTGCCCCACCCATCCACCCCGACCTCCTCCCTACGCAGAGTTCGCCGCTCTTTATCCTTCCTGGTTCACAATTACGTGGATTATATATATATATATATACATATATATATATATATGTATATATATATATGTATATATTTATCGGTGCCTGCCTTAAAAAATCATGTCAGTGGAAGAAGAAGAAGAATAAGAAGAAAAAAGGGACAAGTGTTTGTTTGTTCTCCGGTTGAGGAATCTCACCTGCCTCTCAAAAAGAAAATTTGCTTCTTGTAATTTGCAAATCACTGTTGTCACGGCTGCAGATTTATTATTTTCCACATAATTACAGAGCGCTGCCGTGCTCTGAACAATCCTCTGTACACAAATACTGTACAAGTAATTACAAGGATGCATGGAGGCGAGCTGAGCCCGACAAAATGGGACGCAGCCAAGCGGCATATGACTCCCCTCGTCAGAAGTTGGCCCGGAGTCCTCGAGGCCGATCCAGTGATGCAGCAAAACATGACACTGTTGTGTTTTTTTTCTTTTTTTTCTTCCTCTTTCTTCCTTTCTTTGTGGAGCTGGCAGCGGCAGCGCTTCTCCTCGCCGACATGAAGCGAAGCCGCCGTCGCAGCTCCAGTGAAATGCTTCGGCCTGCAGCTTCGTCTGCCTCTGCTGTTCTTATTTTTCCTGTTTTTTCTCTGTTCATTTAAACTCTCTTTTTCTCAGTTTCCTCCTTCCATCTTTCCACTTTCTGTCTCTCCTCCTACACTCTCTCGGCCTTTTCCCTTTACCGTTGATCTGCGCTACTTTCTTCTTCTTCTTCTTCTTCTTCTTTGGCTCCTACACACCCGTCTCCCTCCACCTCTTCCTATACATGTACCCTCTGCTCTTTTCTCTCCACCTCCTCCTACTCTCTTGTCTTTTTCCTCTAGTTTCATCTCTCTTCTCTCACTTCACCTCTGGCAGCAGCTGGGTCTCCGGCAAAGTATTTTTAAGCAAACCGACATGTACAGAAGTAGAAAATATGAATGGAAATCACATTACTTGTTAAGACTTGGTCGATATTTAGGCTGCAAGCAACAATTATTGTATTATCTATAAATAAGAGTCCAAGCTGAAGTCTTTAAAGAGAAACTCAACACCCTATTTCAGCTTGAATGACGTTTGTTATACCCCCGCGACAACGTAGTCGGGGGTATATAGCGCTCTGCGTGTCCGTCCTTCCGTCTGTTCGACCGTTTTCGTTTCCGGAGCAGAACTCAGAAACTATTTAACTTAGGAACTTCAAATTTGGTATGATGGTTGACAGTGTGGTGTAGTTGTGACCTTTGGGGGTTAGAAGTCCAGGGTGCCCCAAATCTTTTTGAAATTTTGGTCAAAAACTGTTGTTTTTATGACTTCAATTTCGTTTCCGGAGTAGAGCTCGGAAACTATTTCACTTGGGAACTTCAAATTTGGTATGATGGTTGAAAATTTCAAAAGATTTTGGGCACCCTTGACTTGAGGAAGGATTGTGCTCAATTAGACTTATTCCATTAGTAATTAAAAGGCCAACACCTTTGGTCCTACTTTAGTAGGAATGACCCTGGACTGTTCTTTTAAATAAAGACTAAATAGAATAAAGTCTGGAGTTAGAAAAGTTTTGTGATTCGGATCAGTAATAAATTGAAGAAAAAGCAAACAAAAGTAAGAATGTGGCCAAATATTCTGATGCCAACTTTCCATACTTGACAGTTTGAGATGCTCGATGCTTGAAAAGGTCTTCGTAGGTCCTCTGGTTTCCTAGTAACGACCTGACCCAGGACCTGAGCTGGTCCGGGTCCAAAATCATATCCAGATTAATCAGGTCATTTTGTATCGCCGCAAGTTTTTGGAGAGAGACGGAGAGTGTGAGCTGTGAAGTGCAGGAAAAGTGAGGAGTTTTTACAGCTTTCCACTACAGCTGCTAATTGGTGGAGGATTGTGGAGCTGCCGGTGTAGGTGTTCTCTCTATATTTGGGCTTAATTGTCCTCATGTCTCTACGTCTATCTAACATCTTTGGGTCCCTGTTGGTTCAGGTTTTGGTAGGTTTTCAACCCGTTCTCGCTCCCAACGCGTCAAATACCGCCGTTTGGCAAGCGCCCCACGCACATCGGAAACCGACGCACGGAGGCGCCCTTTATCGACAGTATGTGACGAACCGGGTTTTCAACTAACTCCAATGTAAACCCACCCACGGCGTTATTCGGCGGTGTGAGAGTCCGTTCAGGTCGGATGGGAGGGATGGTGGATGAGTCAAACACTAGACTTTCCACCAGGAGACCGCTGTTCGTGTCCCGTGTTAAACTAAAAGTAGCGTTGACTTATTTTGTCATGTAGTTGCGTGAGTCGTTAGTATCGTCAGTCCTGTGAGTCACGTGAGTCGTTAGTCTCCTGGCTCGTTAGTATCGTCAGTCCTGTAAATGATGTGAGTCGCTAATATGTGAGTCGTTAGTATCGTCAGTCCTGTGAGTCACGTGAGTCGTTAGAGTCCTGGCTCGTATGTATCGTCAGTGTTGTGAGTTATGTCAACCACGACCGTTTCCTAACCCTAACTAAGCGGTTGTGTTGCCTAAACCTAACTTCCTGTTAATTTTGAAAGGACACTATGCATGTAACAAGCATATATTGACACGCCGTCCCTGGTCCGTACAAAAGTAACGCTAGAGGGGTACCCCGTGCATCGTCTCCGATGACGAGGGGCGCTGACCAAGCGGCGGTTTTTGACGAGCTGACTGTTGAGGTTTTTCGATGTTTGTTTCGAATCGCGTCCAAAATTCGTCGGTTGTGAAGAAGTATTGAGGTTCAATAACCGCACCATAAATGACTTGAACAATAATTTGTCCATCACGTTATTTATATTCTTACCGGCTGAGGAAATCTCATTACTTGAAGTATGCCGTAAACAGCAATGTAAATGCATAAGATTTATAATAACACAGGATTAGTTCAGTCTCATTGCACAATCGCAACAACTCAAATAGGACTCTGGATGCTGTGAAACTATAAAACATGTCTCCTGAGCGGGCGGTGAGAAGCTGATCAAGGCTGTGAGAGCATGAAATATGTCCAACATTAAGTGACACTGGGGACAAATAACAGCTTGCCCAATACTAATTAAGTGTTGAAATGCTCTCAATTTTTCTGGCAAATGTGTTGTTTTTTTTTACCCCCCAAAAAATAATGATTGGGACACCTTTTGAAAGCTCTGCAGATATAAAATGTTATTTTTTTATGATATTTCTGTTCAAATTTTTCTTTTCTTCTTCCTCTCGTCTTCATCTGCTTTTGATTTTCTTTCTCTGTCTTCCTTTTTTTTTAAACGCTCTGTTGTCCCTCTCTCCTCCTCCTCCTCCCTCTTTATGTTTGTCTGCTATTTCTTCTTTCTTTTTGCCGTCTTCTCTCTCTTTCTGTCTGCCAGGCCATGGCCTCGTTAAAACGTCTTCTGCTTTGTGCCTGTTCTCTTTCATCAGCTTGGAAGTTTTTTAGACTCTCCCCTCTTTCTCTTCCCCTTCTTCTTTTTATATCTCTCTCTCCGTTTTTACCTGCTTTTGTCCTTTTTTTATTATATCCTCTCTTCCCCATATTTATTCATACCTGTTATCCCTCTCTTTTTCTCTCTCTCTCTCTCCAGCTGTTTCTACCGCGCTCTCTCTCCTCCATTGTGTGGATGATAGCTGTCAGGAGATCTCATCACTGAGTCTCTCTTATTACATGATTACAGGGTAATTATCCTGTGAAGTTGTCTTTGCCCGAATCCATGAAAGACGCTTAATGTCTTTTTAATGGGGTTTGGAGACTTTTTTTTTGTCTTTTGTAGTTGCTGTGGACTCTTCAATTTATTGCATTTACATGTGATTGGCCTGGAACAGCGTGTCCTGATTAAGTGGCAATTCAACGTGATTTTTTTTTTTTTTTTTTCGGCGTCTGCACTCCGAGTTGTCAGTCATGCACGGCTTTATTTTTAAACTTTCTGGTTTCGGCCTTGTCAGTAAACTGCCAGCGTCTGGTGAAGCTGGACCTGATGAAGCTCCTTTGAAGTTCAGAAAGTTGGCGTGGACTTTAGAGGAATAGTTGAAGGGCGGGCGATGTTGTAATGTCATGTTGCTTCACTACTCCTTTCCTACGATCCTCTTTATTTTATTTTTTTAAGTTAAATCCATTATCTGATTTGATAGAATTTTATTTATATTTATATACTTTTTAAAATTATTTAATTTTATTATTATTATTTTGTATTATTATTTATTTGTTTTTTTACTATTTATTTTCTTTTCTTTTTCTTTCCCTTGTCACGGACATTGCATCATATAATAAAAAAAAAGTAATGTTGCTTATCAAGACTCTCATCTTTGATGTGGAGTTCTGTGTATTTGTGTTGTTATATAGACGATCACTTTATCAATATCTGTCTCATATGTGCGCTCTGAGTTTATCTCCCAAACATGGGACATATATCTTAGATATAGTTTCACATTTCCAAGATTTCCCCATTTGTAACCTTCCAAAATAAAAGTATACAAACTATTTATCAAATGCAGCCTATAGCAGATGCATGTACAGGCCAACATTATGGGCTTTTAAGGTGAGACACTACAGGTAAAAACATTCAATAGTGAGATTTCGTGCTATTTTTCTTCCATAACGTGTCTTCTTTCAGACTATAGTGGAAAGAAAACATCCAATTTTCACATTTATGTGTTTATTTTTACTACTTTGTCTATTTGCTTCTGTAGATTTCTTCTAAATTCACCAAAAGTTACCATTAAATAATGCCTCATTTGCATATTTAAAACATCACATTTCAGAAAACGTGTAATACAAAAAATAATTGTCTTAATGTCAGTAATCAGCTGGTGAAGTTTCATGGTGATATCTGTAAGTTAATTGTTTTAACCTATTCTCCTGTAGTGCCTTCAAAATGTAGTGAATTTAACAATCCACATTTTTAAAGGCCGTTTTCTACATTACGTCTTAAATTATAATCTTTTTATAATGCATTATAAGTTATTCTAAGTGGTCATTGTTTGCTTTAAGTAAATTGAAAAAAAAACATTGTTAAATATGCAAAACAACACACAAAACGTTGTAAAATTAATTTTCACTTTACTTAAAGAAAACAATGACCTCTTATAGTAACTTATAATCACATTATAATGCCTATAAATGTATTATAAAAAGATGATTATGTATTACAACTATGAAAAAAAAGATGTCAGAGTGACCAGCAATTATGAATTATTATGATACTTGACCTTATAAGTCATTTTGAAATGTGATTATTAATTATTATTGTTATAAAGCATATTCATATTTCTGAGTGCTTTATATAGCACTCAGAATTATACAGTGCTATAAGCAGATTATAAGTAGAATTCATTATAGACAATGGCATCATAGAAAGTGTCACCAATAAGTTAAGAGTTCTTCAGGAAACTGTGTTGCTTATTCCGTCATAAATATTTGTAGAGAAATACTTTCAGATTTAAGTTTTCAGGTGTTTTTAGTTTCTTGCTTCGTACTCAACTTACCGTCTTTGAAGGAGCATTTGATCCAAAGCGCATTAATAGTACAACACTGCATATATTTTCAGTACAAGTGACCCCAGTAAGAATAAAAATCTCTGTTGATGTTGCCGTGTTTTATCCTTGGTACTGTGTTGATCTCACATCTCTCAAATAAATACAACCAAAAGCGTAGTTTGCCTGTTTACAAAAGCAAATTATCTATTTTTTACCCTCCTGTCATTGCCCATCATGCATTTTCCCGTTCTTTGTCTTATTCTGGGTGAATGCAGCACATCACTTCACACACAAACAATATCAACATGACTTCTCTCTATGTTTTTCTAACATGTATTTTTCTCTGCTTTTAGTCTTTTTCCCCAAGTGGCTGCAGCACAGCTCACTGAACACAAACAATATTAACATGTAATTTTCTCTCTCTGTTTGTCTCTGCGCAGCTTGAGAGCCGTTGCTGTCTGTGATGCCCTCCCATGACGCCCAGGTCGGAAGCTGACATTGCCAGTGAGCGGGAGACGCCACTGCACAACCGGTCCTGGGCCGGCGCCGTCAGCCGGTTCTCGCCCTCCCTCTCGCACGCTGGAGACTCTGACTCCTCCCACTTACCAGTATCCACAACCATCAGCTCCGATCCACCCCAGTAAGTCCCTTTTAATAACCGACACGCTGAAGTCCTCAGCCAGCACCAGCAGCAGCAGCCAAAAACCACAGTATCTTCAACGCAATCAGCAACACCAGCACCACCATTACCACCAACACCACCACCAGCAGCAACCATCATGTCCAGTCGTAGAAAGTCCTCCACCCCGTGCATGGTCCGGGTCATCAACGACCTGCCTGAAGAGCAAGATGACCCCGAGGATGTAATGGACATGGAAATATTGGCGGACAACGATGCGGCAGAAAAAGAACAATCAGAATCATCTGAATCTGCAGAAAAGAGTCCCCAGCAGGAGGATTCAGAGAATCCAGACCAGCAGACGTTTCAGAAACCAGTGGAAAAACAGAATCCTGAGCCATTAGAACAAGAGGAGCAGTCGGGTGAAAGAGACCAACCCCCTGTTATGGAAGACTTAGAAGCCACAGAGGAGAAGGACAGGGAAGACTCTGACCTGGCGTCCCAGAAAAAGCAGCCCAGAGGCTACGAGTGCAAATACTGCCCGTTTTCAACGCAGAACCTGAATGACTTTAAAGAGCACGTGGACTCCAGCCACCCTAGCGTCATTCTCAATCCGTTGTACCTCTGCGCCGTCTGCAACTTCAACACCAAGAAGTTCGACTCGCTCACGGAGCACAACGAGAGCAAGCACCCGGGCGAGACGAACTTCAAGTTCAAGAGGATAAAAATGAACAATCAGACGATCTTGGAGCAGACAATCGAAGGCAAGGACAATTCAGTCGAATGCGAAGTGACAAATGAACGGGGTGACGGCAGCTCTGTGTTTCCACCTTGCATATCAACCGCGGTGACAACCCCGGACAATGTCCAGTCGCTCTATCAAGGCAGCGAACTGAAAAGCCAGCGGGACGGCCTGATCCAGAAGAATCAAATCACAGCAGTGAACATCAACGGAACGGTCATCATCCCTGAACCCACCATCCTCCAAGGGCTCCCCCATGTCACCCCGATGCTCCAGCGCCCGCCCAACTTTACCTCTGTACCAAAAATAGCTGTTCCCTTGAACACCACCAAATATAACCCTTCTTTAGATGACAACTTGACGTTGATCACCTCCTTTAACAAGTTCCCTTACCCGACACATGCTGAGCTGTCGTGGCTGACGGCTGTCTCCAAGCACCCGGAGGACCAGATCAAAGTCTGGTTCACCACCCAGCGGCTTAAGCAAGGCATCACCTGGTCCCCAGAGGAGGTGGAAGAAGCCAGGAAGAAGATGTTCAATGGCTCCATCCCTCCTGCACATCACACGTTCACCGTCCTGCCTACAAACTCCGTCTATCAACCGTCTGCCAAATCCTCCCAGCAGTCCTTTGTCCACACTACAGTCGGGCATGTCCGGACAACCGCGTCCAATGGGTTAGTCGCCATCACAAACTCTCCCGCTGGGGTAGCGATTGGCTCCAGCCTTTCCCTTAAACGAACCCTGCCAACATACTTAACGACAGTGTTCGGCCCGGAGTCCAAGCGGCCCATCATGGCAGTCGCCCCCCATTCTGGCGACGCCAAAGACAGGGGCCTCATGGCTCCTCCGCCCCCTCCTCCCCCGAAAGACCGCCTCCCAATGGCTCCGCCTCCTGTTCCCATGGAGATGAAGAGACCTGTAGCAGTTCCTCTGGTCACCACAGAGATGAGGAGGCAATCCGTTACCGTGCCTTTAATGCCACCGCCGTCGTCATCACCATCTTCGTTGCCCAAAGGGAAGATTCTCTCGATGTTCGGAAACCCCAAAACAAAGCCGGTGGTGTCGCTTCCCTCCTTAGTCTTTCCACCGCATTTAACGAGGGGGCTGATAGTTCCCCCGCCTATCTTTGCCCCGTCATTCAAAAACACGTTACTTTTTCCTTTTACTTCGCCCATCACTTCCAAAGAAAAGCACCCGAATAGCCAAGCTTCGCCAGATCTGAAGCTGACGAACTCCCCACCACTTATCACCCCACAGATAAGGAGGCCAACCATCATCCAGTCCATTTGCGCTCCGACTAAGGCCCTGACCCAGATTACAGGGTTCCACTTGGATAGCAAGAAACTACAAGAGCAGCAAGGAGTGGAAGTGAAAGCCAGCTACCCCAGAGGAGATAAGGTACTCACTCCTCTGGCCGAGGCCAATGGGATATCTCGCATGGATGGCAAATGGTCCCACGATCAAACCTCCCTTCATCACAACAATGGGTTCCTACATTTGGATGGGCTAGCAGTGCTGAAACCAGACTTTCAGCAAAAGTCCTCGGTGCTGACCCAGTTCCCCTTGCTGGAGAGGATGAAAGGAAAGACGGCGGAACAGCTAAAGATCTTGGAGGAGAACTTCCTGAGGAACAGCTTTCCCACACTCAGCGATGTGGACAATCTGGCGGGCACCACCTGCATGTCTCACCAGGAAATCGACAGCTGGTTTGCGGAGCGCCGCGCACTCCGCGACAACCTGGAACAAGCCCTTCTCAACTCCATGGGCACTAAGAGGATGGGCACCGGCGGCATCGCCGCCATCACCAAGAAACGACTACATCAGCAGCAACAGCAACACCAAACTCTTCAGCTGAATGGGATTCACAAACCAAGCACTGGTGTGGGCTATCTCAAAAGCCCTCCTCCACCCTCGCACTCCCTGCCCATCGTCGCACCCTCCATCCCCAACCAGAATTCCTGCTCAGTGCCTCCAGACAGCCGATCCCTGGCGCTCCTCAAGGACGATTTTGCTCAAACGCGGTGGCCTTCCCCTGAGGAGTTCAGCCAACTGGAGGGTCGGACAGGACGCGCCGAACTCGCCCGCTGGTTCAACGACAGCCGGCTGCAGAGCGGCAGCCTGGAGCTGACGGACCTTTTTCACAACAATGGAGTGAATGGAGGGCAGCGGCCGCTCGTGTGCTCTCCCAAAAACACTCCCACCAGCATCCTGCAGCGCTGTCAGGAAGGAGCCCTAACAAACAACAACAACAACAGCAGTAAGGTGTTGGAGGTTGAGTTGGGCTGGCTAATGGAGCAGCGCGCCAACAGCTTCAGCAGTCAACAGCACGATGAGCTCCAAGACCGGTTGGCTGGCAGGTACTGTATTCACAGAATATTCAACGTTTTTATCTACATGTATTTTGTTTTACTGTTCAAAGGGCCTTTCAGTGGAATCTTCCATTATTAGTCATACTTTATCCTTTAAAAAGTACTTAAAGGGCAGGTCCGTCTGCGTTCTCTTCTGGGGGTTTTAAACGGAAACAACGTCAATAACGTTATGAATAATGTGAACGCTAGCACTAGCTGAGTCAGCGTTATCTGTGCTACGTTTGGAAAAAACTGAAAGGGTTAGTTCGGATATTTCAAGTGGTGTTGAAGTAAAATTACTGTTTTTGTGAATGTCGTCTGGTGGTTTTGAAGAAAGCGATATAACGGCTCCAGTTCCCCCGTCAGAAAGGGCTGTCTGATGGTGAAGTAAAGTGGCTGTGGACGCTATATTAGGAATATTTTCAACGCTTCCGCTACCTCGTCATCAGACAACCCTTTTCGATGCTTGAACTCAACCTGATATTTGTGTTCTCGTCAAAGCCACCAGACTCCATTCACAAAAACAGTAATTTTACCTCTCAGAACTAAATCAATAATGTTAACCAATTATTAGTGATGATTTAATTTGTTATTACATCATTTTATTGTTGCACACAGTATAACATTTTATATATATATATTATTTATATATATATATAATATGTATTATACAGATTATAATACCTTGTTAAATGGTTAATAAATACTTTGTAAAGCATCTACAAACTATCATTATTTAGTTAGATAGTTAATACTTTGTCAATGGTTAATAATTGGTTTCTGGTCTTTCTGTCTATGTAATGTTTTATTAACAAATACTTGTGTACTTATAATGTGTGCAACAATAAACTGTTAATAAATAGTTTACTACTGTAATCAGAATGTAATTGATATCAGCTATGATACAATATAATAATTTATATTTTAATTATTTCATATTACACAAACTAATGATAAAATAACATAAATCATAGCATTATTAATAATTAGGAAACATTATTAATTACCATTTCATTGTTTCGTAACAGTAAAATAAGTTAAGTTTAAATAACTATCATTTTACCAAAATTATGGTTATCATGAAGTGTAACCAATATGATTAAATACGCTTTAAATTTGAATACAATTTCTTTAATTAATTAAAAATTTAAATACTATAAATAACAGGTACAAGGACAAACTTCCAGGGATGAGAGAGACACACATAAATGATGCACAATACCACAGTGAATCTTCCACAAACCTGGTACAGTGGGTTTGACCAACAATATTGAGTTTATATAGATTTTTACAGCCAAAAAACACAAAATTGCTTCAAAGTGTTTTACAATCTGTACAACGTAGAACCTCCTCCATCCTCGGGGTTCGGTTTCTACCCGCTGACACCTTCTCTGGTCACCTGTGCGACCAAAACAAATTTCTGCGTCCTCCCAGCGGGTTTGTGTTGTTGTTTTTCTCGTTGCCACATTAACATTGTTTTCAGGACATTAACCCACAAATCTACGGGACTCTATTTAGTCTTCCCTTCCCTTGCCGGAGCTTGGGAGATCTTTGGCTAAATAACAGAGCCATTAGGTTGAAAACCAATATCTCCACAATAATTTGGGCAAGAGTTTTATTCTTCCCATGAGTGAGCTCTGGGTTTGGAAAGCACCACAGTATGAACCTGCACTGACAGCACATTGAAACCCTTCTGGTTCTTGTTGGTTTTATAAACACAACAAAGCTCGTACTCTGTGTTGTACAGAGAACTAAGAATGAATTAGACAGCAATGCAAAGTTGTAGTAAATAGTCATTATTTCGGCTTATTTACAGTAAATGCAGTGAAAAAATGCTGCAAAAGAAAGGCTCGGATTGGTAGGGTTCAACTCTCGTAACAGTTTAAAGCATTTTTATTTCAAGTAAAACATGATTATGTTTTCCAACAATTGAAAAAGTTTGTCCCAGTTTTCCTCACAGTGTCTGACACAGTTGAGGTGTCCACAAAGACAATGTCCTCCTTCAGAATTAAATTATTTTGATTATTAGTTTCTACTCATTATAATTAAAAACAATGCCCCTCTTATGACCCACTTGTGTTTAATCTGATTGCGAGCGTCAGTCGCTTAAATATCGAAAATTGATTGACAGATCTCTTTAATTCTGAAAAACAAATTTCGTAAAAAAACAGACTTCATAAATTATTCGGCTGATTTTTTTTTTGCCTGCTATAATTAAATCAATGCCAGATTCATTACATCTTAACTTCACTGTGTTCAAGGTGGTCAGAGAGACGATTCATAATATGAATCATTTTATCAAGAGTGATGAAATGTATAAAAGATAACCTCATCTGCTGATACAGCACATCTTTTCATTTCTGAATCTGTTTAACACTCAAATTCTCAAGGAATTCTCTTTATTATTTATGCAAAGACCAAATAAAGAAAAGAGGAGCATCTTATTAAAAAATTGTTTATATGACATTGGTTTGACTTGAAAATGTTAGTTTCAGTTCTTGCACTCAAGCTAAACCCTGACATAAATTAAAAAGAAAATTTAAAAACAAATCACTTTTCAGCATGAATATACCATATGTTATAGGAAAATTAAAGCTGTTCTGTAGAGTTTTCTTATGTGCTTACATTCAATATTTGGTATGAAAGTAAGACGGGAGTGAAATGGGACGAAAGTAACACGGTAGTGAAATGGGACGAAAGTAAGACGGGAGTGAAATGGGACGAAAGTGAAGCTAGACGAAAGTGAAGCAGGACGAAAGTGAAGCGAGACGAAAGTGAAGCGAGACGAAAGTGAAGCGAGACGAAAGGGAAGCGAGACCAAAGTGACGCGAGACCAAAGTGACGCGAGACCAAAGTGACGCGAGACCAAAGTGACGCGAGACCAAAGTAACTCGAGGCGAAAATAACTCGAGACCAGATTAATGTGGAATGAAAGTAACACAGGAGTAAAATGGGACGAAAGTGAAGCGAGACGAAAGTGAAGCGAGACGAAAGTGACGCGAGACGAAAGTGACGCGAGACCAAAGTGACGCGAGACGACAGTGACGCGAGACGACAGTGACGCGAGACGACAGTGACGCGAGACGAAAATGACTCGAGACCAAAGTAATGCGGGATGAAAATAACAAGGTAATTTTCTCCGAGCCCAACTACGTCAGCACGTACAACACGCAACACTTACCAGAACCGCGTGTAAAACATGTAAAACATTTGATGAAATTGGAAATTAAATTTAATATTTTTTATTAAGATAAAGGACATAATAATAATTATCAGACATGTTTAATAAAAATAAGAATAATATAAACAATTCAAGTTAATACCGTTGCGTTGGTTTCGTCCCGACTAATGGCGTTGAAAGTCAGAATGCGTAACGTCTGATTACAGTCAAATTATACCGCAGTCATTCCACGTTTAAAATCACTCCTGGTGTTGATAGAACTAGTGAGTCGTTGATCACAACAAAAATTAGTTTCCATCGTTAACGATTTAAAATGAATCTGAAGTGTTACTTTCGTAGTGTTCATACGTGTGTTTTCATTGATCACCAGTAATGATTCAACAGCTGATTATTGATCGGTGAGTATCAGCTAACTGTCCGTTAACCTGTGACCGGCTTCAACAGACTGAGGCAGCAGACCGCGGCGGAGCTGAAGAACGGCGGCCAGAACGGCGGCCAGAACGGCGGCCAGAACGGCGGCCAGAACGGCGGGGTCGTGGGAGGAGCGCGGGAGGTGTTCGGCAGCTGGCTGGAGGACGGACACTCGAGAAGAGGACGGCAGCTGCTGCTGGACCGAGAGAGGAAGATGACGGAGGACGCGTCTGGGAGGCTGACTGGATAAACGGTGAGCGGGCGGCCATGTTGGGTTTGATGTAATCCGTCCGTGGTTCAGACGTGTGTTTCATTTTATGATAAAACTATTAGATGTATTTAAAATTATTTTACAGGGTATTCTGTGAAAAGATGCATTCATGTCTGATATGGAGTATTTTGTAAATGTTAAAAGGCCAATATCTTTTAATTAGACCTGTAACTGAATTACATCACTATCAATACAAACGCTAATTATTTCTCAGTTAGATGATTAATCGCTTATTCCATAAAATGTCAAAAATGACAAATGACCTCCTTTTAAGTCATTAAGTGCAGCATGAAGCACGGAGGCGTCTCTTTCTCCATCGAGAAACAAGACGATTTAACAACGGTGATAATGTTAAATGTGATCCGTGGTTTTCTTTACTCACTTGTGTTTATCCTTGAGCTCAAACAAACATGTTGAATGCATATTCTCCTTCCTCATAAAAACATGTTTGCAAAGTTCTTAAAAGTTTTAAACCGGCCTCGTTAACATCCAGTGACGTATCGTTGTGAATAAGAGACGTATGACGTGTCGTTGTGAGACTGGAGGCTGGACGCAGAAAATGTTTTCCAGCTTCCTGCTTTGCTTCAGCGTCGTGCGGCCCGCTGGGGGACGTTTTACAAATATATAATCATCATGATTTATATATTCAGAATACAAAGAGTAATGATTTACTTTGTAGTTGGAGGTTTTCTGTCAAAAGTTGTGCTGCTAGTAGGGGTGTAAACAAATATTGAAAATATCGAGTATCCTAATATTATGTTTTGTGATACTGTATCGATTCTCAAACACATGGTACAAAATGTTTAATTAATAGTTAACTTTCTCTACTCAGATTCTTTTTGCGTATGGCGGTGCGTTCGTTATACTGTGACAGTTTCCTAAAATTAGATTTAAAAAATCACAATATATCGCCTTGCATGATGTCATTTCCTGGTGGAAGAGCGTGCTCGCGACACAGCGCAGTTTGAGCTTCAGCGCTCATCACAGCGCTCAAAGTCGGGCTTTGCTCGACGTAGCGAAAAAAGCCGTCGTGATGCAATGCAAGCCGTTAGAAATAACGTGTTTCAGAGCGCAGTGGTGAACAAAGAGAAAGAAATAGGCGATTCCCAGGCGGCGATTCCCAGGCGGCGATTCCCAGGCGGCGAGTCGCAGGCGGCGAGTCGCAGGCGGGCGAGTCGCAGGCGGGCGAGTCGCAGGCGGGCGAGTCGCAGGCGGGCGAGTCGCAGGCGGGGAGTCGCAGGCGGGCGAGTCCGCTGGACGCCCCTGATTTGCATAAAATAGCGTAGACCTCAACTTAATGCAAATCTCTCTCAAATGCACCGCTATGCTACCAGAATGCCTTGCACGGCTGCTTACATAGACTGTATCTGAAACCTCATACTATACTAGTAGTACAACCTCATACTATACTAGTAGTATAACTACTACTAGTATAGTATGAGGTTGTACTACTAGTATAGTATGAGGTTGTTCTACTAGTATAGTATGAGGTTGTTCTACTAGTATAGTATGAGGTTGTTCTACTAGTATAGTATGAGGTTGCTCTACTAGTATAGTATGAGGTTGCTCTACTAGTATAGTATGAGGTTGTACTACTAGTATAGTATGAGGTTGTTCTACTAGTATAGTATGAGGTTGTTGTACTAGTATAGTATGAGGTTGTACTACTAGTATAGTATGAGGTTGCTCTACTAGTATAGTATGAGGTTGTACTACTAGTATAGTATGAGGTTGTTCTACTAGTATAGTATGAGGTTGTTCTACTAGTATAGTATGAGGTTGCTCTACTAGTATAGTATGAGGTTGCTCTACTAGTATAGTATGAGGTTGTACTACTAGTATAGTATGAGGTTGTTCTACTAGTATAGTATGAGGTTGTACTACTAGTATAGTATGAGGTTGTTCTACTAGTATAGTATGAGGTTGTTGTACTAGTATAGTATGAGGTTGTACTACTAGTATAGTATGAGGTTGTTCTACTAGTATAGTATGAGGTTGTTGTACTAGTATAGTATGAGGTTGTACTACTAGTATAGTATGAGGTTGTTCTACTAGTATAGTATGAGGTTGTTCTACTAGTATAGTATGAGGTTGTTCTACTAGTATAATATGAGGTTGTTCTACTAGTACAGTACGAGGTTTCAGATACAGCCTATGAATGGGGAGCGTGGCGAGGACGGAGGCTGTAGATACGATCCGTTAGCTGAATGTGTGTGTGCAGGTTTTCACATGTAGAGTGATTTAACTGATGGAGGTCCTGCTGGTCCCCAGTGTCTCCCCTCCACCTCCCAGTCTGTCAGCGTTGACGCCAACACCTCGATCCCAGGCAACAAACAAAACCTCTCCAGCCAGTCGCCGTCTGTGTGTGTGTAGCTGTGTGAGTTTTGGCTTCAGCTGCTCAGCAACAAACACCAACTTCAGGAAAATTTAGGAAGGGAAGAAAAAAAACAAAAAGAAGCGTTATTGGAGGCCTAAAATAGCAGCAGACCCCCCGGTGTGGTAAAGTTTGATAGATAAAAGGCTCCGCCTGGGGCAAAGTGTGACGACAAAAGTCTGCTGCTTCCTCCCTCTCCTGTCTGTTCTGACAGAAGATTGAAAGTTTTAATGTTTCCACGTTCGGCTTCGGCTTTTTCAAAATAGACTCATCGTTCAAATGATTTCCTCAAGACAAACAGCCGTAAACACGGCGGAGACTCGACTTCTGACATCGTCACTCTTGAAAGATTGTCACCACTTTTGGATGTCTTCAAAATCAACACTTGACAGCTGAAATCAATAATCAATACGCAGCTATAACTGTAGGATTTGTCAGTAATGTCTCATAATGTGTTTTTCCTGCTATAATCTTTCAGCTCAAAAATGCTTTTTTTGTCCATTGAGGCGAAAATAAAAACATAAAACTGTTAATTCACATAAAAAACAATGCAGAAACAGAAAAAAGGTTCTCAAAAATTTAAAATATGAAAGTTAGTGATACTGTTAAACATGAAAGTAAAAAAACAACAGAGTTTTGTCCGTTCTCTGTCCAAATATTCGGTATTATCGTAGAGCACTGGATGTCCACAGATGTCAGGACGAAATCTGCCCCGCGTTAAAACAACGCAAAGGGGCTGCGTTGCCGTGAGATATCGGGGAGACAAATAAATAAGTAAACGGTAGAAATACAGCGTTCACATTACAAAGTCATCGACCAGGAATGTGTCCTTAGTGAGGCCATCCGGCGTTTAGTGTGGTCAGTTTTTTGAGATTTACAGAAATGCAACTTGATAATGTCCGACATGTTAACGCCTAAATCAGACAGTTAACGCCGCTATAGCAGCAGGACGGTGAGGCGTGTATCATCATGAGAGGGGGGGTTGTTGTTTTGGTAGATCAGATCCAGTTTGTGAGCAGGATGATAAATTAACACGAGCTGCTATCTAAACTAAACTCTGCGTCCGCACACACACTCGTCTGCTCCGCCAGACGCTCAGTTCAGGTGCCAGCTTTCACCGCCGGCTGAGTTTCTGCTCTCCGGATCAGTTTGGCTCACAGATTACTGACTGTGGCAGGTGAACGCTGGAATCCACCGAAACTCTGTTGATGGAAAAAACGGCTCCAGTTCAGTCGCACTCCAACCGTCTGAAATTACAATACGAGGTGAAACGGGGAAGATTCTTCTAATCAGAATGAAGCTTTTAACATAATCATTAAATCATGAACCGTGATGATTAATTGTGACAGATTTACATAGAAGGAGAGTGAATCTGATTGCTTAAAACCAAACAAATCCCATATTTTAGTGACCTATTTAAGTTATAGTACATCACTTTCAATCACACATTTATTATCTGTTCTAAATGTACCTTAAAGGGAGATTTATCAAGTATTTAATACTCTTATCAACATGGGAGTGGACAAATATGCTGCTTTATTACAAATGTATGTATATATTTATTATTAGAAATCAATTAAAAACACAAAACAATGACAGATATTGATCCAGAAACCCTCACAGGTACTGCATTTAGCATAAAACAATATGCTCAAATCATAACATGGCAAACTGCAGCCCAACAGGCAACAACAGCTGTCAGTGTGTCAGTGTGCTGACTTGACTATGACTTGCCCCAAACTGCATGTGATTATCATAAAGTGGTCATGTCTGTAAAGGGGAGACTCGTGGGTACCCATAGAACCCATTTACATTCACATATCTGGAGGTCAGAGGTCAAGGGACCGCTTTGAAAATGGTCATGACAGTTTTTCCTCACCAAAATGTAGCGTAAGTTTGGAGCGTTATTTAACCTCCTTCACGACAAGCTAGTATGACATGGTTGGTACCGATGGATTCATTAGTTCTTTTCTAGTTTCAAATAACACCGGTATCAAACTTTTTTTTAACTTTTTTCTGACATTTGTTGGACATTTTTTTAGCTTTTTTTGACAATTTTTCGACATATTTTCGGACATTTTTCTGATTTTTTCAGACATTTTCCGGACTTTTTAAAACTTTTTTTGGACATTTTTCCAAACATTTTTTTCAGACGTCAAGGTACCCCTTTGAAATTGACCATGACAGTTTTCCCTCGCCAAAATGTAGCATAAGCTTGGAGCGTTATTTAACCTCCTTCACAACAAGCTAGTATCATTAGTTCTTTTCTAGTTTCAAATAACACCGGTATCAAACTTTTTTTTAACTTTTTTCTGACATTTGTTGGACATTTTTTTAGCTTTTTTTGACAATTTTTCGACATATTTTCGGACATTTTTCTAATTTTTTCAGACATTTTCCGGACTTTTTAAAACTTTTTTTGGACATTTTTCCAAACATTTTTTTCAGACGTCAAGGGACCCCTTTGAAATTGACCATGACAGTTTTTCCTCGCCAAAATGTAGCATAAGCTTGGAGCGTTATTTAACCTCCTTCACAACAAGCTAGTATAACATGTTTGGTACCAATTCTTTAGGTTTTCCTAATTTCATATGGAGCCAATATCTTCACTCTCTCTTTGAAACTGAGCCGCTACAACCTAAAAATCACAAGTTAATGTGTTACCATATTTTATATTCACTGTCAACTGCCGCAACAATCGTAATCACGATTATGTTTGTTCAGTGTGACCGAATAAATGACAGACGTAAAATCAAGAAAAATGTAAAGGTAGCAGCAACACGGTTGAAAATAAGGAAACTGAGCCAATAAAATAGCAGTCAGTATCAGGAAGTATCATGTTTTAACGAGATTTACCTCAACAGCCAACAGTTGCATGAAGCCAGCGCACCTCCAATCACATCTCAGCATAAAACATTAAAGACGTGTTGGTGAAAAATGTTTCAAAGGGGGTGCGTTATTGAAAAGAGTTTGAGAAACGCTGATGTACAGTAGGGTTCGGTTTCTGGAGGGTTGAACCCTAATGGTGGCGGCGAGGGGGCGCTCCAAATCCGAGTAACGCCTAGGGCACCAAAAGGGCCAGAACCGGCGCTGGTATCTTCTGCCTGGCTTCATTTTGAATTTACTCCTTTGTGCTTATCTGGTTAAAATTGTAATATTTTAATATCTGTCACTTGGGAACAGGTGAAAATGGTTTCCAGTCACCTTTCTGTTGAGTTCTTAATTCAAATATTTAGAATTTTTTTTTCTTTCATCCCTCCTATTCATTTCTTTCTTTCTGATGCCGTCGGTGTGCTTGGCGCTCGTCTCTCCTGGACCAGACACTCAAGTGGTGTTTGTTTTAAGCCCCTCCAGTGCCAGACGGGTGGGGTTTGTCACACCGAACGCCAGCAAAACCGAGGACGCCGAAGAGACTTTCAGGCTCACTTGATTTCAGTGATGCCCCTCCTGTGTGGCACACCGGGGAGAATAAATCAAACATCAGCTATTCAGCTCAGATTCCTGCTTCAGAAGGTGAAAGAGAATGTGAGATATTGAATAAGGACTTTTGTACGGATGCGATTAAATGAAAGGCAGAAATGTTTGCGGTATGTATGTTTTCGCGTGTTCGTGTCGACCTCGGATCACCGTGGTGACCTCGTCTTTTGTCGCCACCTCATTTTTCACACGTGTCCGTTCTGCTTTGCATGTAGCTCAACAAAAATGCATTTTTTTATTTGTGTACTCTGGATGTTCGAGGCGCTCATCTCATCACAAAAAAACATGAATGTGTGTTTATTACATTCCTTATTATATTTAACTGCCCGTCACATCTGCCCTCCAACAGTTTCCTCCTGCTTACACACACTAAAATAAATCAACTTCAAAAGTCACGTTACAGGTTAAATACAACTCGTGGAGTAAATCAGCTTCTTTTAAAAGAAAAAAAACGCACAAGAAAGGTGTGAAAATATAATTATATCTTGTGAAAGCAGAGTGAGGAGAAGAAGAACAAAATAACTACATTAAATATAAATATTGATAAACAAGAGGAGTTAAAAGCAGCGTTGGTTATGAATCATAACAAAAAAGATCATCTCATATTCAGCTGGAATTAAAGACTGTAAAAGTTATTAAGCCAAAACATTATAAAAAATGAGATTTCCATCCCCCTGATATCAGTCAGTAGTAATCATAACGCTGTGCTTTCGGGGAGGAGGCCAAGGTAAATGGAAGATAAAAGAGACAAACATGTCTGCTAAGAATAACGGCACTGAAATCAATTACTGAGAGGCGGCGGGAAAAAAAACGTGTCTCTGAATTACAAAATAGAAATAGGTGAGAGAGCAAATTCAGTGAATGGAGCCAATAAATCCTAGAATAAAGAGCGAGACTTGTTTGACTATTCATTCTTTTATCTTCTTTAATTTTAGTTTAAAACATTAATCAACAGGATGTGAAGAGGTTACAGTGCTGACGTTACGTCAAACAAACCCGTTCTCACTAACTAACCTATCAAATACCGCCGTTTGGGAAGTGATCCTCGGCATCGGATACTGACGCACGAGGCGCCATTTAGCAACAGTATGTGAGAAACTGGGCTTTCAACTAACTCAGACGTAAACCCACCCGCGGTGTTTAGTCGACGTAGTATTAATAACGTGAGAGTCCGAGACGGCAGGCGAGGGAGGGGTGGTGGAAGGGTCAAATAAACACAAGACTTAAAACCAGGAGACCGGTGTCCCAAAAACCAAGATGGCAAAGGCCAAAAACCAAGATGGCGAAGGCCAACAACTAAGATGGCGAAGGCCAAAAACCAAGATGGCGAAAGCCAAAAACCAGGATGGCATTGGCCAAAAATCAAGATGGTGACGCCATAAACAAGGATGGCAACAGCCAAAAATCACCATGGCTACGGCCAAAAACCAAGACGGCAAGGACAAAAAACAAGATTGCGACGGCCAAAATGCCAAACTCGAGGCTTTAAAACCGTAGTCCACAAACCAATGGGTGACGTCACGGCGACTACGTCCACTTCTTATATCCAGGCTATGGTCGGGGCTAAAACTATAGTCGTGACTGAGACTGATCTGATCCTCCAGACTTCTGCGGCTACATATTTATCTCTTTTAATTTCTGTTCATAAAAGAATTTGAAGAGTACCGCTGCCGTTCTCTCTTTCTGTCTACATTGAGGATTTGATGTCTAACCTCATGGTGAACTCATGTGAACAGAAACCGGTTCTGGTCGTGTAGAGAGGAAGATTAAAACATGTAGTGTCACATTATCTGCCGAGCTTTAGGCAAACTGTTTCTTTTATTCCGTCTACGCATTGTGTGGGTCAGAATCGGGGGTCAAAGGTCACGGCAGCTAGATGATACTAATAAAGAGTGATGGCACCGCCCAGATTACATTAAGGAGCTGTAACGATTGATGGAGCAAAAACAAATTCCTGCTGCGCAAATTGATACGATGTCTCCAGCTTGTCTGTAAGTGTGTGTGTTAATGGTTTGTGTGAGAGTTTGTGTGTGTATGTGTGTGTGTGCGTGCCATCCATTGTCCTGTCTCACTAATCACAGCAGCTCGGGGCTTCATTTAATCAGCAGAGCACTGCGCAGCGTCCCATAATAACCTATCAACAGTCGTAGCTTATAGATGAAGGCTTAATTGCCAAAACGCTGCAGTGCTTCTCCCTCGCTGTCATCATTATAATGTAAAACACAGAGGCAGCACACAATGAAAGTTACCTGTTTCCAGGTAACCGCAATCTTAAAAGAAGAATCATAATAATTGATTTTAATTTTAATAAAAAAGGAGGTTTTCGTTTCAGTAAAAAAAAAAATTGATTTGCAGCCAGAAACATGTTTTCAGTGCATCATCATCCAGAGTCGCCTTCCCGACTTTACATCAAACCCAACTGTAATGTTGGTACATTGAAATATTAATACATAAAACTAGAAAGCGTTGAGAGAGCTGCCTCTACGTTTAAATATAATTCATGTGTTCAGAATATTTTTACCCGCCGTTCTGTATCATCTGACATCCTTTAAAAAACTGCAACAAAGACCAGACACTTGTTCTTTTGGCACAAGGACAAACTTCCATTGAAACTTGTAAATGTGTTTTTGAAACATCCTGCTAAAAGAAAGGAGTGAAAACCTCGTCAGTACAGATGATTGTTTTCATCTTACAACTTTAACCCGTTCACAGTGTGTGTTCAGTTCATCAAAGTTAATTATAATCATTTTGGTCGTCTAAAAATGTTTTATTCAGCGTTCGGTTGCACTTAGCTCCAACCTCTCGTGTCCCTTCTGGTTGCAAAAAAACAAGATCGCAACGGCCAAAATCCAACAATGTGTTCCAATCCACGTACTTCCTGAAGTACACTTCAATACAGTGCACTGTGTGACTCTGTACTTACTTGAGTAGTGTGTGAATTTCAACGGGGTAGGATCGTCTCAAATCGAATAATCTGCGGCGCGCTTACCAAAAATGACGATCGCAACATTTCACCGCGGATCGCTACCCGCCAAAATATCTTCTTCTTCTTCGTGGTTTTACAGCAGCTGACATCCTTTGTGTTGCACTGCTGCCTCCTTCAGGTTTTACCCGTCAACTACCCGCCAAAATATCTGCCTGCTTTGTCGATCCAGAATACACAGAAAATGAAATCAAATGAGTCGACGTGAAACGTTATAACTTACATCTATGAGGCACGTTGTTCAGCACTGCAAAAGGTCCTGCATCATCTGCCGCCATTTTCACGTTTGAATGGCGGTCGTGGTCCCGCCCATTCCACTACGCAGCCAACATGGCGACAATTGAGTGTGAAAAGTGTCCAGCGGTCCACACTCAACCATTTGAACGTTTTGAGTACAACATCCGGGTACTTGAGTGCACTGCATTTTGCCATACTTCACAGTGTGAACGCACTTATGCACTAAAAATAGTAAGTGTAAGTACAGAAGTACCAGGATTGGAACACACTGCAAGATCAAGGCCTATGGAAAAGAGGATGGGTCAGGGGCGGACATGGGTCTTGGGGTATGGGATATAACACATGCGCTGTGTAACTGAAGCTGCGGTCGTGCATTGCGGTTGGCTCAATTTCGGCGAGTGCAGACCAGAGATATGATGCGTTGATGGCGCTTGACCCAGCCTCCTTCTATAGGCATAACCAAGACGGCCTCGACCAAAAACAGCTGCCTCTACGTTTAAATATAATTCATGTGTTCAGAATATTTTTTCCTGCTGTTCTGTATCATCTGACATCTTTTAAAAAACGACAACAAAGATTAAACACTTGTTCTTTTGGCACAAGGACAAACTTTCATTGAAACTTGTGAACGTGTTGTTGAAACATCCTGCTGACAAAAGGACTGAAAAAGATGATTGTGTCTAACATTAACACAAAACAGTCTTGTTTTTCTGCAGAACTTTTCCAGAACCTCAGTGAAATATTTGGTACAAAAGTGAAGTTAGCTGAGAGCAAAACACAAAACACCAGGTTCCTACAAAGATCTGGATATTTTGTACATCAAATTCCACATACTCATTTGTTGTTTAGGTTCCCTTAGATTCTTGTGGCTGTTACAGTAGAGCTCCATCATCCTGTGAGTATTCGGCTGTTTGTGTACGTAATGAAACACACCCTCTGTCGGCCATATTGGACCGTCAGCTGTTGATGTAACAGCGTCTGATTGTACAGCTGATTGAACAGCTGTTCACAGCTCATCCAGCTGAACAGAAACCGTTCTC
Organism: Sebastes umbrosus; assembly: GCF_015220745.1. Lineage (NCBI taxonomy): Eukaryota > Metazoa > Chordata > Actinopteri > Perciformes > Sebastidae > Sebastes > Sebastes umbrosus. Next base: position 29,179,270 of record NC_051283.1, on the reverse strand, counting down.
TTTAACTCACAGCTGATGATTTCATCACTGTTGAGTTTCAAAATATTAACAGTGAGTTCAGTTTTAAAAACAGGCAGCGGTCTGTAACGTCTGGAGAAAGACTGACTGCTGATAGACTGAAAGATGATGAGGTCAGATATGGCGACGTCAGAATTTGTGAATGTAAGGAATGTAAAGATTTCTACGTCACGATTCAACGTCAGCTCATGTCGGGTAGCCATTTTTGCGGAAAGTATAACCGAAGCTTCACTCCCACCTCCGGTACGTTCACCAGCTAGTCTCTAACTGAGTCTGTTTGCGTTGATTTTTACAGCTTTTCCTCTGTAAAAGACGCTCTTAGAGCGGTGAGAGTGAACCAGAACAGTAAAGTTGTGGCCTGGACGGATAAAGAATGAGCTGAAAGCCGTTATTTCACAATGTGAAGATGGCGACAGACAAAAATCAAGACGGTGGCAGCCAAAAAACAAGATGACGGTAGCCATAAATCAAGATGGCGATGACCAAAAATTACGATGGCTACGGCCAAAAACCAAGAAGATGTTGATGGCCAAAGATCAAGATGGTTACGGCCAAAATTCAAGACGGCGACGGCCAAATGTTGTAATGTCACATCAGTGCAGTGCATTCAAATGGCAGAAAGATTAATACATAAAACTATAAAACATTGAGAGAGATGCCTCTACATTCGAATATAATTCATGTGTTCAGAATATTTTGATCTGCCGTCCTGTATCATCGTTCTGGAGGTAACCGAAGCTCCACTATTAGAGACTAACAGAGGGAATCCGTCTGTGTGTTACCATCCATTGTCCTGTTTGTGTAACCGCAGCGACTGCCTCATTTTAATCACTCCCACACAAAAACACAACTTTAACACAGTTTCCCTCTTTACACGGATTAGGAGAGAGAGCGCCGGCCGGCCGGCCGGTCAGGTCCGCCGTCGGTGAGAAAGCCGTTATTTCACAATGTGTCCCAGTTCCCAGCAGCACCAGGCGACCACGAAAACACCGGCTCCTGGCACAACAATTACTTTTTAATCCCCCCCTCTTTTGTTTTTGTTTTGTGGGAATGATCTGAGTCGTTGTGAAACTGACATTTCTCTTGTGTTGAGAAACGTTTGACAGTCTTCCCCTCCTCTGTCCTCTCTTCTGTCCATCTCAGGTGCGACTAGGATCTGCCGCCATCGCTGCCGCCGCCGCCGCTGCTGCTGGAAACATACAGGAGGAAAGAAAACGAGGTGGACGGAGAATGAAGCAACAAAAAGAAGAGTTTTTTTTCCAGATTTTTTTTTTTATTTCATCGATTTTTATCTCTTGATTGTCGCATCCCAGCTCACGCACAACATTCTCCTCCGTCACGTCGGAGGTAATCTCGTCAGCGTTCTCGACCCGCAGTGACCCCCCCCCACCCCTCCACATTCACACAACAAAAGCATGAGTTTAAAAAAAGACTCGGCGGGGGCTTTTATTTTATTTTGGCGAGGCGTAAACACGCTCGCAAATTGAAATCAGAAGAGTGCAAGGAGAGATTCAGGGTCACGATCTGTGAAGATAATTGAAACTGCCCTCCCTTACAGTGAAACTCAAATTGGTGCTTTCTTTTCATTTCTCGCAGTAATGTGAGTTTTACAATAGTATTACCATAAAGGAGCTGATCCTCGTCTAGTATATGCAGAGACGAGGCTCGGCGCACCTTCAGAAATCAGACTCGTAGGTGAAGACGAGGTTTTCCTTCAGTCGGACACAGTTCTGTATAGGTAGATTAGTTAGTATCTATACTTATCAATAGTGCTGTATAAGTACAAGTCTTACCAGCCAATCACAGTTTATGACTACTGCTACAAACCGCCTGTTTCATCAGGAGGCATGGAAGTCATTCAGGTAAAAAAGGAACAAATAAATAAGATAGCACCGCCCGTTCAGCGGCCGTTCCATTACCTATATGTAATATGTAAACCCATCCGCGGCAACAGTATAAACGCTCAGAGAAAGTGCGCCGGGAGTGTGTTGACGTAATTTAAAGAGTGAAAACAGACACACAGGGCCGGCCGGTGGGAGGTGGATGGATCCAACAAACACAAGGCTTTCATCCAGGAGACCGCCGTTCACATCCCGAGCGTCACGTTACAATCAGCTGTTCGTTCGTGTCCCGTGTTCACAATGTTCAGTTTCATTTTCGCCGAACAAACGCAGTAAGTTTAAGCCCAACCATGAAGTTCTTTCCTAAACCTAACCTGTCGTAGTTTTGATGCCAAAAATAGCGTGACACCAAGGTGCGTGACAACAAGGTGCATGACACCGAAGTGCGTGACACCGAGGCGCGTGACAAAGTGGCGGTATGTGAAAAGATGGATAAGAAAGTGTTGATGTTTCCTAAAGAGAAACTAAACACCTCCTGAGAATCTTGTCTTGGTTGCCCTAACCGTTGTTGGTCTGCCTTTGTCGGTGTATGGTGTCCTGGGAATGACACCTTGCTGTTTATCTCAACCAGTTAACTAATATTCTCGTAACAGTGGTGGATTCCTTTAAAATTTTCACTAAATTTGGACTGTAACTTCCTGATCTTGCCTTTAAAGACGAGGTTTGATCGGTATGTTGAAGTCTAACTTCCCTTTAAAAGGAGGATTTGTTATCGATAAAGAGGATTGGCTGCTTCCCTTTTGAAGATTTAAAAGTGGGAGTTTGATTGATGATCACAGAGATTTCCCAAAAGCTTGATTTCATTTTGTTAACATCCTGAACCGTGATGAACATTTAGAACTTTCCCTTTAAGAAGAAGCCAGTTTCATGATCAGCACCAAACCCTGAACTTCTCCTTTAAGTCTCGGTGAAGGAAGCGGCGTCCGTCTCGTGAGAGGGGAGGATTAGCAGGTTGTGAACTCTGGCCTGGACGGATGTTTTCGGCTGAGGTGATGTTGTGCGTGACCTGCGTTGCCGTGGAGACGCGAGGAGGAGGGTGAAACAGAGCACTGAATGTGTGCCTGCAGCAGCAGACTGACTGTACACACCGACGACCGACCGACCGACAGGGTGGATTTAAAACAAACAAAACAAACACAAACGCCGAGTGCCAAAGCTGGGATCTGCTGCATTCTCACTACACTTTTGAAAAAAAAAAAAGGGTTCTTCTTCTTCTTCTTCTTCTTCTTCTTGTAAATAGGATATATATGTTTGTTTGATTTTGTTTTTTTTCCTGTATTGCTACAGATTTGTAAAATTTTGCGGAAAAAATTTTGTTACATTTTGTAAAATGGGAGCAAATCGTCCCCCTCCGAAACCCTCCTGTTTGTTTTTAAACCCTCTCTCTCGGTTTCTTCTTCTTCTTTTATTTTATTTGGACTTTTGAAAAAAAAAAAAAAAACGATGCCAGCAGTGGTGTGCGTTTTCTTTTCTTTCTTCGTCTGTTTTTGTACTGAACCAGAGTGGAACCACTACAAAAAAAAACACAAAAAAAAAAAGACGGACCAGTTGGCAATACTTCAGTCACTTCTTCTTCATCTCACCGGCACTGGACTTCCGCCCGCCACTTCCCCGCTGAGAGGAGGGTGGAGGAAGAGGAGGAGGAGGAGGAGGAGGAGGAGGAGGAGGGAGGAAGAGGGGGGGACTTCGCTTCACATCAAATCAGATTTTAAAAAACAAAACACAAAAAAAGCACCTTTGGACCTTTTTTCTTCTTTTTTTTTTTTTTTTTTTTTTTTTTTACTGTGCTGAAGTGAAGTCAAGTGCTATTATTATATTATTATTATTATATTATTATTATTATTGTAGCCACTCTGTCTGGAACCCTTTTTTGAAGAAAAAGCAAAGGAAAAAACACACAGAAAAAAAAAAAAAAGCCAATCTGCACTTCTTGTTCCGACGAACATGCTTGTATGACCAAGTGACTGTCGTGGATCTTTGTTTTAAAACCGATAAGGAACAAACGAACAAACAACAACAACAACAAAACGCAGTAAAAAAAACTGTCAAATGGTGGCAAAGCGCAGAAGGATTCAACGGTAACGATCACACAACACAAAAAACACCCAGAATCATGCTGCCTGAATCATACTCTCTTTTTCTCTCTATCACTTTATCTCTCTTTCCTCTATTTCCCTTCTTCGTTCTCTCTCTCTCTCTCTTTGTCGTCCTGCACACCATCATACACACCTGTAATAAACAAAAACAAACAAAACAAAAAAAGATAAATAGCCTTTTATTCAATACATAACTACATGTTGGCTTGGTAGGCTTAGTTGAAACTAGTTCCATTCCGACAGAAAAAGAATAATAGTAAAAACAAAAATATGAGCTTCTTTATGTATTGCTTCTGCCGCTGTAGTGTCCTGGTCAGATTTAAAGATGATAAGACTACATATATCTGAAATACTGTATTTACAAATGCATACCAGGGCTGGCCTCAACGAACAACTCAACAACAAGGGGGTGGGAGGGTTTTAAACTCCGTCCACTAGGGGGGGCTGATCGGTTTCTTTTTGTACTGCTGGTTTCTTTGCTTCGTTTTTTAAACTCGTAGCGTTCAGCATCACTAAAGCTCGGCGCCGCTGCGCGTCAGCGCTGTAAAGAGACGCTCCTGGTGGACGCACAGCCTTAGAAAGCTTCCAAGAGACTTTTATTTTTGCATAAGTGTATAGTTTTAATCGCATATTTTTCTGATGAATGATTGAATGTATTTGCTTCGAGGAGTCACAAGTGCTGTCTGAATGTTTTGAAGAGGAGAGAAGAAGTCGAGCACACTAGAACCAGAGGCTTTTTTAAAAAAGGTGTTAATAAGGTCTGAAACTTGAAATGGCAAAAAGCAGATTTTGAACCAGCTGCTTGTGGGAACCTGATTAAAAAAGAAAATCTGTGTGAAAAATTAGCAAAAAGTTGCTAAACGGCAGGAGAAAATTATTTCGATGTCTAACATCCACAAACTGTGACACATAATCTGACAAAAAAATGGTCGCTGGCATCAAATTTAGTGTTTAAATTAGAGCTGAAATAGTTAATCGCGATCAATCGCATACTTTTTATCTGTTCTAAATGTACCTTAAAGGGAGATTTGTCAAGTATTTAATACTTTTATCAACATGGGAGTGGACAAATATGCTGCTTTATGCAAATGTATGTATATATTTATTATTGGAAATCAATTAACAACACAAAACAATGACAGATATTGTCCAGAAACCCTCACAGGTACTGCATTTAGCATAAAACAATATGCTCCAATCATAACATGACTTGACTATAACATGCATGTGATTATCATAAAGTGGGCATGTCTGTAAAGGGGAGACTCGTGGGTACCCATAGAACCCATTTACATTCACACATCTGGAGGTCAGAGGTCAAGGGACCCTTTGAAAATGGAGATGACAGTTTTTTCTTTTAAACATTTAGCGTAAGTTAAGTGGAGCGTTATTTAGCCTCCTTCCCGACATGCTAGCATGACATGGTTGGTACCGATGGATTCCTTAGGTTTTTTCTAGTTTCTTAAGAAGTGTTCTTCCTTGACGCCTGCTGAACCCTTCCACCAAGTTTCATGAAAATCATGCGAGTAGTTTATCCGTAATCCTGTTAGCGACTGAGCTAACTAGCTTAACAAGCTTCTAGCAGCAGATGTTTTGTGATGAAGCAGCAAATATCTGGTCACAGTTTCTGGATGAACGTTTGTCGGACACAAACCTTCCAGATTTATTCACCAAATAACAAAACGACTAGTGTGCTCGAGTCCTTCCTTTGGTTCATTTAAAGTTGCTCTGTTTGCTCAAGTGTATCTGTTGCGTGCTCCTGGTTTCCCCCCCAAAAAAGATTTTCAGCAATCAGTTTGCATTTTAGAGACGTGACGAGATCAATGTTCACAACTGGATGACGACTTTGTACCCTAAAGTTTATTTATTGAAACGTCCTGAGAAAGTTTAGGTTTGACGTTTTACCATCAATTAGCTCTTTGAAATCTTCTAACGTGGATTTTAAAGTAATAATCTCAAAGAATTTAATTCAACTAAATGTCTGTTAAGAGAACAAAAGTGATTGAGCCAATGGCCCACTGATGAAAGTCTTGCATTTGCAGTATTACGAACTGGGTGTCTGTGGCGACGTTCTCGGTAAAAGACGTCACTACCGCTTATCGCCATACTTGTCACCAAAAAGAACAAAACGGAGATCTTTGAGATTAAAACTTTAACCTTCATTTACAACCTAAAAACTTCCTTTTCCGTCCACAAAACTCCAATTTTGATTTGTCTGTCAGCTATTTTTAACCCTTCGCTTTTTAGCTCAAACAACGTTACAGTTATAGCTAAAAACTATAGTTAGGGCTGTCAATCGATTAATATAGTTAATCACGATTAATCGCATGATTGTCCATAGTTAATTGTGATTTATCATTTTTTTATTTGTTCAAAATGAACCTTAAAGGGAGATTTGTCAAGTATTTAATACTCAAGGTCAAGGAACCCAAGGGAAAATGGCCATGGCAGTTTTTCCTCGCCAAAATTTCACATACGTTTGGAGCGTTATTTAGCCTCCTTCACGACAAGCTAGTATTCCATGGTTGGTACCAATGTATTCATCAGGTTTTTTAGTTTCATACGATGCCAGTATCTTCACTCTAGCCTTAAAACTGAGCCCGCTACAACCTAAAATTCGCAAGTTGCGTTGATGCGTTAAAGAACTTAGTGGCGTTAAAACAAATTTGCGTTAACGCATTATTATCGCATTAACTTTGATAGCAATAGTTTAAATATTAAACACGTTCTTGCGCCCTTTACGTCACGATGGATCGTCTTTGTTTTTGTCACACTAGCGTTTTAAACGGCAAAATGTCACAGCAAAATCTGTTTATTTCCATGGTAACGCCACGATTAATGGATTTGCTCATAGCGGCAAAGAAAAATGACCATGATTTTTTTTTGCGGTAAGTTAACTTTGGTGAATTTGACCAAAATTTTGCAGACATTTGGAGCGTTATTAGAGTCTTTCGCGACAAGCTAGTAGGACATGATGCCAGCATCTGCACGCTACCTTTAAAACTGAGCCGGCTACAACCTCCGAACGATCGGTGGCCCGAAGAAGTTAATTGAAATTGCAAGTTGCGTTAACACATTAAAGAAATTAGTGGCGTTAAAACGAATTTGCGGTAATACGTTAACTTTGACAGCCCTACTGAAAATACAAGTCGAGGCGATGCAGACTCCCCAAGATTTGTACTTACTGTACTACATCTACTACTACATCTACAACTGTAACTACAGAGGGTCATTTATACGACAATCTGCAGCGCTGTGTGGACAAAATGTCTCTGGTCTGATCCTCAGTTGTCAAGTAAACTTCAGGGATCTTTATCCGTCCTCAGTCTGCAGTCTTTTCATTTTTTAAGCTTGAAGAAAGGTTTTTAAAGCTCGGGTCAATCAAGACGTTCAGATATTCAGATCAGTTTGTGAAAGGTTGATTCAACCAAAAAGTGTTTGGGCTTAAACACAAACTTTCTGCGATGCAAATCCACATGCTGTAAAGGTACTGACAGGGTTCATGCAAGCTGAACACAAGCTGCATTTTTTAAAATAAATGTGGATGAATGAAGTCTTTGAGTATCTTGTGGTTCGATTAAACCTCTTCAAAAGGTCCTAAATATCAACAACAGGATGAAAAAGAACAAGTCAGGAGGCCTGAAGCCGTGTTTTTAAAGGTTTTTAAAGGTTTTAAGAGCTCTCTGTTCACGGGGAAATAATGTTACTGAGGTATTCGAGCATAGAAGCGTCTCTCTTCTGCAGTTTTCCGTCAGACATCATAAATAAAAATCACGTTAATAGATCAAACTTGACTCCTATGTGCAAGCAGGTTGCTGATTTATTTTTTGGGGTGAAACCAGGTGCTCTAAACGTCTTTTTTAAGGGGAGTTGAGGCCAGCCCTGCTTCATAACTGAGGTTCTGCTTCTTCTACTACTGCTACTATCAAACAACCAGCCTTGGGCACAAAAACAGACCTGAACACTGTTTCAAATCCGCCGGATTTCTAACTTCACATACCAGCATTTTTAAAAGTCTCTGCACCGGCTTGTTTTCATTTAGTTCCCGACGTGACAAAGACACTTCTGTGGCCCAAAACGAGGCTTCATTTCCTCAGTTTGGGGCGTCTTTGTAGATTTAATGACAACAATAGCCATCGATATTTGTTTTGACGTGGATTTGAAAAGTATTCCAGCTCCGTTTCTGTTGCTCAGGTCAGCAAAACAACCTGTTGATGTCTGCTGTATTTCAATAAAACACAGCCTTTTTCAAAGGGTACACCTTTTTCACTTTGTGTGTGTTTCTGTGTCGTCTACATGAACCCAACTCACCCACGTTGTTATGTGTATATTACAGTTTACCACTCTTTAAACGGCCGGTCCATCTGCGTTCTTTTCTGTTTAATTCAAATGGAAACGCCCACTCAGTCGTGATGTAGGTTACCAAAGTAAGCTCATCAATAGACCCCTTTTATAAATAAAAAAAACCTCACCTTTAAACAAACATTAAATTCACACTAGCCTATAGTTCGGCACCAGAAATGTCTATTTTCTTGTGTTTTCGTGTCAGACGTCCTCTAATGCAGAAATAAAAACTTCCTGTATAACATCCGTCCTCTGATAATGTGATCGAGGCGTCATCTTTTCAGTTTCATTGCCAATCTCGTTTGTTTTGTGAGGAATAAATTGTTCCATTTTCTTCATAAATACAAAGAAATTAGAGAATTAAATTTAGATTAATGCGGAAAAAAATGCATTACTGTCTTTGTCACTGTAATCATAGCAACCAAATTTAATATTTCTATAGTAAAATGCTGTCAATTATAAAACTGTTAACATCTTTCCACAGCTCATATGTAAGTTTAAAGGACCAAAATAAGTGGTAAAAACAGCCTTATATCTGTTGCCATAGTCTTGCTAGGTCACAAGTTCTGTAAGCACGTGATTGGCTGAGGAATGTGTCCATCACGCTGCACCTCCCGCCCCCCAGCTCTCACCAGCCAATAGCAGCCTGACATACAGACACCAGGTTTGATTGTCTTTGAGAAAACTCAAAACAAATGCAGCACTGTGAGGATAAAAGATGCTGCAGCCGGTCTAAACCATCTACATTATGTGAATTAAAAACAGAGGGATTTGTTGTTAAGATAAATTGATCCTGGGAGTAATAGAACCAAGAGATGGTAACGTTACCGCCTTCACTCCAGAAGAGAAGAGGCAGCAGGTGCTCAGAGGTCAGGTGTGAAAAAGGTAAAAAGATTTATTTGTTCTCTAGTTGTTGTTTAAGTTGCTGATGAAACTTTCACACATGAGAAAGAGTTAAAGAGGAGAGATTTGAACTGGTATTATTTTGTTTGAGGAGCTGAAATTTCATTATTTGGAAAATAACTGCACATGATGCTTTTATTATTATTGTCCTTTATTGAACCAGGTCAGTCTCATTGAGATCAAAGATCTCTTTTACAAGGGAGACCTGGCCGAGATAGCAGCAAGGCAGTTATAGTGAAAGTAACAACATTAAAACTTGCTCATACAAAACACACACACAGACAACCTGGACTGCAGCGATCTCACCAGAGCTTTAAACTCATTCAAGGTAACTAAGTGTTGAAGTTGAGGATCAGCTTGTACATTATTCCAAGCAGTAGGTGCCGAACACCTAAAAGCTTTCTTTCCCAATTCAGTCCGTACTTTGGGAACAACAAATTGCAAAATGTCCATAGAACGAAGATTATGACTTCCAGTTTTCCTTTTTAGAAGAGAAGACAAGTAAGAAGGAACTAAACCCAGAATGCTTTTGTAGATAAACACACACCAATGACTGAGGCGACGAGCACATAAGGAAGACCAATTCACTTTAGAGTAGAGTACACAATGGTGAGTCAAAGAACGACAGTTTGTAATGAATCTCAGTGACCCGTGATACACGCTATCCAGCATGCGAAGACAATGAGCAGAAGCATTCATATACAACACATCTCCATAGTCAATAACAGGCAAAAGGTAGATTCCACCAGTTTCTGTTTCACACGGAAAGAAAAGCAAGACTTTGAGGAGCTGAAATTTCATTATTTGGAAAATAACTACATGATGCTTTAATATTGTTGACACTGAGCACACTAGAGTTTCTGTTTACGTTGTTTTGTGTGTACAAACAATGTCCAACATGACGTCTTCAAATGTCTTGTTTTGTCCACAACTCAAAGATATTCTGTTAACTGTCATAGATGAGTAAAGAAACCAGAAAATATTCACATTTAAGAAGCTGGAATTAATGCAGACTTTTTTTCTTTAAAAAAAAATTACTCAAATCGATTTTAATCAATTATCAAAATAGTTGGCGATTAATTTAATAGTTGACGACTAATCGATTAATCATTGCAGCTCTGTTTTATGTGTTGCTGCTGCTGCTGTGGTGCATTGCAAATAGATTGTTTTTTGCCTACAGAGCGGCAGAATGCACGGACGGTGAAATGTTAACGCAAAACAGAGCTCTCATTTACAACCGTTCCTTATGCACAAAACGGGGCCTGAAAGAGGCGCACGCCACTTCCCACGCAATAGTTCGGCACTGCGTTCCAATACCCATACTCCCATACTATTTAGTATGCCAGGAAATTTAATATGTCCCAATATATAGTATGGCAAAAACACCAGGATGTCCTACTATATCCTGTTGCATTTTCAGTATGCAAGCCAGCATGCATTTCAGATCGCATTACTTTCAGTACATACTGCAGCTGCCCTTACAAAGTACGTACTGTTGCATGCAGTATGCATACAATTAATACATACTCCTTCCTCGTACCATTGTGCCTTGAACTTTGATCCTCTTGCTCATATGTCCAGTGGATTGTGGGTCAGAACAGCCAGAACAGCATGCTGGCTTACATACTGCAAAATGCGACTGGATGCAGTAGGACATCCTGGTATTTTTTTCTATACTACAGTTGACCTAGTAAATCATTTCCTGGCATAGTAATAGTAATAGTGCAGTTCTTGCCTTACGTTTCCTCATTAGTACGTACGCAAACATTTAGTGTGGATCCTACACGCTGTTTTATAAATGAGATCTTTAGGCATCTTGCGTAAATCAATACAGAAAAAGAAACTCTGGTTTGGACTAAAAGTAAACAAACTGTCTGTTCAATCATTTCTGTAAAAAGAAGAAACTCCAAACATCTTTGACCTCCTGTTCTCTCCATCCACCGCTCAGTCTGCTCCAGTGGAGTGAGGTGAACGCTCCAATCTTCACCTGATAAACACCACTTCAGTCACGAAAAAGAGGCCGATGATGGAGACGATTGGAAGGGAAAAAAAACTATAAAAAAGTAAATAAACTTTAACGGCCTTGAAACTGTTAACACCTGCTGGAAGTGTAAAAGATGAGGGAGGCGTCTCCATCCGTTCATTCTGGATGTTCTCCACGTCGCTGAGCCCATCCCAGGCATGCCGTAGCCTAATATCTGGTCGGTACTCTCAAAGGATATCACGGCGCTGGTGTTAATTTAAGATAAGCTCTGCCTTTGGAATCACAATGAGAATGAAGGGGGCTGTAAAAAAAATTAAAAATGAATAAGAATAAAGGTGAGGAATCACATTTCGGGCTGATAGCAGCACAGAGCGGATTGAAAGCTGTCGTGCCCTCAGAGCGCTCGGTGTGTTTCGGTGTGTGTAGCTCTTCTAGTGATGTGTGCAGTGTGTATGTGCGTGTAAATATTCATGCTGTGTGTCGAGTGTTTGGGGTTTCGGCTCGTGTCTCAGCAGATAAATCGACCTGTGAAAGATGAACATTTCTACAGAAAACACTTTTTTAGTGTATGATGCTGCGTTCGGGCCCCGTGGGAAATCAGGTAAATATGAATTCTCTACTTGAAACACCGTTTTTGTCAGCTTCCCAGTGGTAAATACAGCTTGAAAATTCAAACCTTGATAAAATTTGTATTTTGCCTCATGTAAAGAAAGTTGTATTTATTATATATTATATGTATTTTATATTAGATAACATGAGGAAACTAGAAGGGCACTCGGACAGCGCAGACCTCCGCCAAGACCCATGCACATATCTCGCAATGTTATGTACCCGACCCGTGATTCAGATCCACTCCAAACTTAAATAGGTTCTTCTTTGGCCCACGCTAAACCTTTCCACCAAGTTTCATGAAATTTGGGCCGATAGTTTTGACGTAATCCTGCTGACATACAGACAAACAAAACCAAAAACATAACCTCTGGCGGGGACGATAAGTATTTTTCTTTTCTATCTCACAGGTGATTTTTTTCATTTATAAAGCTTAAAAATACTTTAAATATAATTTTTTTCATTTATTTTTGGCATTGTGATGTTGAAGGTCATGATTCATGCGTACAAAGTCGATATAAGACTCAAACGGATGTACTGACTACAGACCGGTGAGATCAACGTGCAAACCGTGCAAAGAAATGCCTGCAGGTACTGTAAGCACACACTTCAACAAATATGAATAAAGTTTCCAATACAAACAATTGATTAATTGATATTTACCTGAAGCTTTTTCTTACCAAACCACAGCTGTACGAGTCCAGCTGTGAATGTGGAGAATTAAAAGGAGAAAAAGAAGAAGAAGGAAAATATGAAAAATGAGAAACTGGAGTTCCTGGTAAGTTTTGAAATCTTTGATTTGAAGTCTGAGCTGTTTGGTTTGTATGGAGGACGGAAGCTGCCAGAATCAAAAATATATGACTCGATAAATTAAGTAATGTGCCATTAAATGCTCCAAAAATAATATTAGAAATAAATGTACACATTAATTTTCCCTTTTATTTATTCATTTATTTTTATAAATTTTTAATCTATTTATTCTATTTTGGCATTTCTTTTTTTATTTATTCAAAATGTATTTTTAAATGTATTTTTTTCATTTTCAAATTTATTTATTATTTTCCTTTTGCATTTTCTCCCCTATTTAAGAAAGAACAACATGGAGCCGCCAACCTGTGGGCCCACCACCCGTTAGGGATAGGCATTGAAGTCTGGTGCGGTGCGAGCCATGCGGCAGGCGAAGGCGGGGATCTAGGCGTGCTGATCTCCGGCATCGCAGACGGGATCTAGGTACGGTGGAACGTCACCTCTCTGGCGGTTCTGGAACCAAACTCCTGGCTTTATTTATTTTATATTTTTTTTCTTGTTTTGATTTTTTAATCCTTAATCTTTTCTTTGTTTTATTCCCGTTATTATTTTCTTTATTTTTTCTAATTTACTATAATTTTTACTTTTTCACTATAAAATATATAAACATTGTAGGAATGATATAAGTGTGAACAACATCATATGCAAGTGAATTTATGTTAACTCCTGCAATAAAGAAGTATAAAATGTAGTAAAAAAATGACTTTTATGCATACAAAGTAATAATTAACAGCTTTTGTGAGTTAGTTTTCTTTAAAATTGAGTTTAAAAACTCTGGTTTTAGTATTGAACTGTGTCATGTGTGTACAAAGAGCTGAATCTTTACCCCCTCAGGCCTGGTGGGCTGCAGGACTACTGGGTTAAACCCCCCCCAGCCTGGGGAACGTGGCCCTGGGCCTGAGAGTGAGGCCTCCTCCTCCTCCTGCTCTTCTTCCTCCTCCTCCACCTCCTCCACCTCCTCCTCCTCCTCCTCCTCTGAGGCTGTTCAGCAGCTCACTGCGGTTGTACTCTGCAGCTCCCAGGTGTGAACGAGTGTAACTGTGTGAATGTCAATCAGGATGTTGTTGAGAAGCGCAGCACACGCTTCAGATAAGCTTCCCGGCATGAATAAAAAACTAAAGAGAAAAGAAAAATCATAGGTGAGAGTCTCGTGAGAAATATCCCGACTAGATTTCCTTGTCGAACTCCAGGGATTAAAAAAAAAACGGCTTCTTTATTTTCTGCTTCTTAAAATGTTCAACACGACCCCAGCTGTGTTCAGGATGTACAGTAAGTAAGCTGCACTTTAAATCACACACATCACCGGTCAAATTACCAAACAGAAGCTGGGGCTGCATCTGCCGCTGGATGCGGTAAACACCGTTACATAACACGTCTGTGTCTTAATTGGCCGGAGAGACAGCCGCCGCCATTTTCTTCGCATGTCAGACGCACTCAGAGCGGCGGCGAGAGATGGACAGAAATTCTCAGAAAGGCTTATGCAACTCGTCATTGTGTAATTGCGTCTCTTCACACCGGCGCCTCCACCGTGGCTGTTGGGCCTGTAATTGGATGTCTTCAGAGTTGTTGCATCACCCCTCTGCTTGTGCAACCGGCGGTGCGTCGTAATCCAAATGCATATTCATCCACAGAGCCAGAACAAAGGGCTGTTTTACTGCTTCTATCTGGAATAATGTGGCAGTGTGAGAAGAGACTAAACATAGAGATTATAACAGGTAGGAGAAGACAGCGTTCTTCTTCTTTTTTTTGCGCTGCTGAACTTTAACCTCCACCTGGAGGGCAAACATGAATCAACATATGAAACATGGCAGTTTGATTTGTTGTCTAAACGCCTTCAAAGACATAAAAAGAGCTGTTTGTACTCCTGAAACAAGCGCTGCAGTGAAACTCTTCTAAATGCAGAGCGAGTGAGGAAACGGCGTGTGCATGTGAAGCAGCAATGATAAAACATTAAAAAGGTGGGTGTTCATCTTTAGCCTCGTATTAACCCCCCCCCACACACACACACACACACACACACACATCTTACAGATCACTCTCTGTGCAGAATAATAATCGGATATTTTATCGATCCCTGTAGAGAAATGCTTCTTTTTGGGCTGGAAGGTCAGAGGTCGGACTGGGCGAGCCCTGCAGCCGGGGAGGATTCAGCGTCTCATGTCATTTTTTTTTTTTGTCCACTCGCAGGGTCTTTCACTCGATTGCTGCATCTCGATTCAGGACCAGATCCTTCGACGGAGGCGGCCCAGGAAGGCGTGACCTTTTAGCCGACCCGCTGTCTCAGATGAGCCGCTGCTTTATGACTCCAGGTGTGTTACATCTACATGTAAAAATCCAATATTTCCAGGGTCGTCTCAGGGAAGTAGACTTAAAAACATTATTCCTAAATACATCAGTGTAACTTTAACCATAACACACTGTGAATAACAACAGGTCCAGTCTGTACAATAGAGGTACAGGGTACAGTCTTTAGGGGGAGATAGCAGGTCAACAGTAGATGTCCCATAGAAGTGGTGTACATCATCTGAAAGCTGGGAACCTGAAGATTAATTTGAGATGCAGCTCAGCACTGTGTGAAATTCCTCTAGTCATCAATCAGAAATAAACATTAATTAATTAAATAAGATAAATTGATTAAAAATGTATAAGGGTTTAGGAACATGATGATAGAAGTATATGATGGTCATCCCCATGCTCTATTATGTCTCATAAGTTGTTGCAGTAATTTTTGGGTTGATACCATTTGTTACACAGATTTGATGCTAAATTTAACAATTTTTTACCACTGGAGAATTTAAAGAAATGATCAATAATCCCTCCAAAATACCACATTAAGACACCAAGACCTTGAGGAACACCATAGAAAAATCCATGCTGTGATTTGGGATCATAAAATTTTGACATTTTTGAGGTTTCTGCAGAAGAATTGCATTTTTTTTAGCGATTGGATGGTGAGCACTTCTGTTGTGTGAGCTGCTCAGAAAACCCCTTATTGATCAATCTAGCTAGGAAAGCCATCCATCCTCTGAATGCTCTAGGTTCAAAAGACCCTCGTTAACAGCCAGCTGGAAGGTGTGAGTGTCACACGGCAGGCTGGGGAGTCCGGCATACGAGGCGGTGCGCCGCGACTGGCTCTAGGTCGGCTTGGAAAGGCTCGGGGCGAAGGTGCCTCCCGGGGCCGTGGCCAAAGTGTCATCGGGGCGGACTGTCCTCAGTGCACCCCCAACCGCGTCGTGCCCCCAGGGCGAAGCTCGGCCCACGTAAAAGGCGCCAGGGGTCTGCAGCGATGTCTGCAACCCACCCGACCCGTCTTGAAACACGGACCGAGGAGTCTAACGCACACGCTAGTCAGAGGGTGCAAGCAAAACCCCGTGGCGCAATGAAAGTGAGGTCCGGCGCGCGGCGGCTGAAGTGGGATCCCGGGCCCGTCAGCGCGCAAGCCCACGTTCACGTTCATCAGCTGCAAACGGACACGTTCAGCTCGCCGTTCACCAAAAGCACGACCGTGTTCCACCCTGTCGGTCGTTTTAAAGTTGTGTTCAGACAGAAAACAAAGTGATTTATTTTGACCACTGGACGGTTTGTGTTTATTATTTGTTTTCAGCTCAGCCTCCGACTCAACTCACTTCTTTCTGTTATTTCCCTCCAGTCTGTTTTCCTTCTTCCTCTCCTCTCTGTACGTTTATGAAACAGACTCATAAATCCAGGAGACAGGATTTTTTTTGTTTTTGCATCTTTCCATTGACCTTGTAGCCAATCGCACCAACACATAAAATCACTTTTCAGTCCGTCTGAACACACAGTTAGACGATAGTTTCTATTTCCAGTATTAAAGGACACGTTCAGACTGTTTCTGTCTTAATACGATAATCACATTCCTGTATTATATTGGAAGAGTTATTGGTGGCTGTACATACTGGCTGGCTGTGAAGTGATCTCCTGCTTCTTGTTCCAAATCAAATTCCCTCTTTGTGTTTCCACGGTGATTCCTCAGTGGAGGGATACTATACGCACCGGAAGTCGCATGTAGGTTTTGTTACTAGAACACAACACCGTTATTTTTTGATTTGTCTGACTGCTGAAGCCTCATTTTAGCTTTTACTGAACTTTAGAGTGCCTTTTTGGACTAACCAGTATAGAATACAACATATATATGACACATACTATATGTGTACTGTAGTTAAAGCTGAAGTAGGCAGATCGGAGCAAATATGATTAAAAAAATATATATTTTTATAAAACGGTCGCTATATTGTGACGGTAGTAGAGACAGGTAACCTGAAAAAAATCTTGTGCCTCTGTGTCCTCTGGTGCTCCTAACGGCATCTGCAAGATTTCACAGACCGGAGGAAAACAAGCAGTAAGAGCTGATCTGAGGTCTGCTGTCCAGCTGCCGTCTATGAGAGCCGGCTGTCAATCACTCGCGAACTCCGACCAAACGGTCAAACTAGTCAGCGCTGATCAAATATGAATCAATACTCTGTTACGTTAATGCCTATTTCTCTCCTCAAATGTTTTCAGAATCATCTTGTAGTGCACAGTTTAGCTGTAAAATGAGAAAGTTTAGTGACGCCGCCATTGTGAAATCTGGTTCCAGTCACACGACCGGAGCACAGCCAATAGGAACGCTCTCTCTCTCTCTGAAATGACCTGTGATTGGTCAAAGTCTCCCGTCATGGGCTAGATTATCTAAAGCCTGAAAACAGAGCCATGAGGAGGAGCAGAAGTCTAGTTATCACTTGAATTACAATATGCTGTAAAGTTATTATGGATTTTTTGCCCAATGATGCCAAAAATATACTGCCTACTGACACTTTAAGAGAGACTGTGTCTATCTTTTAGATTTGTGTTCAGCAGGTAATGACGTGTTATGCACAACATGTCTCTTAATCTTAAATATAAAGTTCAGTCGGTGCAGACTGGGATAGAATAATAACTTCATCATGTGAATCTGAATCCTTGCGCTGCTTGAAGTCGGCCCTCTGCGCTTTAAACGGCATCACGGGACTCTCTGAGTTTAAAGTTTTCAGTCTCATTCAGCTGTTTGAAGACAAAATGAATGCTTGAAAAAATTGTAAAAACCTTTGTGCTGCTCATACATCAGTAAAAGAAAAGACTGTTTCCTCTCGATACAAGGCCGGTCGGCTCTCTCTCTCTCTCTCTCTCCCTTTGAGCGTCTGCCTGCTGTTCAACTTGCGACTATCACAATTTGTATAAAATGATGAAACACACGTCACCGAATGACAATTTAATATGAAAAAGAAACAAAAGAGGCAAAAGAACAGGTTGTTCAAATATTTTGGGCGATAGAGAAAAGACAAAAAATTGAGAAATTCATTTTCTGTCCTCATCGTGTTTGAAAGAAAAATTGTATTTCATATATTCAGCTCACATCCAGCTGTTTGTGACGACTCAAGATGCTGCTTTTTTGGTAAAGATTTGTTCCTCATCTGGAGCAATAAAGATCTGGTTATCTGTGGCGGCCGATCGAGGTGGTGTGTTATGAGAAATTTAATCAGGAGTGGAGCCGACGTGTGAATCACGCTTTAATGGGCGGCTGCTCGTCAACAGAGAGGCGCTTACCCCGATCACACCAGATATTGGGCCTCGCCAGGAAACCCACGATGAGCCATCCCGCTGCACTTTATTATTTTTTAACCTTCGTGCGCAGCAGGTTTGCGAGAAGCAGCAGAATTCACGCAGCTCCACACTGGGGGCTTCCCATTATAACCACAGCGCCACACTGGGGGCTTCCCATTATAACCACAGCTTGTAACTGGTCAGCACTGAGCAGATCCACCGAAGCAGCTGTTAGATTTTACTCACCCCTGAAGTGAAATCCCTCCGCTGCATTTAACCCATCATCATAAATATTTAGGCAGGAGTGTAACACTTGAAGCTCGTCGTTTACACTTTTTTAACCAGAGTTCACTGAAAAATGTGCCGAAATATTGATTTAAACTGATTTTCATCCAGATTTCAGATTTTTTTTTTCGACAACCGAACTTTGTTTTAGCCAGAAGACGGTGACTACGTTTACATGCACACTAATATTCCCAATATGACAGTATTTTGAATGTGATGTGGGTCGCGTAAACAGTCTGGATATTCTGAATTAGGACTTATTCCAAATGGAGCATTTTCAGATTAAGACGTGTGATATGCTTATATTATTCAGGTTTTAGGAGAATTCTTTGGACGTGAATGTATACAGCACATTCATGTGTCTCAATCAGGGTTTTTACGGCAGTTCGCGACACACGGCCTCTTGCCTGTTTACAGTCAGCTCTGTTTTCTCAGTTTGCAGAGATGCATGTCCAAAAGAAACGAAGGAGAAACACACCTACTTTTAAACATTATGAAAGACTTGGAGTATGAACGGCTGCATGTAAACGGTGCAATATTAATTTTCATTAGACATGTAAACAGCTTAGTAGGAATATTGTCTTTTTCAGAATAAGGTCAAAAAACAGATATTTCGTGTAATCAGTGATGATAAGCTACTAATGGCGTCACTCAAGGTAATTATAAAGGCTTGGCATATAGGTGTCTTCATTTTCCAACAAAACTACTTGGTTAAGGTTAGAAAGGTCTGTGTTAAAATAATAACGTAATGTAATAGCGTAATGTAATAGCGTAATGTAATAGCGCAATGTAATAGCGCAATGTAATAACGTAATGTAATAGCGTAATGTAATAGCGTAATGTAATAGCGTAATGTAACAAGGTAACGTAACAACGTAACGTAACAACGTAACGTAACAACATAATGTAACAGCGTAACGTAATAATGCAACATAACAATGCAACGTAACATACGTAACATAGCGTAACATAGCGTAACAACGTAACACTAAAACATAACATTACAACGTAACATTACATTGTAACATTACATTGTAACATTACAACGTAACAACGTAATGACCTAACGTAACAACGTAACATTAAGACGTAACATTAAAACGTAACATTACAACCTAACAATGTAACAACGTAACAACGTAACATTAAAACGTAACATTAAAACATAACATTACAACCTAACAACGTAACAACGTAACATTACAACGTAACATTACAGCTTAACATTACCACGTATCATTACAAGGTAACATTTCAACGTAACATTAAAACGTAACATTACAACCTAACAACGTAACAACGTAACATTAAAACGTAACATTAAAACGTAACATTACAACGTAACAACGTAACAACGTAACAACGTAACATTAAAATGTAACACTTAAACGTAACATTAAAACGTAACATTAAAACATAACATTACAATGTAAGATTACAGCTTAACATTACCACGTAACATTACAACTTAACATTACAACGTAACGTAACAACGTAAAGTTGTAACATAAGAGCAAAACATAACAACGGAACATAACAATGGAAGGTAACAATGTCACGTAACAATGTAACGGAGCAACGTGACTTAACAACAACCGCCCTTAGCGGACTTTCTTACGTAACAAGCGTAAAGTCAACGCTTACTTTTGGTTTCACATGGGACACAACGGTGAACCACCAAACCTCCCACCAACCCTTAGTGGACTTTCTCGCTCGTTAAACTTATTACCTAACCTATTAAAAACTCGTTATTACACCACGGAACTTTTATAACACGGAACTTTCAATAACGGTCGATCCATGTACTACGTCACTTGCTCTGCCCAAATGCAAACACGTCAACATTCAACGTATCGCCGGTTTTCAGAAACGTACAATGACAATGTTTTTTTCCCTGGGGACTGGGCTGTGTTTAGCAGGTATAACATTCACGATGTTCAACGATCTGGATGACGGAGAATCTTAACAAACATATTAATTTATGTAGCTGCTGATAATCTATCTAAAATAATTCTGGTAAGGAGGACTGCAGGTACAAGAAGTGAGTTATAACTTTTAAAAAGTCTGTCCCTTTAAACAGGTTTATCAGAATAAATGAGAACTGGAGTCATTACACCGAAAGGGAGCCTTCGTCCCCAAAACTAATAACTTCACCTTCTCAAAGATGGCTCCCCGGAGAAAGACGCTCCACTCGGAGGAGTTTAGCAGAGCACTTTATTACAATCAGGTAGGAGGACAAAGTGGTGGGTCTTACCAATCTGAAGATCTTTGACTGAACTCAAGTGGGAAAATAACACACCCAGATTTATTATTATTATTATTGTTTAACCTCTATTTACCTCGGGTACTTTTTCAAAGAGCAGCGCTCTTTTTCAGCACTCACACCTGGAAGCTTCCCAGTACAACCAGTCTGATCTGCTGGTATAGAGGAGTGGGGTATAAGATAACGATGCACGCTTTTTGGGCAATCTTTTCCTGGAAGACGTTCACGGTGTTGCACTCGGATGTTCACACGAAAAGTGGCAGAAGTAGTTGTGTGAAGACGTTTCTCAGCTGCCCACATCTGGCCAATCGCCGTGTGAAGTGGGTGTGAATGTTGGAACGTCGGTTTCACAAAGTTGAAGAGAAATTGACAGAAAGGGCCTCGACGTCAGAAAGGTGTGAGGAGAGGATGCTGCTCTAGCAACACTTCAGTTGGAGCCATAGAAATGGAAACGGAGTAGAACGGACATTACCATTTAAATCAATCAGAATGGTCCGAGCGACGGCCATTTTTATGTGTACCGTTGCTGCAGGAATGAGTCCTAAAACCTGTAAATGAGTTAGCATCTTATCCCTCCCTGTTCTCTTGTCTGAAAGTCAATGGGTTTTTTGAATGGATTTTTCTACGATATAAAGACGTCTGTCAATATACCACTCATGAATTTTGAAGCTTGCACGTGTCTTAACAACACATTCTCACTCCAAACTCACTTCACTAACGGGACTGACGATACTAACGACTCACGTGACTAACGGGACTGACGATACTAATGACTCACGTGACTTACGGGACTGACGAAACTAACGACTCACGTGACTTACGGGACTGACGATACTAATGACTAACGTGACTTACGGGACTGACGAAACTAACGACTCACGTGACTTACGGGACTGACGATACTAACGACTCACGTGACTTACGGGACTGACGATACTAATGACTCACGTGACTTACGGGACTGACGAAACTAACGACTCACGTGACTTACGGGACTGACGATACTAATGACTAACGTGACTTACGGGACTGACGATACTAATGACTCACGTGACTTACGGGACTTACGATACTAACGACTCACGTGACTTACGGGACTGACGAAACTAACGACTCACGTGACTTAAGGGACTGACGATACTAACGACACACGTGACTTACGGGACTTACGATACTAACGACTCACGTGACTTACGGGACTGACGATACTAATGACTCACGTGACTTACGGGACTGACGATACTAACGACTCGCGGGACTTACGGAACTGACAATACTAATGACTCACGTGACTTACGGGACTGACGATACTAATGACTCACGTAACTTACGGAACTGACGATACTAATGACTCACGTGACTGACGATACTAATGACTCACGTGACTTACGGGACTGACGCTACTAATGACTTACGGGACTGGCGATACTAATGACACATGTGACTTACGGAACTGACGATACTAACGATTCACGTAAATTAAGAGACTGACGATACTAACGACTCACGGGACTGTTGTCTGTTGGGCTGCAGTTTGCCATGTTATGATTTGAGCATATTTTCTATGCTAAATGTACCTGTGAGGGTTTCTGGACAATATCTGCCATTGTTTTGTGTTGTTAATTGATTTCCAATAATAAATATATACATACATTTGCATAAAGCAGCATATTTTCCCACTCCCATGTTGATAAAGGTATTAAATACTTGAGAAATCTCCTTTTTAAGGTACATTTTGAACAGATACAAAATGTGTGATTAATTTGTGATTAATCGCGATTATATTTGTAGGCACTTTAAAGGACCTGCTGTGAAACTACATCAGTAACAGGTGTAGATCCAGATGAGTGGTTCGACTTGATAAATTCCAAAATCAAAAAATAACTTTCACTGAATGCTTCAAATCAACGATATTCAGCAGTTCAAGAGCCGCCGAGTTGTGGTTTTCCATCTGTGAGCACCTGACGGAGGTGGAGCACATCAACACCCTAAACATCCCGTTGAACCTCCGTCTCCACCTCCGTCTCCCCGCCGGTGTTTGTACAGATTTAACTCAACCTGCGAGACGTCAGTCAGTCACGAGCTGCTGACGAGCTCACTGTTTGTCAAGAGGAGCGTTTTCACCCACAAACCCTCCGAGTGCGAGCGCCCATATGGGAGCAGAGTGTTGCTGCATCTGCGTCGCCGCGGAAACACTCTCATCTGCAGCCTCCACACACATACACACACACACACACACATGGCCTTCTGTTAAATGGAGCAATTCACAGGAAAATATCTCACACACACACAAACACACTGTATGAATATGGAGCTAAAAGGCAGAACGATAAACGCACTTCGGCGAACACACGCACACACACCTGTACTTCTATCTTTGTGAGGACACTCATTGACATAATGCATCCCTTTACTCTACCCTTAAAGAAGTATTTCACTGCTGGAAATATGGTCTTTTCATAAAACTAGACTCTCGATGCAGTAGAAAGACGCAAATATTTTATAAAATTGGGGCTGTGGTATTTTTAAGCTCAAAAGGTAGAAAACTTACAACACCCAGAATGCACTGGGCTCATCACTGCCCCTGAGTAAATAAAGGAAAATGCGTTACGCTTTCACTAACTGTTTTACGGTGACGTTTCAGAAAAAAACTTGGCTGTCAATCGATTAAAATATTTAATTGCAATTAATCACACATATTTTATCTGATCAAAATGTACCTTAAAGGGAGATTTGTCAAGTATTTAATACTCTTATCAACATGGGAGTGGACAAATATGCTGCTTTATGCAAATGTATGTATATATTTATTATTGGAAATCAATTAACAACACAAAACAATGACAGATATTGTCCAGAAACCCTCACAGGTACTGTATTGAGCATAAAACAATATGCTCAAATCATAACATGGCAAACTGCAGCCCAACAGGCAACAACAGCTGTCAGTGTGTCAGTGTGCTGACTTGACTATGACTTGCCCCAAACTGCATGTGATTATCATAAAGTGGGCATGTCTGTAAAGGGGAGACTCGTGGGTACCCACAGAACCCATTTACATTCATTGATCTGGAGGTCAGAGGTCAAGGGACCCCTTTGAAAATTGCCATGACAGTTTTTCCTCGCCAAAATGTAGCGTAAGTTTGGAGCGTTATTTAACCTCCTTCCCTTCAAGCTATTATGACATGGTTGGTACCGATGGATTCATTAGGTTTTTCTAGTTTCAAATAACACCAGTATCGGAGTTTTCTTCTGCCTTTCTTTTGGACATTTTTCAAACATTTTTTTTAACCTTTTTTGGACATTTGTTGGACAATTCTTCTGACTTGTTTTGGAAATTTTTCTTCCTTTTTTTCAGGACATTTTTTGGACAATTTTCTGACTTTTTTCGGGAACATTTTTTCAGACATTTTACAAACTTAAAAAAAAAAAAAATTTAGACTTTGTTCAGAATTTTTTTTCAGACATTTTATATAATTAAAAAAAAAAAAAAAAATTAAGACTTTTTTCGGAATTTCTTTTCAGACATTTTACATACTTAAAAAAAAAAAAATTAGGACTTTTTTTTGGATTTTTTTTTCAGACATTTTACAAACTTAATTTTTTTTTTTAAAAATTAAGACTTTTTTCGGAATTTTTGTTCAGATATTTTACATACTAAAAAAAAAAATTTAGACTTTTCGAAATTTTTCAGACATTTTTCAGACTTTTTTTTATATTTTTATTTATTTTTTTTACATTTTGACAATTTTTGCGAAATTTTTTCAGACATTTTACAGACTTTTTTTCCCAAAAAATTCTGCCTTTTTTTCAGGACATTTTTTGGACAATTTTCGGATATTTTTTCTGAGATTTTCAGACATATTCAGGACTTTTTCTCATTTTTTTTTAATTATTTTTTTTTTTTACATTTTGACAATTTTCTGACTTTGTTTAGAATTCTTTTTCAGACATTTTACATACTTAAAAAAAAAAAAAAAAAAATAGGACTTTTTTCGGAAATTTTTTTTCAGACATTTTACATACTAAAAAATAAATTAGGACTTTTTTCGGAATTTTTTTTTCAGACATTTTACAAACCTAACTTTTTTTTAAAAAAATTAAGACTTTTTCAGAATTTTTGTTGAGATATTTTACATACTAAAAAAAAATTTAGACTTTTTTCGAAATTTTTCAGACTTTTTTTATCTTTTTATTTTTTTTTTTACATTTTGACAATTTTTGGGAAATTTTTTCAGACTATTTACAGACTTTTTTTTCAAAAAAATTCTGCCTTTTTTTGGACATTTTTCTGCCTTTTTTTCAGGAAATTTTTTGGACAATTTTCGGATATTTTTTCTGAGATTTTCAGACATATTCAGGACTTTTTCTTAAATTTTTTTAATTATTTTTTTTTCTACATTTTGACAATTTTCTGACTTTTTTCGGAATTTTTTTTCAGACATTTTACATACTGAAAAAAAAAAAAATTAAGACTTTGTTTAGAATTTTTTTTCAGACATTTTTCAGACTTTTTTTTGACATTTTGTGAAAGAAAATTTTAGACGTCAAGGGACCCCTTTGAAAATGGCCATGAATGATGTTATAGCCATTGTGTATATCTCTAATGTTAATTCCGTAAAGTCAAGCTTAGCTAATAGATGTTGAAATGGCCATAATCAGCTGAGAATCCCATCTATACTGAGGGAGTACTATCCGCAGTGGAAACACAACTCACTTTTGTGACCAGGTCATTTTCTCTATGTTGAATCCAGCAGAGCCGTACCATGATGCAGCCTGCCTAAACCTAACCCTAACCTAAACCTAACCCTAACCTAAACCTAACTCTAACCTAAACCTAACTCTAACCTGAACCCTAAAACCAAGTCTGAACCCTCAAACAGGCCTTTTGAATTAAAACGTCCTTACTCTGAAAACTAAAACTCAAACCGGTCCTCTCAAATATAGACGTACAAGCACACACACACACACACATTCACAGTTTTTTTTGGGGGCACGGCAGCTTTCATTCCTGACTGCAGCTCTATATCGCACGGCAATGTGATTTCACACTGAACTTTTCAACCCGTTCTTTCAGGAGAAGAAGAAAGACGAGAAGAAAACTCTGAGCGCATCAGTATTTTTGGCAGCTGGTGAGTGAGGCGATGCTGCGACGTGGAAACCCTCCTCCTCCTCCTCCTCCTCCTCTTCCTCCCCCGACAGCAGCCTGAGATGCTTTTAGACGCCACGCAGGATATCAAGGTCTCCAAATGTGAGTTTTTAGGAGATAAAGTAAATACATCTTTTATCTAAACGCTGGTTTTATTCCGCTGCTGCTAAAGTTTGAAGGTTTCTGTTCCAAAATGCTGCTGATTATTCCCTCTGCACACTGAATTTAACAAGATATACACACAATTACATCCTCTTAGTGCATCTGATAAGCACTAATAACTCCTATTTACAACATGTCACAAAAATTCAAACTGCATAATATTTTAGATTTCTTGTGCATCATTTTGTTTCCCAAAATTCACCTTGATATGTTTGGTATCTTTGTAAACATTTGCTAGAATTTAAAGTGAATCTTCACTAATGATTCAGTTAATTATTGTCAGGGCATTTAGAGCAAAATGAAGATTTGGGTGGATTAATTTATAACCATCAAAAAACAGGATTGGAAAGATGAAAAAAAAACAGTTTTCTCTTTGACAGAACTTGGCTTTTCTTTAATCGTGTCTTTTTTAAAATAGTTTTAACTCTAAAACAGATTCAGATGAAACAGTTGAAGCTACCTGTGACGGAGGGTCGGAAGCCAAAACGGTCCAGAGTCACTGATGTAGAGAAAGAAGGACTTTTAGATCGCGTTCACACTTCATGTGTCTCTGTTGGCTCAGATAGCCGTCTGATGTCAAAGACATTTAGTGTGTAAAATGCACCAAAGAAACATTAGAAACAGAAAAGACGAAGGCCCCGTCTACACGTATACAGATATTTTTTAAAAACAGATATATTCCTCTACGTTTTGGGCTTTCTATTCTTGAAAATAGCGTCTAAGGTGCCGATTTTTAAAAACTCCGGTTGCTGTGTATCTGTGTGGACGTGTAAAACGGAGCGTCTCCTTATTTTGTGCCCGTTGTTGCTTTGTGTAATGAGCATGCACCAGAAACAAATAACAAAGATGACGGACTACCGTCTTTTTTACGCTTTTTGTCGAGCACTGCTCGGACTAATTACTACTTAACTTTGGTGTGCTGTCTTCGTCTTTCCATTTATATTATCCACATTAAGGATCCAGCATCCTGTCTCCAAGGTACAATCGTAAGTTGAGCGCATCGTGTCTTAATATTTATGCCCAAAAATGTAAAAAAAATGTTATGTTACATTCACAATGTCTTTGGTGATTGGCTTCTTCCTGATGCCACTCGACTTCACAAAGAGCCAAAGTGGCGACGGTGCTGCACGAGACGGAAGTCATCACTTTCTCCTCCAAACTAGCCACACTCGTGTCTGTATTGCAGTTTGTTGGATGATATTTTACGAAAGAAAGAAATTATACTGTATCTGCCAGCTGTGATTGGTTATTCCTCGTCACATGACATGCGTTGCTGTGTTCCAAAAGTTTAACTATTTTTTATCTTTGGTGCCGCTGTCACAACATGGAAATAGGCACTTGGGAACGTTTGCGCACGGCGACCGGCGTCGCTCTCGCTTTTGAGCGCGGCTTCCATGCATTTACATTGATTAACGATAGATTTGAGGGAGCTATAAAGGCGGCATGTGAACGGCCCCTCATCCTGCTGGTTTTCTGTCTTCCTCCTCGTTAATTACACTATCTCAGTAGTAAACTTAAAGCTGAAGTCGGCGAGATTGGAGCAAATATGATTTAAAAAAGTTATTTTTTATAAAAGGGTCGCTATATCGTGACAGTAGTGCATGAAACAGGTAAAAAAATCATGTTCCTCTGAGTCCTCCAGTGCTCCTAACGGCATCTGCAAGATTTCACAGACCGGAGGAAAACAAGCAGTAAGAGCTGATCTGAGGTCTGCTGTCCAGCTGCCGTCTATGAGCAGCCGTCAATCACTCTGAACTCCAACCAAACGGTCAAACTAGGCAGCGCTGATCCAATATGAATCAATATTCTGTTACATTAATGCCTATTTCTCTCCTCAGATGTTCTCAGAATCATCTTGTAGTGCACGGTTTAGTTGTAAAATGAGAAAGAACTGACCCAAATGAAATGACCTGTGATTGGTCAAAGTCTCCCGTCACGGGCTAGACTTTCTAAAGCCTAAACTTTTCTCGAGTTCATAACTTCATCTGATTTTTATTTTAAGTTAACAAATGTAGATTTATGTCGGGACTAGAACGGCTGTTTTGTTTAATTTCCCGGTGCTGCGATCTGTTTTGATTCCGTTTTGGATAAACATACGGTGAAATGTGACTTATCCATAAATAAATGAGAGGAAACGTGTAAAAACAGACGTTTTCCTTTCTGGTTTTTGTTAGTAACTAAATAATTTTGCATTGTCTCCGAACGTTGAACACCATCTGGCTCCGGACGAACTTTCCTGGTTTCCAGTCGACAGTGTGGGAGCTGTGGGGAAGAATCAGGAAGTTTCTTTTTTTTTACTAAATAAAATAAATTTATGTTTTTGATGCCACTTTTTATTTTATTTTTTTGCTGCAGCAGCAGAGTTTAGTTTTTCCTCCGCCGAGAAGAAGAAGAAGAAGAAACAACAGCTGGAAGAGGCCAGGGAGCACACACACAATACACACTGTCACACACACACACACACACACAAACACACACACACACACACAATACACACTGTCACACACATACACACACACACACACACACACACATTCACATTAACTATGTTTCTTCACATTTTTTTCTCTTTTCACAAACACACTCTGCACTCAGTCACACTCTGCATCTCTTTCACACACATATTCACACATTTCTCATTTTCACATTCTTCTTTTTGCCTACACACACACACACACACACATACACAAACACACACTAACGCTTCCATTTCTCTCAATCTCACAACATGAACACACTCTTACTCACTCGACTCCTCTCACTTTCTCTCTCTCACACACACACACACACACACACACACACACACTCATTTTCAGGCTCTTGGCAGATGTCAGGACGTCCCGGGAGGTGGGGGGGGGGGGTTTGCGGTGGCGTTGGCGATACGAACGTCTCGGGGGCGAGCAGGGCGAGCAGGGGGCCGACCTGAACCTCGACTCTCAAAGCTGATACCGGATATCCAAGAGTGTGCGTTTCTCTGGAGTGACGACACACACACACACACTGCCTTTTTGTGTATTTGTCAATTAAATTGAGGTTCATTTTTATGTAACGTCAACATCATAAATAACACACTTTTCATATATAGAGAGTGTACTCTAAAATATCTCCACCTCTCAGTGACATTTTAGCTTCATGATTTTTGTTTTAATTGGAAGAACATTGCAAGGCGTATAAAGTACAGAGCAAATAAGTAGTCTTCTATTTTTCATCCATTTTTCCCTCCCACCCCTGACAATAAAGGAAATAACTAATATAACACTAATAGTTATAAGACTTAAACCTGCAGTAGGCAGAATATTTTTGGCATCATTGGGTAAAAATCCCATAATAACCTTTCAGCATATTGTAATTCAAGTGTTCTGAGAGACAACTAGACTTCTGCTCCTCCTCATGGCTCTGTTTTCAGGCTTTAGAACATCTAGCCTGTGACGGGAGACTTTGACCAATCACAGGTCATTTCAGAGAGAGATTGTCCTATTGGCTGTGCTCCGGTCATGTGACCAGAACTTGGCGTTCCATCACCAGATTTCACAATGGCGGCGGCGTCACAAACATTCTCATTTTACAGCTAAACCGTGCACTACAAGATGATTCTGAGAACATCTGAGGAGAGAAATAGGCATTAACATAACAGAATATTGATTCATATTTGATCAGCGCTGACTAGTTTGACCGTTTGGTCGGAGTTCAGAGTGATTGACAGCCGGCTCTCATAGACGGCAGATGGACAGCAGACCTCAGATCAGCTCTTACTGCTGGTTTTCCTCCGGTCTGTGAAATCTTGCAGATGCCGTTAGGAACACCGGAGGACACAGAGACGCATGATTTTTTTCATGTTACCTATTTCATGTACTACTGTCACGATATAGAGACCGTTTTATAAAAATAACTTTTTTTAAATCATATTTGCTCCGATCTCGCCTACTGATGCTTTAAGGCAGCAATGACACCAAAATTAGAAACACACTAGACACATGAAATAATGAAACACATACAATATTCACATATACACAAAAAAAAAGAACCCATAAATAAAATAAAATAAAAATAAATTAGGTAGTAAAAAAATAAATAAAATGTATAAAAAAAAAAGAGAGATTAAAAAAAATAACAACGCCAATCCAACAAAACAAATATGGAGGCTCAGTTGTCACAGCCAGGCAAGGAGAAGAGGGAACCCTTAAAGGGAAATCTAAGTTTCTCCAAACCAGCGGACAGTAACGTATCGTTCACCCAACTATTGTGAGTCGGAGGTAGAACATGTTTCCATTTAAACAGAACATGATTTATATTTTTCCAAAGACATTAATAAATCCATTGCAACAGTTTTTTTTACATAAAAATTAAGACACAACGCACTCAACTAGGGCAGTCAATCGATTTAAATATTTAATCACCTTTTTTATCTGTTCAAAACTCTGTGTGTTGTCGAGGTGAAGCAGAAACCGGACACCCTGCCAGAAAATACACACAAGAACACACACACACATGCTGTCCTGTTAATGCCCCTCTCTCTCACACACACAGTAACATCAAACGAAAGCCCCCCCCCCCCATCAAGGTCGTCCAGCGTCTGCACACCAGAAAGTGATAACAAGCTCACAGACGACCATCTCCTCCTCCTGCTGTAGTGCCCTCCAGCAAGACGCTGAACCCCCAACCAGCTCCTCGCCCGTGTGACCTCTGACCTCCCTGTGTGTAGGTGTGTGTGTTACGTATATATTTACACTTCGGCCTGGTTATGTGAATTGAAATCACTTTTCTACACAAAGAACATTCTCATTTTAAAGTTCACACTGCAGCAGGACGGGGCTATTCTGAGTACTTTTACATTTGGTACTTTAAGTATATTTTGATGCTAATACTTTTGTACTTATAAATATAAATTGATATAATTCAACAAATAAATTATGATATAATATTATACTTTTATACATACTACTAACTTACTTTTATACTTTAATTATGTACAGAAATGCATAAAGAAATGTGTAAATATAAAAGAATACAGAAATAAATAAGTTTAGGTAAATAAATAAGGGGTGCAAAGGGAAAATTGTGCAAAAATAAATAAATACATTAAATTAAATGCAAAAGTAAATGAATAAATAAAAAAAATATAAATATATTTAAAAGATTATTTATAAAAAAAATACATAAATAAATAAAAGGAAAAATGATATGGAAGAGTAAATAAATAATGGAATTAGTACAAAAATATTAATTAAAGAAGCAATTTAAAAAGAAATATCAATTTATGTCACATTTTATCAATTAATTAATGGCTATATTATTTTTAATTTAATGACATTTATTTATTTATTGAGTCATTAATTAATTTTTTTTTTTTTTTTTATGCATACAGTCTATTTTCAAAATAAACTTCCAACGTAGTCTTACTTAGTTTACTTTATTTCTACGCTGTTGCTTTTACTTAAAGTTACTACGAGGAACTTTCATTTTGTGTTGATTTTGGCGGTGCCTGTGGATAAAAGCGGTAGTGTTTCTGAGCACCAGATTCCCTTTAGAAAACCTCTCATTTTACTGCAGCGGGGTCTAACAGCTTGCCCCGCTCAGTCCTGGTTCTGGTCTTCCCGAGCCTCCCTTCCCTCCAGCGGGCCCAGCAGTACGACCTGGGCCTCCAGCAGCGGTGTTGGCCGTGCGCGGAGCTCTCCACCTCCCGCCGTTGCTCCGACTGCAGGTCGAAGGCGGTAACGAAGCCGGATCTGGGTCTGTCCACGGTCTGGGTTGGTCGCTGCCGGAGGCCCAGCTGGAGTCTGAGCTGAAGGAGTTTCTGGTGAACCTGCAATATTTCGTCTGATTCAATGTGGAATCCGCCACGGTGGCACACTATTTCTCCGTGTTTTTTTCTTGCAGATTTATGACTTTATAATCTCAGAGAACATTCAAGGTTTTTTTCTCATAAATTTATGAGTTTTTTCTTGAAAATTTACCACTTTAATCTAAAAAAAAAGAAAAATCTGAGTTTTTTTTCTTTTAAATCAACACCAGAGGTAGTAAAACAATAAATCAGCTGGTAAAGGAAACATGACAGTGAAGCACTGCAGAGAGAAATCAATCAGATACATTTTTTCTTTTCTTCTACCTGTAAAAGCAGCAGACAAAGACGTGTTCAGTCCTCAGACGTATACTCTGTGTCATTAAACAGCTTTTTATAATTTAACACTGTTGTCAGAACAGAGGAGAACGGCGCCGCCGCGGCTCAGAATAACTTTAATCGTACAAACAACAAAACTAAGTGACACGAGTACGTTCACACTTCCTGTCGTCCCCACGAGGCGCTTCATGAGGAACCTTTTGACTCAGTGTTTTATTGTTCCTCCTCTAAACTTTTAATTAAATCAAAACCAAAACTAAATTAAAAGTGAAACGCAGAAATGAGACAACAGGACCTGGACGTGTTTGGTTTCTTCGGTTTCGGTCCCACGGAGGACGTCTTCAGCTCTCATGTCAAACCTGATCGGGCCGTAAATACGAGATCAACGCAGAACACAACTAGAAAGTCACACAATCCTTCATTTAACTACAAGAAAACCACAAACGTATACTAGTTACCTTCTAGAGCTTAAGCCTCATCAATAACTTCTCTATTGATATTCATTAACTTTAATATCTGGCTTCTCATTCATCTATTTAATTATTTTGAGGTCCATCTTGACATATTAAATAATAATAATCTTTATTTTTACCGGTGGGAAGTACATTTATTTAAGTATTTAAGTACAGTTTTGCCGTACTTGAACTTTACTTGAGTATTTCCATTTCGTGCTTTTTACTCCACAACATTTACTGGTGTTTAACAGCTTTACTTTGTAGGTTTAGATTATTAATACAAATTATAGTAATAGTATGGTAATATTGCAACACGTTCTCACTCCAAACTCGTCAAATACTGACGCTTGATCAGTGGCCCTACGCTTCAAACTATGACGCTCTATGACGTGTCTTTTCAAAATAAACTTCAGTGTTCAAAGGAAGCATGCAGTTTTCACTTGTTACGTGCATAGTGTCTTTTCAAAATAAAATTCAGTGTTCAAAGGAAACATGCAGTTTTCACACGTTACGTGTACAGTGTCTTTTCAAAATAAACATGCAGTTTTCACTCGTTCTGTGTGCAGTGTCTTTACAAAATAAACTTCAGTGTTCACAGGAAACATAGTGTATAGTGTCTTTACAAAATAAACTCCTGTGTTAACAGGAAACATGTAGTTTTCGCTTGTTACATGCAGTGTCTTTTCAAAATAAACTTCAGTGTTCACAGGAAGCTTGCAGTTTTCACTCGTTACGTGCATAGTGTCTTTTCAAAATAAACTCCCGTGTTCACAGGAAACATGCAGTTTTCGCTTGTTACATGCAGATTGTCTTTTCAAAATAAACTCCAGTGTTCACAGGAAAGATGCAGTTTTCACTCGTTACGTGTATAGTGTCTTTTCAAAATAAACGTCAGTGTTCACAGGAAACGCAGTGTATAGTGTCTTTTCAAAATAAACTCCTGTGTTCAAAGGAAGCTTGCAGTTTTCGCTTGTTACGTGTATAGTGTCTTTTAAAAATAAATTCCTGTGTTCACAGGAAAATTACAGTTTTCGCTCGTTACATGCAGACAGTCTATTTTCAAAATAAACTCCCAACGTAGGTTTACTTAGTTCTGCAGGTATTTAGTCATAAACCAAAGAATTGGACGTATTAAAATGTTGACCTGATGGTGGCGCTAGATGAAAAGTCAGAGGATCATCAAAGTTATCACAATTTATCCAGACGGTAACATGAATGTTTGCACCAAAGTTCATGAAAATCCATCTGATATTTGTTGAGATATTAAAGTATAAACCAACAATAATACAAATGGAAGAAAATGTAAGTAGATTAAATACATTAAACTCGACCAGAATTTAAAAAAAAAGGAAAATTAATTAGCATGTCATTAAGGAAATAAAAGCACAAATCAAGTAAAAAAACATTTCAGATGAAAGTGTGTTCGAATAAGAGATTAAACGGTCAGACGTGTCAGAAAGAATAAAAGTTTCTGGTGTTTTAATTCAGTTTTTAACAGGATTATTTAGTCTAATTATCTTTCTTTTCCTCCAGGTGCAGTAGGCAAGTGGTGAAATATCTTTGGTGAGACGACATCGTTAAACTGCACCAGTTCGACCGGTTCTGTGGCGCCAGGTTAAACCGACAAGGAGCTGATGAGTATCTGACGGTTTGGTTGAATATTTTGGTTAATCAGTTCCTGTTGGCTGAGAGATTATAAATGTAAACACACCCAGAGTTAACTCTAACCGTTCTGTTGACTCACTTAATGAGGGTGCGTGGTGTTAAAATATGCTGCAGGCGATCGGCCGACAGGAAGAACCGGATCCGAAGAGTTTGTTCACCAAACAAAAAGCAGCATGTTAACACGTCTGAACGCCACGCCGTTTCCTCTGAATCATGTTATTAATAACTTTAAATCAGCTGATGGTGCAGACACATACACAGAGCGGCGTAGAACCAGATCTTCAGCTCACTCTGTCGGTCCGTCCACAACCACTTCCTCGCCCTTTGGCGGCCACAGTTTTCACCCATGTAGGTCAAATGTGTGGGTGTAAAGGTGTGTCTTGGTGTGCATGCCATTTGGCAAAAAGGGGGTGTGGCTTATAACCAAATGTCACATACCAAACTCATGACCCATTTCTCTTGTGGGAGGCATCATTGGTCTCAGCAGGGAGTTCATCTTTCATTTTGGCATTGAGGTCAAGTGTTAGTGAGGTTGTGTGAACGTATACACACGTGGATGCATCAGCGTACGTGGTCGCAGCTATTACGAATATGCGCCTGTTCTTATCTCCAACGGGAGTTGAGTTTACTTCGACCGCTGTCCGTGTCCTGTGTGAAACCAAAAGTAAACGTTGACTTTACACTTGTTACGTAACGTTATGTAAGAAAGTCTGCGAAGGGCATTTGATATTTCTTTACGCTAGTTCTGTAAAGTCGTTCTGTTACGTCGTTCTGTTACGTTGTTACGTTATGGTGTTACATTACGGCAATACATTATGGCGTTACGTTATGGTGTTATGTTACGGCGTTGCATTATGTTGTTACGTTACGTTGTTGCATTACTTTGTTGCGTTACTTTGTTGCGTTACTTTGTTGCGTTACTTTGTTGCGTTACTTTGTTGCGTTACTTTGTTACGTTACTTTGTTGCGTTACTTTGTTGCGTTACTTTGTTGCGTTACTTTGTTGCGTTACCTTGTTGCGTTACTTTGTTACGTTACCTTCTTACGTTACCTTCTTACGTTACCTTGTAAGGTTGTTGTAACGTGTTTACGTTACGCTACGTTGTTACGTTACATTGTTACACAAACCACGATCTTTTTTCTAACCATAACGAAGTCGTCTTGTTGCCTAATCCTAACCAATCATTCCACATTAACCACGTGTCATTGTACGTTTCTGTAAGCGTGATACGAGGCTGATATGAAACATATTTTTCAGAAACATCGACATTCAACGTATCCCGAGGTTTTTCAGAAACGTACAACACCACCATTTCTGGCGACTGTGTTGTATAAAACAAAGCGAGTCGGCTAAATTTCCTTCTTCTCTCTGTGAATCTTCCTCATCTTTGTTTTTATGGTTCTTTTCACCTCTTTTCTTCCTCCTTTTTCAAGTCTTCTCTTATGTCCTTTTATTCTTCTCTTCCTCCGTCTTTGTAGATTACATTTCAGCCATTTAAATTGTCACTCATAGAGATTGATGTGCTGTGTGTTCAACGGCAGAATAAAATTAGAAAATTAGCAACCTTCTCACAGGGACCAGCCGCACAGAGAGCACTTTTACATCCACACCTGAAACAAGCAAAGAAATGAAAGGGGGAGAAAGAGAAAAGAGATGGATTCAGAGGACGTGGTAGTTCCATTTTTATTAGAAAAGAGCAGATTAGATGCATGAGAGGCTGATCTGAGGTCCTTCTTCAGGACTCTGCCATTTGTTCTGGAAGGTTTTTGTTTTGTAGAAAGTAGTCGTAACCTGACGAAGTGACAACTGGGTCGTCTGGTAGCAGCCGGATACAAAAAATCACAGTCTCCGTCTCTTCGCTCGGCGTCTGAAATCACATTCGACCTCCATCGACCTTCATCGGCCCAGATATAGACGCCACAGGAGGAGCAGAAATGTCAGAGGCAGCGCGAGGACGCCTTGTCCTCATTTGACGAGCGGAGTCGACAAACGAGCCGTTGTCCTGCTGCCTCTATGACTGCAGTGTTTACAGGCCTGCAGGCAGGTTGTCAGACACCGCCGACACTGAGACGTATTGAAATCCACAGCCGGAGAGTTTTTATCTGATGATAAATGTGACGCCACGAGAGCTCTGCGCTGATAAAAATACCAGTTTTAACTTTGCGTGATTCCTGGAAAGAGAAACCGGTCTGACAGCTTGTTGAGTCGCTGGATAATTCTTTGTTGTGACAAGATTAAATAAATCCTTCTCGTGATTATCAAACGGTTATTTTTGGACATCAGGATAAGAAGCTTGTTGTGTTGAGGTCACATGGTGACCGTCTTGTGATCACAAACAAGTAAACAAATTTAGTTTTTCTCTGGACGCAGCGCCAACAGAAAGTTACCTTTTAATAGCTTCAGTGCTGGTTTTATTTTAAAGGGGTACTCCACGGATTTTACATAATGCAGATTCATTTTCAAGCCATTTTGCAGCCCGAACATTCCCAAACAACTAGACTGCTTTCTGAATCTCGTTTAGACGGAAATGTAGACGTAGTAGATCGATCAACCGTTAATGAAAGTTGTGTTATAATAACTAGGGCTGTCAATTAAAATATTTAATCACAATTAATCACGTTTGTCTGTGTTTATTTTATAGTATGTGTCACTGTGTTATTGTTTTTTACTGTTTGTTTATGGAGTATAATACAGAAAAACATTTTTACCGAGGCTGAAGTTTGCTGTATTGGACTGCGTTATATTGTGAGGTGTTTAAATGAGGAAAACATAATAAATATATATAATTCAGTCTAATACAGCCCTTTATTAGCCAATCAATGGAAAAAACAATTTGAATAATTAATCGTTTAAGTCATTTTTCAAGTATTAATGCCAAATATTCGCTGATTCCATCTTCTAAATTAGAAAGATTGTCTGCTTTTTTGTGTCTTATATGATAACTAGGGCTGCCGATCGATTAAAATATTTCATTGTGACTAATCGCAAATTAATCGCACATTTTTTATAAGTTCAAAATTTACCTTAAAGGGAGATTTGTCAAGTATTTAATATATATAAATACATATACATTTATATAGACATATAAACATACATATATGTTCATACATACACACAATGCAAAAGCATTTTAATGTTGTAGTTCGACAATACTGAGCCACTTTTAGATATTTCCTGTACTATTGGGTAGATTAGTAGTATAGTACTGCTTCATATCGTATACAAATATCATGTTTTTATGTGTAAAAGTAACGATGAGTGTCAAATATTGTAATGAAGTACAATATTTCCCTCTGAGATGTAGTCAAGTAGAAGTATAAAGTAGCAGAAAATGAAAATATTCAAGCAAAGTATGATGAAATTGTACTTCAGTAATACTTGAGTAAATGTACAGGATGTCTTTTGTTGGTATTCGGTGTCTCAGTCAGTGAAGAAGTGTCTCCTTGTCTCGTTTTGCAGCGGCGTTTCAGATAAAACTGCTTTAAAACAAACACTCTGCACGGAGGCAGAGCTCATTTCCCTTCTTTAATTGCATCACAAATCCTTTCAGGAATTAGTTTTTCGGTGAAGTGGGGAGCATTTTAAATCAAGTGTGAGCTGCCTGATCACAAGATGTCAACGCTTAATTTAAACCTGAAACGAGTTGAATTAAAAACACAGTAAATTATCTCTCTTCTGCTGCTCCGTTACTTTTAAACTAAACACGGCGGTAAATAACTTCACTATCTACTTTCTGTTTTGTTTTGTTTTTGCATGCCGTGCAACAATCTGTGGAGGATAAACTTCTGGAACAAAGATGGTGTTCAGATCCACGAGGCGTCTGGGAAATCTGCAGAGACGTGACGACAGCAAGGAGGTCACGCAAAACACACATTAAACACACACACACACACACTCACATATGCAGATATACAGATATGTATCCGTCTGTATGTTCTTTGTTAGCCAGCATAATTTGCTAAACCACAGATTGTGACCCTGAACGTCCTCTGGGTCAGTTAAACTACAGCTGCAGCTTTGATGATGCTTTTGATGTTCAACAAACTGCCTGCATTACAAAAAACAGAGGAAAAGATATCCACACAGACTCAATGCTCTCTGCTGTAAGTTTAAACATCTACACCGGCTATATGCATATCCTAACGCTAGTTTGCAAGCTACTAACATTTAAATGGAGTAGACACAAGTTACACCTTCTTATCTTACACCTAGCCGTGGTGAAAGGTGAAAAAGTCCTCCGTAAAATAGCGGTTGGCATGGCGCATCATTTTGAAAGGTGGGATAACTTGAAGGAGCAAATTATACCGTCTGTTTTGCATCGGCAACACCCCATGGACATTTATGATGACTTTGATTTATACCTGCGGTATCAACTTTTAACTTGACTAAACTTGACATTAGACACTAACGATGTAGTGTTGGCAAGCAAATGTATAGGATTAGATAACTTTCTAATAAACAACTACTGATTTATAACAGTTTGCCAGTGTAGGATATAATTATGTGTTAGTTATAACTAGGGCTGTCCATCGATTAAACCATTTAATCGCACATTTTTTATCTGTTCAAAATGTACCTTGAAGGGGGATTTTTCAAGTATTACAACTCTTATCAACATGGGAGTGGAAAAATATGCTGCTTTATGCAAATATATGTATATATGTATTATTGGAAATCAATTAACAACACAAAACAATGACAGATATTGTCCAGAAACCCTCACAGGTACTGCATTTAGCATAAAACAATATGCTCAAATCATAACATGGCAAACTGCAGCCCAACAGGCAACAACAGCTGTCAGTGTGTCAGTGTGCTGACTTGACTATGACTTGCCCCAAACTGCATGTGATTATCATAAAGAGGGCATGTCTGTAAAGGGGAGACTCGTGGGTACCCAGAGAACCCATTTACATTCACATATCTGGAGGTCAGAGGTCAAGGGACCCCTTGGAAAATGGCCATGACAGTTTTTCCTCACCAAAATTTAGCGTAAGTTTGGTTTGTGACAAGATAGTATGACAAGTAACGCAAGTTGCGTTAATGCCTTCAAGAAATTTGTGGCATTAAAACAAATTTGCGTTAATGCGTTGTCGCATTATTATCGCGTTCACTTTGACAGCCCTAATAGTAATGTTATTGAAATTTACGTGGTACAAGCATTGTGATGAATGAAAGTATATACTGTAGTATATAAGTCTATGCATTGAGGGCCCAAGTGCAAATGTACTACGAAGTTTTAATATTAAGAGAATAAAGTCATAACTTACCATGTAGAATTACTACTTTATAATATTATGACTTTATTCTCATAAACTTCTGACTTTATTCTCTAAATCTCAGATTTATTTTTCTTCCTCAATGTGGCCCTAATACTCCATCGTACCGTCGTACCGTCGTACCGTCGTACCGTCGTACCGTCGTACCATACAACTTACAACAATGATAAACGGCTGTTTGTGTCTTGTGTGAAACTAAACCGTGATGTTTTTTTACTAAACCTAACCAAGTAGTTTTGTTTGTTTTGTTTTACAGTGTTAACCACGTATGTAAAACCGTATTAAACATGGTTGGTACCGATGGATTCATTAGGTTTTATAGTTTCATACGATACCAGTATCTTCACGGACTGTACCTCATTATCCAAACCTAAAAACAGCTCAGCCGGTGAAGTTAAACGTGGCGTCCTGAGGGAGAAAAGCATCAGGCGAGTGTTTTGTTGATAGAGTAGTTTTGGCGAGACATTAGTCCTGTTTGTATTTTTGGACGTTGACCTATATTTCCTCTTGTTGCGTTGCTGGTTGCCAGGTGTGGAGGAGTTTTATTCCCCCGTTGCATTATCCCCCATTCACCACAATCACTCTTTATTATTCTCATCTTTATTGAAGTATTCCACTGTTGTTTTATTTGAATATTGGTCCTTCATTAGTTACATTTTACACTGAATTTAAGATGTTAATCACTCTTCCAGCATTCCACACACAAACAGAAATGTAAGGATCCGTAAAAAGATTGTTTGTTTACATTATGTGTTTATGTAGTTGTGTAGTATGCGGTTGGTATTATTGATGGAATGAATTAATTTATGGTAAAGCCTCTTTTAACTGTTATTTTCAGTGGTGTTATGTAAATAAATGTTACTCATTGAATGGATGTTAAAGGTCCCATATTGTAAAAAAGTAAGATTTTCATGTCTTTTATATTATATAGCAGGTTTAAGTGATGTATAAATATTGTGAAAGTATCAAAACGCTCAATCCACAGAGAAATACACACAGCTCGTATTCAGAAACTCTGCATTTCAAACAAGCCGTCAGGATTTCTATACATTTGTGATGTCACAAATCTACAATATTTAGACAATTTCAATTTGTTTTAAATGTAAACATTCTAAATTCCGTTGCCATTCCATTGAAATGCACTAAAACGGAGCGTTTCAGACAGAGGATGAATACAGGTATATTCAGACAGACAGTATGAGAAAAATAATGTGTTATTTGAACATTAAAGCATGTAAACATGTTCTAGTAGAAACACAAAATACAAGTATGAACCTGAAGATGAGCACAATATGGGACCTTTAATGTTTATTATTCTACAATCAACGTTTCAATATTGTGCGACTGTTTTCATAATTCCGATCAAACCGGTAGATCTGGACCCAAATAAGAAAACTAAATTATATGAAAAATATATTATATAATAAATATGTATAAAAACATGTTTTTTTTTCACATACCCCTCATGATACTGAGCAGATTGAGTTTTATGTATGAAGGTTTCTGCTGGATTTCTACCTTTTGAAGCCTCTGCTGCCGACTGAAAACAATGGATGTAAATGGAATTGTGAATTGAAAGCCTCGAGCATCATAAATTATATTTCATTCGCCTCCATCGTACTTAAGGTAAGTGGGAAATATGATGTTGTTTTTGTGATTTGTGTGAGCTGACCGTTTACTTTCTGCTCTTTGACTTTCAGTTTACTGGAGATGATGCTAAATGCAGGACCGACCCCACTGACATAATGGTGACCTCTTTTTAAAAAAAACTTTCACCATCTGAAATGTTGTTGGAAAGTATGAAATATGAACATGGAATTAATTTTTTTGAAGTCTCACGAATTACAAATTTTGGAATAATATTCCTGTTATTCAGTCCTGAAACATGTGACTGCATATTTTGTATCTGACGTGTGATGTCACTGTGATATTGTCACTGTGATTTCAGATGTGAGGATTAATCTTTAGTTACAGACAGTTTACACTTTTATAACAAAATCAGCATGCTGATATTAGACGCTACAATAATCAGAGTTTTCACGTGGAGCTGAACATTTTTAGGAAAAGTTAAATATTCTCCTTATTTTATGCTATTTGACACTTTATCCACATAAAGATAAGATACAACTTTGCAGTACAAGGGTGAAAATATAAAGTATAAACAAAATAGAAACAGTAAAGATTATCAATAAGGTGCAAAAATCAAATGCACACAATGCCAGAACTGTAAACAGGTTAACAGTAAAGTCAATCTTAATGTCTTTAAAGAAACAGTGTATAGAATTACATTTATATTTTATAGCATAAATGTAATATAATATTCATAAATTTGTTTTCATTAGTGTATAATCACCTGGAACTCAGAGTCGTTGTGTTTTCGTTACTTCAGAATGAGCCGTTTATCAAAGAGTTTAGAAGCAAAGAGACGAAACTCTGGTGTTTTTTTTAACAACAGCCGCTGCCGCCATTTTGGACTGAACACGCTTATTATATCAATAATGATTTCATTGTTCAACACAGGCCATTTCGGTAGAATATGACAATGGAATAGAAATAATCTAGTTTTACTTCTGTGCGGCACTTTGTAGGCGGACGTTTTACTGGCATCCGGTAGTCGCTTTCAGTCCTAAATGGCGGAAGCACAGCTCTGCTGCTGGGCGCT
This sequence comes from Sebastes umbrosus, assembly GCF_015220745.1. Taxonomy (NCBI): domain Eukaryota; kingdom Metazoa; phylum Chordata; class Actinopteri; order Perciformes; family Sebastidae; genus Sebastes; species Sebastes umbrosus. Next base: position 29,136,989 of record NC_051283.1, on the reverse strand, counting down.
GATGTTGCAATGGAACGAACAATTGACTTTCACTTCTTGGCGATATACGTTCTTTGCACTTAGTAAACCTACATAGGGAGCCGATCCTCTTCACAAAGCTGCCCGCCATGTTTCTACAGTAGTCCAGAACGGACAAACCAAACACTGACTCTAGGTTGGCATATTCAAGTTTTCACGTTTTTGCGTCAGCTACCGTAGTTCTCCAACACGCTTGGCCAACTGGAGAAGTTTCAGTTGGTTGCAATCTGCAGTCTCACCCCTAGATGCCGCCACATCCTACACGCTGAACCTTTAAAGGGACTGTTTGTAACTTTTTAAACGTATAAATCTACCGGGTCGGTGTCCAATGCACGCTCGCATATGCGCGCTCGTGTGTGGCTACGCTGTTCAGACCGCTCCGCTGCCTGCTTGTCTTCACTCACACGACACGCGCGTTCTCACTCCACCTCACGGTTATGCGCGCACACTCCACACTGCAGAAGAGTTAGTTTAGCTCTGAGAATATCTAGTGAATGTACAGTGGACGTTTGTGCAGAAATAACTGCTGTAGCTCCTCCAGACCAACAGAGGTTTCCCGTGTCTTGTGAAGTGACGGGGCTCCGCAGAGAGAAACGTTGTCGTCTCCAACCAAAACTCCGGTGTCTCCCCTGTTCCCTCCGGCTGCGGTCAGAGACGACAACGTTTCTCGCTGCGGAACCCAGCGGGGCTGAAGCAGGAAAAGCCAACACTAGGATCAGCATTGATTCATGGAGAGACCTTCGTCTGGTCAGCTAACATTACTGCCAAGCAGCTGAAATATAGAGTGATATTGTGGTTTTAGCTGACGTGTGTCGCCTCACTGTTTTGAGCGATGCTCGTTCATGTCTATTTAGAGTGAGCAAAGCGCGAGCCCGACGCTGACTTTCGTTGACTTAACGGCCACAGGTGTCGCTGTTAACAAGCAATTCTGAAAGTTACAAATAGTCCCTTTAAATGTAAAGCAAAGGGACACGATCAGGTCCGGTAGCTGCAGCAGATCAGCACCTCGTCAGAGCCCCAGACGTTGTGTTTTTGAACCCCTCCAGGTGTTTTTTATTTTGCAACAGACAAGCTGGAGCATCCTCCAATTCACCGGCGTGAAAAGAAAAAGCTGTTCCCTAATGCGTGGAGAGAATCCAGTCTTTTATACGCTGATGATTAAATGTCTGGTTGCATGTTTAAGTGCCTGCATCCAAAAGAAAGAAAAAAATATCAGAGAATAATTAGACTCAGTGGCTGAATGGGCAAAGAGCTCGCATGAAGAACTTGAGGTCACAGGTTCAAGTTTCCTTTCAGATTCCTAATTTGCAAGTGTGTTTATCAAAGCTTCCATGTAGTGGAAATATTGAAAAGCTTCAAGAGAAGAGTGTTGAGGCTGTTAGCTCACTGCAGTACGCAGCTGCACTCAGTTGTGGTGTTTTTGGATTTGACACAACGCTTTTTGCTTTTGACAATCAAGAGACGGCATCTAAAGGAAAAGGGCTTGAAAAAGCTCTCGCACATGAAGACTCAATGGCTCAATCAGCAGAGCAGATAGGTTTAGAGGTGGTGGGATCAAGTCACATCTCTACTTCTAAAAGGCTGTTTTGAAAGCCAATAACAGAGTAAAGAGTGAAGCAGCTGCAGCTCAGTCAGCTGGTAGCACGAAGGCTGCAGGTTTGAGTCCCATTTACAGCCTCAAACTCTGAGAAAGTTTTAAAAACCAACCGCTGGAATAAAGACGGGAGAAGTTTGAGCAGAAGAGGTCTTTTATTTTGAAGGGGAGCTGCTGGTGTAATACTGCAGGTTTGATTCCTGCTCCATCACTTTAAAACAAAAAGACATCTGTAATGAAGATCTAAGAATATAATGATGTTTCCTAGAAAAGAAGAAATAAATAGACATGATTATGATTTTTTTTATTAATTAATTCATTTCCATTAATTTTCCATCTTTATTTATTTATTTATGTATATATACTTCACTTTTCCATTTTCAGTTTTTATTTTTATCTATTTATTTCTAGTTACTATAAATATAAAGTTATTTTTAGTAACTTTATAAATATAAAGTTATTATAACTTTATTTATAATAAAGTACACACTACCAAAATACCGATTTAGGTGTTTATTTTATTACTTTATCTATTTGCGTCTGTAGATTTCTCTTAAATTCACCAAAAGTAAGCATAATTATTATTTTTATCATTTATTATTATTTATTTTTTAATTAATTAATTTCCATTAATTTTCCATTTTTATTTATTTATGTATATATATACACTTCACTTTTCCATTTTCATTTTTATTTGTATTTATTTATTTATAGTTATTATAAATATAAAGTTATTTATAATAATTTTATAAATATAAAGTTATTAAACTTTATAAATATAAAGTTATTATAACTTTATTTATAACATAAGTACACATTAACAAAATACACATTTAGGTGTTTATTTTACTACTTTCTCTATTTGCGTCTGTAGATTTCTCCTAAATTCACCAAAAGTTAGCATTAAATAACAGTAGTCAACTGGGGAAGTTTCATGCTGATATCTATTAGTGACATTTTTACACCCATTAGGGGTGTCTATCCTCTTTTAATCAATTTATATTCAATTAAGACAACAAAATAACGTTTCTACGAGAAAACAACACAACATAAATCTCTAATAATTATTCGAATTGTAGTAACAGATAATTATTTAACCGTATGTATTGTTCAGGGTACTTTAAAAACAATGACACCCCTGCACTCTACTCAACATGGTACAGTCCAGAGTTCCCTCCACTATAAAGCCGGTTGGAAGCCTTAACTTCCGGTTTGGCCATTAGGAGCCGGAAGCAGCAGCAGCAGCAGCAGGTAGCAGGATGCTACAAACATTTAGCTAATCAACAACAGGTAGCATGCTAACAGTGTTTATAATCACAGAGATTTCTCTCTAGCTAACAACAAACACTAAACAAATAGTTTTACTATGTGTGTGAAGACAAAACGCAGAAGTAAATTAGAATAATTTTGAAGTTAATTGCCAATTAATCCAGGTGACTGAGCTGCTCCTTCTATTAGCTTTCTATTAAAAACATCTTTTACCCACATTAGTGTTTCCGGGTCATTAGAGACCCTAAACTAATGATAATAAAACACCTGAACAACTTAAAAACAACCAACTTTCTTCTTTTTCTTTCTCTTTTCAGATGACAAACAACACATCTGCATCCCAGCAAACATCTGGAAGAGGTATTTAAATCATTTACTCAAGTCAAAGTAGTAATAATACCACAGTATACAAATATACTCTATTACAACTAAAAGTCCTGCATTCAACATAATATTAGCAACAAAATGTATTTAAAGTATTTAAAGTAAAGAGTGGATACTGTCGGTGTTATACTGTTTTATTATTGGTGTGTAGTTATTGAGATAAGAGACTGTCTTTAATGGTTTTGTTGGGATTGCTGGTGGTGAATTTATTATTGTTCTTCTGTTGTTTTTGTCTCAGGCTGGTTATTATTTATTGTTTTGCTTCTTCGTGTTTTATCGTGTGTTTTCTTACAAAGTGAAAGTTTTATATTTACTACAGCAGATCTTTTATCTCTGTAACCGGCACACAGTGGCCTCCACTAAGGCTGAGCAATATACCGATATTATATGAGACTAGATATCGTCTTAGATTTTGGATATCGTGATGTAGTGATATCCAAAATCTAAGACGATATCTAGTCTCATCAAAGAAAAAAAAAAGATTTTGGATATCGCATTAATCTATTCCTGGTTTTAAAGGCTGCGTTACAGTAAAGTGATGTAATTTTCTGAACTTCCCAGACTGTTCTAGCTGTTCTATTATTTGCCTTTAGTCACTTAGTCATTATATCCACATAACTGATGGTTATTTATCAAAAATCTTATTGTCTAAATATTTTGTGAAAGCCCTTTTTTCCTCTTTATTTAATGATAGCTAAATAACATCTCAGTAAATTCATATCTATGTATTTATTTGTTACTAGGGCTGTCAATCGATTAAAATATTAAATCGCAATTAATTGCATTATGGTCCATAGTTATTTGTGATTAATCACAAAATAATCACACATTTTCATCAGTTCAAAATGTACCTTAAAGGGAGATTTGTCAAGTATTTAATACTCTTATCAACATGGGAGTGGACAAATATGCTGCTTTATGCAAATGTATGTATATATTTATAATTGGAAATCAATTAACAACACAAAACGATGACAGATATTGTCCAGAAACCCTCACAGTATGTATGTAGGACTATGACTTGCCCCAAACTGCATGTGATTATCATAAAGTGGGCATGTCTGTAAAGGGGAGACTCGTGGGTACCCATAGAACCTATTTACATTCACACATCTGGAGGTCAGAGGTCAAGGGACCCCTTTGAAAATGGCCATGACAGTTTTTCCTCGCCAAAATTTACCGTAAGTTTGGAGTGTTATTTAGCCTCTTTCCCTACGAGCTAGTACGACATGGTTGGTACCGATGGATTTATTAGGTTTTGTAGTTTCATATGATACCAGTATCTTCAATCTAGCTTTAAAACTGAGCCCGCTACAACCTAAAAATCACAAGTTGCGATAATGTGTTAAAGAAATTAGTGGCACATAAAGTCGTCCTCTCACATATCTGACTGGACTAATCGAGCTCTGTCGTAGCAGATTACTAACTCTTGAACGTTAGTGTATGGAAGAGGTTTAGTCCTCAATAGTTAACGAGGTAAATGTCTTTAAAAACAACACATTAAATTGTCTCTCCTGCAACTGAACTCACCGGAGGACGGATTGATGGATGTGTCAGGAACAAGTAAATGTTATTTGAGCAGTCAAGGTCAGCACTTCATAGAAAAAGAATAAAGACAATCTTCTTTCTGTTTTTGAGTCTCTGCGGCCTGCTTGTTAAACTCCGCCAGCAGCTCACCTGATTCAGCTGTAATACAGTATCGATCAGGTTATTGATCAGGTATTGTCTGAGCATGCCAACACAGATCAGAGCTGTGATGAAGAGTCAGGGTTGCTCTGCTGCGTATCGATCGCTCAACACGTTGTTATGAAGATGTGTTTCTCATTCATCAGCTTGTTTTCTCTAGTTTAACCATGAATATGTGTCGTATCAGTCGTATATAAAGGAAATCAGAAAGATACGATTCAACATCTTGCCTCTGGTTTAGTCTCCTCAGTATCACAGCTGTATTCAGGAGCTCCTCTTTAATGAATTTGTGTGTTTTCTATTAGCGTGCACATTAAATAACCCGCCGCAGTAATAACGTTTGTCCCCTGTCAGGGATCAAACCGCGAGGAGCGCTGCTGATGGTGCAACCGACCGTTTATCCTGCTGCCGTTCCTCTTCCTCCTCCTCCTTCTCCTCCTCCATAATGTTTTACATGGGTGGGGTTTTTTGTTTTGTGATGTGTTTTTCTCTCTGAAACGTTCTCATTGTTTTCAACATCACCAAAAAGATGAACATCCAAACTACAGTTTTATTTTCTGTCGCTTTCATCAGCTTCGTCTTAATGTCGCTGCATCAACAGCAGAGAACAAACTCTTCCTCAGGATTTATTTTAATAGTAGAAACCTTTTTAAATCTGCTTTTGAAGTTTCTACTCCGTCTAAAGAACCACTGTATGCTTACTTAAAAAACAAACAAGACAAGGAACTTTACTTTACCGCCGACGATGTGCCAAAGCATACAATCAGTCTTTAGATTGACTTCCTTCCCTCCAGGCAGCTGTTGTTTTTATGACACTTTCAACTTAAATATTTACACAAAACATCAGGAATGTCTCCTGTTAACATGCAGCTGCTGCTGGAAACATGTAATCTAATAGAAACACCTCAGTTAAACAGGGAGATTGAGGTGAAACGGAGCTGTTTGACAGGATTTCTTTCTCAGCAGAAACTCAACTAAAATTTCAAATAAGAAATTTTCAAATAATTTCAATAAACATGGCCGTTTAAAGGTAACATACTTTGGGCAAGTATCTAACAGTACATAGTTAATCGCAAATTAAAATGAATTTGCATAATGCGGTAAAGACATGAGTGGTGTTAAAATTAATTTGCATTACCTCGTTATTGTCGCGTTAACTTTGACAGCCCTATTTCATAAAGACTATTTATTGAATTACCAGAAAACATGCTATATCATGATAAATATTGTTTTTCGAGATATGAAATGAGCCATATCGGAATAGAACATTTTGTCCGTATTGCCCAGCCCTAGTAGTGGAATAAAAAGTACCTCTGATGTGTAACTCGAACTTGTCCTGAAGTACAATACTTGAGTAAATGTACTTAATTACATCCCATTGTTAACAATCTAAATGAATTAAAAGTAAACTCATGTTACATGCGTTTTCCACTTTCATCAAATCGACGACAAATTGTGACACCGTGTGTGTGTGAACGGGTCGGAGCGATGAATCACGCCGACCTCTGACCTCTCCTGTCGGAGTCATTTAAAACAACATCACACAGCTTTTCATCGCAGCTTTCCAGGAATAGACAGACACATTTTTTGTCAGCTCTGTTCTTGAGACAAATGAGAATTGATTTGAAAGTTCCAGTAAAGTGAACTGAGAAACATCATCTGACCTCCTCCTGCAGCTCCCTCTGCTCCTCCCCAGGTGAGCCGGAGGGGAGGAAGAAGAGGAGGAGGAGGAGGGAGGAAGAGGAGGAGGTGGGGGAGGTATCCTTAGCGCTTCACGGACACGCTGTAATTTCCTTTGACAACATCTTAAATGGCTGCTGCTGATTTTTGTCGGCTGGTGCAGAGCGTAGAGGAGAGGAGGAGGAGGAGGAGGGTTGATGTAACCGGGCTGAAATCACCGTCTTAACATCCCAATCTGTCAGAGTATCTGAAGACGAGACGTCTGACAGGCGGCGGCGCTGCACAACGTGTCACAAACACCAAAAAAAAAAGAAAGCAGACACTCACACACACTCGTATTTACTCCGCCGTGTGCTGAACTTGCTGATTTGAGAGGTTTCACAGGATCATCTGTCCCATACAGTAGTCACTTCTCTATATTTGGGGATTTGGTTTTAAATGTCTCTCTCTGCTCTGATCAAAATGCTCTTTGAAAACACTCTTCTTCTGTGGTTTGTTTTATGTTGCTTCATCAGTGACTTCAGCGTGTCTCTTGTTGGAGATCAATGGCTCAACTTATGTCCTGTAAAATCATTATTATACAGTTTGTGTCATATTTTTTGCTTTTTTTGGGGGGTTGAAAGGAAATGTACTCGCACAGCAGAAAAACAGAAACACATCTACAATGTAATGTACTAAAAAAGCCTTTTTTTATTATTTTAATTATTGATTAATATGACAATTAGATTCTTGATTAATTTATTAATTATTTATTTATTTTTGTATTTAATAAAATACACAAAACAAACACAACCTCACAAAAAGAAGATAAAAATAAAGAAAACTCTGAGACAAAAGGAAATTAAAGGGAGGTAAAGACAGGTAGAGTGTATTTAATATTTTATATAGCCCCTCTTCACTAAAGCAGATGTTTTTCTACCTCATGTTGTGTTGCGCTGCATTTTGGTGTTTTTTTAGCAATTATTTTTCCCAAAAGAAATTGGCTTTGCAATGTATTTTGTTCGGGAAACTTAAACTCAGATAAGCTCTTGATTGAACCCAACTAGAATAATTGTATTTATTATCTGGGGACACTTTTCATCCAGAATCCCCAACATAATGTTTAAAGGTGTAAATGTAAAATAAAGATTTTGTAGCGGGCTCAGTTTTAAAGCTAGATTGAGGACATATATACATACATTTGCATAAAGCAGCATATTTGACCACTCCCATGTTGATAAGAGTATTAAATACTTGACAAATCTCCCTTTAAGGTACATTTTGAACAGATACAAAATGTGATTAATTTGCAAATAATCGTGGTTAAATATTATAATTGATTGACATCCTTACATATTACGTATCTGCATTTACTTGCTTCTAGTTTCCGTACATTTTGAGCATAATGTCTGGTATGTTTTTGTTATATTGATTTAATTCCACCAGCGTTACATGTACGTGCATTAACCTTTTATACTGTATTAGTTTAAAGTTTGTATTTAGAGACTCAGTATATCAGCACAAGCTGCTTTTCAGTTGTCATCAGAAATTTGGGATTTTCCTTCCAGGCATTCAAACCCTGTGAATTTTCAGATGAGTAATATGTCAGCAAATTGTAAAACTCACCAACAGAATCCAGTTTACTTAGATTTATTACAAGGCTGTTTTATTGGACTGCAAACTTTTCCTTTTTCTTTTTAACTCAGTACATGTGTGTGTGTGTGTGTGTGTGTGTGTGGAGTGGGGGGGGGGGCTCTTTGGAGGCCGTTTGAATGCACCTGCAGCTTTTGTTCATGTTTGTTTTCAACACTTTGTTCAGAGCTGAAGTGTCTCCTTCAAACTATTTGGGTCTCGTTTTGAAAGAAACAAGCTTTTGATGCAAGGTTTCGATTTGTTGATTCAACAGCCAGTCAGTGTCAGAGAGGGAAAACATGGAACACCTGGAGGCAACGAAGAAGACGTCTTTTTAATTGTCGTGTCAACCTGTTTTCAGTCGGGTTTCAGGGTCTCTGTCAGGCGTTTTGTTTTTGTCTGGTTGGTGATCCAGTGTTACTCCTGACTATAGCGGTGTCGTCACATGCATCTCAGAATGAAATATTTTGAATAATTTATAGTATAATAATAATATTTGTTGACTAAAACGACCCGTTCTCACTCCCGATTCGTCAAATACCGCCGCCCCTTTAGCGTCTGTATGAGACGCACCAGGCTTTCAACTTACTTCAATGTAAACCCACCCATGTCAGTATTTGAGAGGAGATGATAGTGACATCATCATGTGTGCAAAAACATAAAATGTCACAGAGTGAATCATGGTTTTGGTATACAGTGTAAATAAAGAACACACAGCATTTTTAGGTTTATAAAATGTTTAACTATGTTGAATGTATGGAGCTTTAATGTTTGCAAAAACATACAGACGACATACAGATTTACAGGATCTATTCATCAACATGAACCCTTTCTCCTCGGTCTATCTACAGAACCCATTTATCATATATTAGACTACATTGTGTTATCTAATATGATAATATAGGCTACATTTATAAACGGATAAGACACTTCAGAAGACTGAAATGTATATTTCACTCACTCCACCATCCCAGCAAAGATTATATAGTAGACCTACTAAAGTTGTTCAGCTGGACATGTGGCAACTGTTGTATAATGTGAGAGCTTGTCCAAACATAATAAATGAGTTTCATTTAGTTTACTAATTGCTTGATAATGTAATGAACTAGGATTTGGTTTGCAACGGAGAGAAAAGGTGACAGATGGATCTTTTAGCAGGTTTATTTTGAAAGATAAAAAGTTAAAAAAAGGTAACGTTATAAATAGAAACTGTGTAAACACGCTTTAAAAACAGATGTGCGTACAACTGGCGGTACCGTGAGGTGGTCGGCTTGTTATTAACACGGTGTGTTTCTGTGTAACGTAACGGCGGATGTGTCTCTCATTCAGAAGCCTCATTATGTTCGTTTAACGTTACACTACGTTGTCCATCACGGTCCCGTCATCTACCGCTTTTTTCTTCCTGACCGCAGACGGCCAGCAGCTCCCGCTTCTCGATGTCTCGCCACACATCCATGTTGTTCTCATCCGTCGTTCATCTCCGGTGTGTCTGAAATCATTCCTGCCACCTTCCCGTCGTTTGTTTATGAGCAGCGGCGACCTGTGACCGTTACGTCACGGACTGTGCGCCCTCGTTTCCAGGTTTGTCCTGCCCCGTTTGTTAGCGACCCTGCTCCGTGCCATTCACATCGAAATTGACCCTGGTCTGACCCACCTGTCGACCTTGGTCGTAAGGGCAAGTCGATGAACGCGGGTTAACCCTTTCATACACACAACCAACCCTGGTGCAACCCTGGTTGAGTCCTTGGTGTGAAAGGGTTTATTAGACGTCAGAGCAACTGCCGTAGTATAAAGAGAGAGAAAGTCCAATTTTGGCTGGTGGGAGGACGGATGGGTCCAAACCCATTTTTTTCCCACCCTTAATGGATAAGTAGCTCATACAACCCCACTTCAAAACACCCGAACTATCACTTTAAAGCTTGTAAACATGTTTTAGTAGAAACCCAGAAATACAAGTATGAACCTGAAAATGAGCTCCTTTAAGTAGCATCAGAGTTCTTCCTCCACCGCTGGTATAAGATAGCAGAAAAATGAAATACTCAGGTAGAGTACAAGTACCTCAAAATTGTACTTGAGTACTTTCCAGCAGTGAGCGTCGGAGTATGAATTAGATTTTAGGCGTTGAAGCTCAGACGTGTTGTTCACCTGTAGCGCCGTTTAATCCGTTTAATGTTTGTGGCTGCTGATCAATAGAATACTGACAGTCAAATCTGACGTATCGACCCTTTAGGCAGCAGACGGGTGTGTGTGTGTTTGTCTTGGCGTGTTGAACCGCGCCCATCTGCTGCCGAGGTTAAAACAAAACGCTAAGAGCATTATATAACATCACTGCACCACCACCAGCACAGATCTGCCTCCTAATGCAGGCTGCCAGGATCGCTCTTCAAACTCCGCCGACATTACACAGGGGAGTTTGCATCTCGCTCCGGCGACCCGTCGGCGCGCGGGGAATGTAAAGGAAATCACGTTCAGTCTAGTTAGATGTGACAGGCTCAAACGGCTGCGGCGTCTTTTGATGAGGCGGCGTCTTCGCGGTGTTAATATAGGTTAATGCGACGGCGGGAACATAAAGGTATACAGCCGAGAATAAACATGACAGCAAGAAAGGAGGGAGACGCTGACGCACTTGTCCAAACGTGGCCCGACAAGTGGAGCGGAGCTGACGGGAGCACGAACACACACTTATGTACACACTCGGATATATATACGTATATAAATACACTCTATATGCACACACACACTCTGGGAGCAGCGCTGAGAGAGAATCTGTGTTGGTGTAACTGTCTGTTCCTGCGACAACACTTTCATTTCAGCTCTGACCCAAATAGACCCACATGGCTGGCACTGTGTGTGTGTGTGTGTCTGTACTTGTACAGCTATCTTTATGAGGACCAATTTGAGGTTTAGACCTTCAGAGTGAGGACATTTTTGGAAAGTGAGGACATTTGGGACTGGCCAAAATGTACAGAGTACAAAATACCTTTAAAGGCCTGTTTGAGGGTTTAGACTTGGTTTTCAGGTTCAGGTTAGATTAGGTTAAGGTTAGGGTTAGGGTTAGGGTAAGGGTTGGGGTCAGGCATTTAGTTGTCATGGTTAGGGTTGGGGTCAGGTATGAACGCAGTATAAAACAAGAAAATAGATATATATGGGAATTAGGTCCTCGGGGCACAGGCGGGGTTAGGGTTAGATTAGATGTAGTGATGGTAAGGTTAAGGGTTGTTATCAGACATTTAGTAGTTGTGGTTAGGGTAAGGGTAATGGTACGTGTAAACAGGCTCCGTCCTTTCCACGCTTCCCATTCATTGTCTATGTAAGCAGCCGCGCAATGCATTCTGGTAGCGTGGCGTCGCGATTCGAGAAACGGAGCGTCACAACGCCCGCTCCTCATTTGCATAAAGTTGAGGGCTCGTCTACTTTATGAAAATCACGGCCGTCCGACGCGACTCGCCGCCTCTCGAGACTTCCGAGAATCTTTTAAAATAAACGTTGTTGATCCAAAATAAAGAGATTTAGCAACTGCACGGCTTATTTCTCGCCTCAAATGTTTTCAGAAACACATTTCGGTGAACTATTTTCGTGAAATAAGAGAAGAAAGTTTCCAAACGAGCCTCCATATTGTTTCCGGTTTGAAAGCTGGGAGCAGCAGCCCACGGAGGCAAAGCGTTCGTCCAATCAGATGGGGACAGCCTTGTGTCTAGTGGCAGCCCACCAAGCGTCCAATGTTGGGAAGCGTCGCGTCCCCTCGCGATAAAAAGCGCCCCTGTGGACACGTACCATTAGGGTTGTTGTCAGGCATTTAGTAGTGATGGTTAGGGTAAGGGTTGTTGTCAGCAACCTTTACTATCAAAAGAGCCAATTTAGGCCAAATAAAATAAAAAGAAATCTGTCTGGAGCCGCAAAACATTTTATCATTGTGATGAAGGTAACACAGCCTATTATGTCTAATGCATTGAGGGGTCCAAATGCAAATGAGAGGCAGGACATTGAAGAAACATCTCAGGACATTTGGCTGGAAGCTGTTTCTGGCTTTTCAGCAAATCCAGTGTGCTTGTCCTTGAAATGTCTTTCAATGTTATTTTTTTTGTTGTCGAATCTGTCCACACAATATTACATTCTCTATTTTCCTCCAAGACTTTTCTTTTTTTTGGGATTTAGAATCCATAGCTAGCCAATTGAGCTCCTGAGGTTGAGCACCCGGCCGTAGATGACGCACATTTTGGTTGACTGAAATTTTTAGTATAGTATAGGCTACAGATTTTTGCAACTGGAGAATGTAGGAATCACCGTAGACCTACAAGAATGATAAATCAAAATGTTAAAAAAAATAACCGTTATTCATTTTTTTTTTAAATCCACAGGGAGCCACTGGAGAGGGGCTTAAGAGCCGCATGTGGCTCCGGAGCTGCAGGTTGCAGACCCCTGAGTTAGGGTAAGGGTTGTTGTCAGGTATTTATTTGTCATGGTTAGGGTTTGGGTTAAAGCGTCGCACCCTAATTGGGTGGTTCGAGGGGCTTTGTATGCCTTACGGGCACTTTTAAAGGGTTCCTTTATTTAAAACCATATTTGGTAGGTTAAAATCCCATCGGAGAAAAAACAACAAATAAAATAAATGTGTAAATTGTTTAAAGGAGGCACAGCAAACAATATTATAATATTATTTATAGATTTCAGTCGTTGTATTATTTTATTCGTGCAAAAAGGAATGTTAAGAATTATTTTGTTGATAGAATTAATACGATTAAATAAGCACAATATATATATATATATACACATATATCTACACACCAGTTGAGTAAAGTGCTTGGGTTAATTGCTTAAAACATAAAAAAAAAAACGAAAAAAGGAGTTGTAATTTATAAGTGCTTAAAGGACAATAAATACGAGATATAAATTTGTGTTAAATATCAATAAAAATAAATATATATAAAACCATTTTTACAACTTCATGCTTAAAATACACAAGTAAAAAGACGATAAAATAAGTGTATTATATGTGCATATATTCATGTAAATTACCCAATGTCGATTAATTCAGGATGCAGATAAAAGAATATCTTTAAAGAAAATAGTTAATTTAAATTTTTCAATAATAAGGTGATCCAATAAACAGTCATATGTTGTGATGGTTAGGGTAAGGGGCTAGGAAATGCATTATGTCAATGAGTGTCCTCACAAAGATAGAAGTACACGACTGTGTGTGTGAGGGTTTACACCATTTGTGAGGTCTCACCAGCTTGAGGAAACGTTTTATTTTTGAGGTTCTGAGGTTAGAAAACCAGATTTGTTTAAGATCGAGGTGAGGCCTTGAGGAGCCAAATGCGCTCGCAGATGTAAATACAGAGTCGAAATGTGTGTGTGTGTGTGTGTGTCACTTAAAGGTGCACTACACCCCAATTTCCTCGCCGTGTACCTTTTTTGTGAACGTCGAACAATCCTTCTTTCGTGATTGTTTCAAAAGTTTCGACCCCGTCGGATTTCGGTTCGCTGTTGATTTGAATGGGATCTGTATTCAGGTGAGAAAGGGGCACACACTATACACACATTTACACACACAGTCAAACACACACACACACACAGCAGATGGTAAGTGTGATTCAGCACCGAGCCCGGTTCCTGAAAAATAGCACAGAGGTTTGAATACAGTCTTTGTGCACCCAAGACCTCAATAGCCTCGATACAATTGTGTAACGGACCTCCTTTCACAGAGATGGAGAGGCCGAGGGAGGGAGGGAGGGAGATGTGGCACAGAGAGTAAGAATAATGGAGGGAGATCGAGTCAGAGACGACGGAGGAAAAAGTAGAAGGTAAATTGGAAAAAGGAGGAAACATTTGAGGGAAAGACGAGGGATTGAGATGTAGACAAAGAAGAGAAAGTGAAAGAGCATTTGGAGGAAACGAGTGCCGAAAAGAGAGACAGAACAGACGAGGATGTAGAGAGGAAAAAGGAATAAACCATGTGGCCAAAAGTATGTGGACACCGTAACGTGTGCTGCTCTACGTGACGTGAATGGTGCAAATGACGCAACGCAAAACTCACTTCATTCGCGCGAGTTGAAATATTCAAACGCGAGTGAGAAATTTGCGTGACGCTGTGTCGTGAAAATCCTCTCAGTGTTGAGATTCCTGTCGTCACTGACGTCCTGACGTTGTGGAATCAGAAATGGAGGAAGTAAATCGTGTATGTATGTGTGTTCACCCAGAGCTACGATAGTCCATCATATCTGTACAGAGAACGGACCAAACTCTGTGTAGAAACCACAGACTATCTACGGTAGAAACAAAAACGTCGCTGCTGTATTTATGACTTTATGTTGAGTGTTGATGGAGCAGCTGCAGAGCCTGGCTCTGATCGATCCAAACTCCATTCAGAAAACAAGCATTTTAAAAGTTGTTTGCTTGTCATCTTGCGGACAGACCTGACAAAGCATGGATTTAGACTTTTTACAAATCAGCATTATTATGTAGTTATTTCGGCATCATTTTGATCCGTTTATTGTAACAAAACTACGGTAACCTCCGCAGTTAGGTTTAGGCAACAAAACCACTTAGTTAGGTTTAGGAAAAACATCATAGTTGGGCTTAAAATAAGTACGTAAACTAAGTAAAATGCATGTGTAAACAACGTAACATAAGTACTAACGTCACTTCAAAATAACTCTACAACTCTTTGGGAGATGAGAGTCCTGTGTTTGTTGGACCCCCACATGCTAAAATGTTTGCATTCTTACACGCTAAACTAGGACGGTGAATGTGGCAGTAAACTCAAAGTACAGCTGAATGCTGAAGGGAATGTCATTAGTTCTGCAGGTTTTTTAGTCATAAACCAAAGTATTGGACAAATTAAAATGTTGACTTGATGATGGCGCTAGAGGAAAAGTCAGAGGATCATCAAAGTTATTAAAATTCATCCTGAGAGGGACGTGAATGTCTGAACTGTTGGAGAAATATAATAATAATGATGTACTCATTGTACAGGAAAAATGTGTGCACAACTACAGTAAATACGGATGCAGCCTCTATTCTCTACTATATTTTGACAAATTGTCAGCCTTAAAACTTTGCCGAATTATCTATTAGCAGCTCCTGTTTGCAGTGAACCCATTAATGTACAGACAACTATCACTGGATTACTTTGATACTGAAGAAAACTTAAAAACGTGAAGATTCTGCAGGTATAAGGAGCGTCTTTTTCTATGATTTTTAAGCAGATTCGAGACATTTCACTCAAAACCACGAATGATGGTGGTAAAGTCGGGATCACCGTAGTCATTAGGGATCATCCTCAGGGGAACGTGAATATCTGTAACCTGAAACCTGAGACTGAAATATGAAGCTCTAACAGGAGAAGTCTTGAGTGTCGGAGCGCGGCACGTTGTAGCTGTAAAATTAGCAGCTTCTCGTCTCACCTGAAGAGGTGTCATGTGTAGCATCTCAACACGTTTACATCATTAACACGTTCAATTTGAAACACAAGATGTCACAGTCAGGTTTTCCCCCCCTGGATAGTACACCTGCAGAAAACACCTCAAGTACATTTAAAGTTCCTAGAAAGTGAAATGTGACTCTGCATTAGTGAAGTACGGCTTTAACTTGATGATCTTCTATTTAATTCAGTCGGAAACTGACCCAGAAAACTGAGTTAAACCGCTGAATGTTTTATCGCGTTTCTATAAAGTAAAATTCAGCTCACCGTTAGCAGCACAGGGAACATATTTTTTCACATCTATCTTGCTATTTCTGATCATTTGTAACCTGGATCGCTTCATGGTATAAGAGAGGAAGAAGACCGAGAACAAAGAGAGTTAAAGATTTCAGAGTTTGTGCCGTGGAAGGAGTGGAAAACAGTTTTTACTCTTTAAGAGGAAGCAACCAACGAGATCGAAGTGAGCAATTTCCTCCAGTTTACTCAATTATTTCATCGACGTATTGATTTTTAACAAACATGTAAGCAGTTTTCAGGGAAGTTGGAAAGCAGTTTTGTCACTTTCTGTTTGGGAAAAGTCTGAAAATCTGAGCCAGAAAAAAAAAAACAGCCAGAGAAGTGAAATGAAAAGGTTTGAGAATGAGGGCAGACTGAGAGAGAGATAGAGAGAGAGGGCAGGTTATAAGAAGGAGAGAAGAAGAGGAAGAAGAAGAAGAAGAAGTGGAGGGTGTAAAAGAGCGAGTGATGAAGAAGAGGGGAGACAGAGAGGAAGGAGACCGAGCAGAGGGAGAGACGATGAAGCGAGACGAGAAACAAAAGGAATACTAATAGATGAGAGATGTGACTGAACACAGTTTCTCAATATGTTCAAGGTCTTTACATGTCGTCCTATATTGAGGTCGTATACGTGTGACAGGCTACCATCATCATCTTCATCTTCATCATCATCGTCGTCTTCAGCTGCATGAATTAGACGACTGATCCAGTGGAGGATGAACAGCTTTTAGTATCAGCCCGTTCCGATCATTCCAAGGGCGTCAAATACCGAGGTTTTGTCTCGGTTGTCTGATACCGCCACACAAAACGCCCTTTAGCGCCGGTATGAAATGCAACGAGCGTTCCATTAACTATAATGTAAACCCGTCCGCGGCAACAGTAAACGCTCCGAGAAAGTGCGCCGAGAGTGTGGTGACGTAGTTTACATTTTTTTCCGGATATTTTTGTAATAATTTTCAGATATTTAACTTTCTTTTGGATATTTTACTGATTTTTCTTTTTTTTGGGGGGGGGAGTGAGGTGGATGTTTTACTAATAATTTTCTGATATTTCACTGTTTCTTTCTTCGGATATTTTTCTAATATTTTCAGATATTTAACACATTTTTGGAATATTTTTTAATAACTTTTGGATATTTTACTAATAATTTTTTTATGATATTTTACTAATATATTTCACAGATTTATTTCTTCAAATATTCCATAGATTTTTTTTCTCTGGATATTTTACTAATAAGTTTGGGATATTTTACTAACATTGTTGGATATTTTACAGATTTTTTGGGGATATTTTACGAATAACTTTCTGATATTTCACTATTTCTTTCTTTGAATATTTCACAGATTCTTTTCTAATATTTTCAATATTTAACAGTTTTTTTTAGAATATTTTACTAATATTTTTGGGATATTTTACTGATGTTGGGGAATATTTTACTAATACGTTTCTGATATTTCACTATTTGTTCTTCATTGAATATTTCACAGATTTTATTTCTAATATTTTCAGATATATAACATTTTTTTAGGATTTTTTTCTTATAATTTGGGATATTTTACTTTCTTTGTGATATTTTGCTAATCATTTTCTGATATTTCACTGTTTCTTTCTTCGGATATTTTTCTAATATTTTCAGATATTTAACACATTTTTGGAATATTTTTTAATAACTTTTGGATATTTTACTAATAACTTTTTTATGATATTTTACTAATATATTTCACAGATTTATTTCTTCAAATATTCCATAGATTTTTTTTCTCTGGATATTTTACTAATAAGTTTGGGATATTTTACTAACATTGTTGGATATTTTACAGATTTTTTGGGGATATTTTACGAATAACTTTCTGATATTTCACTATTTCTTTCTTTGAATATTTCACAGATTCTTTTCTAATATTTTCAATATTTAACAGTTTTTTTTAGAATATTTTACTAATATTTTTGGGATATTTTACTGATGTTGGGGAATATTTTACTAATACGTTTCTGATATTTCACTATTTGTTCTTCATTGAATATTTCACAGATTTTATTTCTAATATTTTCAGATATATAACATTTTTTTAGGATTTTTTTCTTATAATTTGGGATATTTTACTTTCTTTGTGATATTTTGCTAATCATTTTCTGATATTTCACTGTTTCTTTCTTCGGATATTTTTCTAATATTTTCAGATATTTAACACATTTTTGGAATATTTTTTAATAACTTTTGGATATTTTACTAATAACTTTTTTATGATATTTTACTAATATATTTCACAGATTTATTTCTTCAAATATTCCATAGATTTTTTTTCTCTGGATATTTTACTAATAAGTTTGGGATATTTTACTAACATTGTTGGATATTTTACAGATTTTTTGGGGATATTTTACGAATAACTTTCTGATATTTCACTATTTCTTTCTTTGAATATTTCACAGATTCTTTTCTAATATTTTCAATATTTAACAGTTTTTTTTAGAATATTTTACTAATATTTTTGGGATATTTTACTGATGTTGGGGAATATTTTACTAATACGTTTCTGATATTTCACTATTTGTTCTTCATTGAATATTTCACAGATTTTATTTCTAATATTTTCAGATATATAACATTTTTTTAGGATTTTTTTCTTATAATTTGGGATATTTTACTTTCTTTGTGATATTTTGCTAATCATTTTCTGATATTTCACTGTTTCTTTCTTCGGATATTTTTCTAATATTTTCAGATATTTAACACATTTTTGGAATATTTTTTAATAACTTTTGGATATTTTACTAATAACTTTTTTATGATATTTTACTAATATATTTCACAGATTTATTTCTTCAAATATTCCATAGATTTTTTTTCTCTGGATATTTTACTAATAAGTTTGGGATATTTTACTAACATTGTTGGATATTTTACAGATTTTTTGGGGATATTTTACGAATAACTTTCTGATATTTCACTATTTCTTTCTTTGAATATTTCACAGATTCTTTTCTAATATTTTCAATATTTAACAGTTTTTTTTAGAATATTTTACTAATATTTTTGGGATATTTTACTGATGTTGGGGAATATTTTACTAATATGTTTCTGATATTTCACTATTTGTTCTTCATTGAATATTTCACAGATTTTATTTCTAATATTTTCAGATATATAACATTTTTTTAGGATTTTTTTCTTATAATTTGGGATATTTTACTTTCTTTGTGATATTTTGTTAATCATTTTCTGATATTTCACTGACTTTTTTCAGATATTTTTCTAATATTTTCAGATATTTAACACATTGTTTTGGATATTATATATTATTATATATTATTATTTTCTAATAATTTTTGGATATTTGACTAATAACTTTGGTTATTTTACTGATCTGATGAAGGTGTCAGTCTGTAGGTCTGCCTGGTCGTTCCCAGTCGGTTACTGACATAATCATATTTCTATTTAAAGCGGCGTATGTGGGGTCACCTGAGGACATCCAGCCAGCCGCTCACTCGCCCGTGTTTTGTCCTCAGCGGAGGATCAGAGTATGTTTGTGTGCTCATGCGTTGCCCTCCGCCTGCATTCATGCATACGTGTTTGCGTGGGTGGAGAGTGTGTGTTTAGGTTTATGATGCACTGACCTGAAAGGTGGTGAGCGGATTGTTTTTCGAGCCTGAGAACAAACAGGAGCGACTGTATATACGAGTCTCTTCTGACCAGGTGACTCACTGTGGATGAGGACTATATTTATTTATTTTTTAGGAGGGTCGTATAGGCTCGGCGAGAGCACGCACGTGTCAGCCGGGAGTGCGTTTGCCGGCTCAAACGTGAGAGCGCTGGAGTGAGAGAGTCGGTGTGTACATTCAGCTGACTGCCTGGTATCCTGGGAAGACCCGTCACACAGGCCGGGTTTCCACCACATCACACACCTACTGAGCTTTCTAATGCGGTACAGGAGATTCATAGATCTGGTGTGGGTCATGTATGAGACGAGTCCTCACTTTGACCTTTAGCTCAAAGTTTTCCCAAACCTCTTTTTTTAAACTTCCTCTCAGGCAGGTCCGTCTGATGATGAACTACAGAAAGATGCATGAATGTGTAGTTGTTTTATACTTGAGATATTTTACTAATAATATTCAGATATTTTACTTTGAGGTATTTTACTGATAATATTCAGATATTTTACTAATAATATTCAGATAGTTTGCTACTAATTTTAAGATATTTTATTTTGAGGTATTTTACTGATAATATTCAGATATTTTACTAATAATATTCAGATAGTTTGCTACTAATCTTCATATATTTTACTTGCTTTCGGATATTTACTAATTTTCATATATTTTACTTTTTTTGAGATATTTTACTAATAATCATATATTTTACTTGCTTTCGGATATTTAATTAATTTTCATATATTTTATTTTGAGATATTTTACTAATAATCATATATTTTACTTGCTTTCGGATATTTAATTAATTTTCATATATTTTACTTTCTTTGAGACATTTTACTAATTTTCGGATATTTTACTTTCTTTCTTTTGAAGGTATTTCCTGATCCATTAAATCTCCATTAAAACCGAGCTGTCACTATCAGTATCAAATAAAGGCAAAAAACATACCTTTGCACATGAATGACAATACACCTACAGAATATACACATTGAAGTATATAATATAATATATACTGTATATATGTGTGTTTGCACATTAATGTGTTTGTGAAAGAGAAACATCGAGAAGCTGCGATAAGCACATCCCATTTATAAATATGGCCGAGAGATAAATACAGAAGTAGTTAAATGAGCCAATAAAACTTCAATTATCTCTTCAATTATCTCCCGTCGCCATGACAACGCAAGATAACAACAGAGAGAAAGTGAAATAGCTGTATTGATTGGTATTTGGCAGACTGACTGTAAGCAGAGTGAGCCATGAGGGTGAAATATGACAAGTTTTGCTCATCAGTGGTGATGTGACAAGATAAATAATATGCATTTTCCTCTGTTATCTGACATTTCATGGAAAAACAATCAATCAAGAAAATAATCAGCAGATTAATCGATAATGAAAATAATCATTAAAATGTTCTTCATTGACTTCCTTTTGTTGGATGATTATAAAACACAAGTTTTATTTTAGGAAACAGACGTTTTAGTGGCTCAAGAGAGGAGACAAGTTTTTTCGGCAGCTGAGAGTATTATGGTATGCAGTGTTGGAATGTTACTAAGTACATTTACTCAACGTACTTAAGGATCATTTTGAGGTACTTGTACTTTGCTAGAATATTTCCATGTAGGTCACCTAAAAATGTCTTATTCAGTGTTCAGTTGTACTTAACTCCAACATCTCGTCTCACTTCTGGTTGCAAAAAACATCAACATCCACAAGGCAAGATGGCGAAGGACAAAAGACAAGATGGTGACGGCAAAAAAAAAAATGGCGACGGCCAAAAACAAAGACGGCGACGGCCATAAACCTAGACGCCGACGGCAAAAAAACAAGATGGAGACGGCCAAAAACCAAGACGGCGACGGCCAAAAACCAAGATGGCGACGGCCAAAAACCAAGATGGCGACGGCCAAAAACCAAGATGGCGACAGCCAAAAACCAAGATGGAGACGGCAACCAAACCAAGATGGCGACTGCCAATAAACAAGATGGCGACGGCCAAAAACCAAGATGGAGACGGCAACCAAACCAAGATGGCGACGGCCAAAAACCAAGATGGCGACGGCCAAAAACCAAGATGGAGACGGCAACCAAACCAAGATGGCGACTGCCAATAAACAAGATGGCGACGGCCAAAAACCAAGATGGAGACGGCAACCAAACCAAGATGGCGACGGACAAAAACCAAGACGGCGACAGACAAAAGCCAAGATGGCGACGACCAAAAACTAAGCTGGCGACGGCTAAAAACCAAGACGGCGACAGACAAAAACCAAGACGACAACGGCCAAAAACCAAGATGGCGACTGCCAATAAACAAGATGGAGAAGGCCAAACTCGAGGCTTCGAAACCGTAGTCCACACACCAATGGGTGACGTCACGGTGACTACGTCCACTTCCTATATACAGAATATAGTTTACATACTTATTTTAAGCCCAACCATGATGTTTTTCCTAAACCTAATAAGTGGTTTTGTTGCCTAAACCAAACTGCGACCGTTACCGTAGTTTTGTAGCGTGGCGTTCTCATGAAAAGCAGAATGACCTTGTAATATTGTAATATATTATCTATCATATTATTTGTTATCCCTTCCCATGAGATCAGGCTGGAGAAGTTTTCTTATAACTGTGATGTGAGCTGGACACAAACTACAGTTCCTGTTGAGTTCCTGTTGTCACACAGACGATCATCCCTCCTGATTTTAAACATTTTATGCGTGCAGAGATTTGATCTGTGAGAACGCAGCCTGTCAGGGGTCTTGTGAGGACGCGGCGGTCCAGCCAACCGATCTGTCAGAGCTGAGGCATCCGAGACAGGCGGCCATTACTTCATTTAGGGAGGGGGGGGGGGGGGGGGGGGGGGGGGGGGGGGGGGGGGTATTGACACTGCAAATGTCCTCATGTTAAAGGGATTATCACAGAACAGAGGAGGGGAAGCACCACGGACTGTCAGAGCAGCCTGCAGGGACTATATGTCACCAAACTATTCCCAGGGACGAATACTCACCTCCTCCTGAAATCACATTAAAAAGTGGAAAGGCCGCGGCCGACAGACGGCACATAAATCGAGCATGTAAACTTTAAAATCCAGGGAGGAGAAAACACAAAAAGCTGCAGTGACGTGGCAGTGAGCCGACAGCGGTGAATTATTTATTCTCATGTTGGAGGGATTATCAGTGAGGAGGAGGAGGAGAGCTGAGCGCTCTGACAGTTAATAGAAGGCTGGAGAGTCGTATTGTGGTGGGACGGAGGAGAGAAATGTCTCATTTGCACCATTTTTTTCCCGATTGAATAGATATAATGAGAGGTGTGATGATTGTTAGCAGGTTGCCAGCCAGTGTGTTCGCGTGAATAACGTCGTCTCCAATTTATCTCAGAGATATCCACCATTTGGGGAAGAAAAAAATGATGGCATAAAATTAAAAATAAACCGTTTATTAAAGAAGTCACTGGTCGCCAAAACAATCAGGAAGTGCTATTGTTCTGAAACGCAGTCATGGGGGTTTGAAAAAGGTTCATAAATAGTTAAATTTGACTCAATAATACACATTAGATTCTAACAGAAGAACCTCCTCATGCATCAGTGTTCACGTCATTTGTTTGGTCGCAGACATGCAATACGTCTCGATGTATCACGTTTACAGGCGGCAGATTTCATTACACAGTGAGGTCGACGGGTCAACAGTACAGACAGTGAACGCAACACGAGGCAACTATAGACTACAGAGTTAAAAAAAAAAATCAAATTTAAAGGAACAGTGTAGCATTTAGAGGGATCTATTGGCAGAAATGGAATATAATTAAAGCTGCAAGCAGCGATGATCGCATCCTGTAGATGTCTTCAGGCCGGGACGCTCATCAAACGTGACCATATGGAGTCGGGTTAGTTTCGTATTTCAAGGCGAGGCATCGAAATTCGTCGCAAAGCCAGGGCGTCGCCGTTCAACGAAAACTCCCCATCTTCACAATGAAGCATCATTAAGGTTTTAAGACTCTTCTGACAAATTATGAGGTGGATCTGATTAAATTGCAAGGCTGAGTACATCAATGTGCAGAACATGTCATTTCCAAACACAACACAAGACTTTGAATCAGGAGACCGCTGTTCGTGTCCCGTGTGAAACTAAAAGTAAGAAGAAGAAGAAACCTTTATTTGTCATAGAACATACAGGTACATACATGAAATTTGACCTCTGCATTTAACCCATCCTAAGTATTTTAGGAGCTGTGGGCTGATGCAAGCGCCCGGGGAGCAACTTGGGGTTTAGTGTCTCGCTCGAGGACACTTGGACATGCAGTCTATAGGAGCCGGGGATCGAACCGCCAACCTTGTGGTTAAAAGACAACCCGCTCTACCCACTGAGCTTATTTTGTCACGTCAGTCTTTAGTCTCGTTAGTCAGTGATGTTAACGTCAACCACGACCGTTTCCTAACACTAACTAAGTAGTTGTGTTGCCTAAACCTAACTTCCTGTGAAGTTTATTTTGAAAGGGCACTATGTATGTAACGAGCGTATATTGACACGCCGTCCCTGGTCTGTCCAAAAGTAACACAAGGTGTACCCCGTGTATCTCCGATGCCGAGGGGTACTAACCGAGCCCTCAGCGTGTTGGGAGTGAGAATGTGTGTTTATATTAATCTCTGTTGTTCGTATTGTTATCGTATACACCTGTAAGGACCTATAGTGTTCCAGCTTACAGCCTGTATTTAAAATGTTCTTGTATAATATTCCTTTGCAGTCTTTTCTGTGACAGTTTTGATCCATCTTTTTGTCTCTTTCTCCTTCGTTGTGTTTCATAATGGAAATGAATGCATGAATAAACTGCCAGAACAGCTGCATATGAAAAGCTATGTGTCGGCGCTGCAGTCGGTGTTTGCGTGCAGCCGTTCATCCAGGCGTTTGGAGATATGTAGGCCGACGCAGCGAGCAGGCAGAGGGACCGCGGGCACGAGCTGCAGACACATGGGAGGACGGGGGGAGTGGAGGAGACAGGGAGGGAGTGGAGGGGTATAGGAAGAGAGAGGGGAGGAGGGTATAGGAAGGAGGGAGGAGAGGAGGAGAGTTGTCCTCAGAATGACCCACAGCAGCACCAGACAGCCTCTCTCTCTCTCTCACAGCCTATATCTCTGCATGCTCGCTCGCTCTTTGCGGCGTAATCGGCTGAAAAAAGAGAAGCATGGCCGGGACGCCTGCACTCTTAAAAACAAAAAGGTTCAGAATGAAACCCCACAGATTTGTACAGATAAATACCTTTGTTTCGTTGTTCTTTGACTCGTTATATTCTGTGACATTTACACATTTTTGAGGTACTTGTACTTTACTTGATTATTTTCTTCTCATGTCATTCTTGTACTCAATTCAGACGGAAATGTTGTTATATTTATATATTATAATTATATTGTTTTAATTAGTTTATTTTGTTATGTAATCCTACTGGCAAAAATAGAGCACCCATAGTGTTTAGACTGGGTCACTGTTTTTGACAGCTTTTAATCAAAACTTGTGATTCTATAGATTAAGATGTTAAAGGTCCCATATCGTGCTCATTTTCAGGTTCATACTTGTATTTTGTGTTTCTACTAGAACATGTTTACGTGCTGTAATGTTAAAAAAAAAACTTTATTTTCCTTATACTGTCTGCCTGAATATACCTGTATTCACCCTCTGTCTGAAACGCTCCGTTTTAGTGCATTTCAACGGAATTGCAACAGAATTGCAACGGAACTGCGTTGCTAGGCAACAGCTTGGGTCCATGTGTACTTCCTGTCAGCTGATAACATTTACATACACTGCAACAGGAAATAAACTCGGACACATTTAGAATGTTTACATTTAAAATTGTGTCAAGGGTCTAAATATTGTATATTTGTGACATCACGAATGGGCAGAAATCTTGACGGCTTGTTTCAAATGCAGAGTTTCTGAATACAGGCTGTGTATATTTCCCTGTGGATTGAGTGTTTCGATACTTTCACAGTATTTATATATCACTTAAACCTGCTTTATAATAAAAAAAACATGAAAATCTCACTTTTTTATAATATGGGACCTTTAAATTAGAAAACTTTGAGAAGTGTAAGTGTGTTTCCATCCATCCATTTTAGTCCCATTTTAAATTTTTATGTAAAAGAACCTGAATGGAAACACACAACATAAAAATATATCAAAATATTGTTACCAAGTGTGCTTTTTTATAGTTCAGGTCAAAAGTAATGTCCAATAAAATAAAGTGAGAGCAGCATCTTAAATCTGTGTTTGTTTCTTTTGCTGTGTTCCTGATCAGCACCGAGACGGTTGGACCTCCAGAACGTCTACAGTCCATCTGGACGTGTGTCATGTGACCTCTCCACCTGACCGGAGCTGAACGCTGGCCAGACCCCATCAGGTGATACAAACGTGTTTGAGAAAAAAGTTCAAACTAGGGCTGGGTAGTGTTTTAAAGTCTTAGTACTGTGCTTAAGGTCAAGTTTGAGGTACTTGTACTTTACTTGAGTGTTTCCATTTTCTGCTACGTGTCAGAGAGAAATATTGTACTTGTTACTGCACTACATTTATTAAGTTACTAGTTAATTTACAAATTCAGATTATTAATACAAATTATAATCAGCACATAAATTGTTTTATTAAATTTTAATATAAAACTTTATTGATCCCTGGAGGAAAATTCACAAGTCACCCAGCAGAATATAAAATAATTAAAATGAGCTCCACCTTTGCACCTTAATGCTTCATTTATTATAATACAATCCAATAATATAATGAATGTTAATACAGGCAACAACCTCCAGGGTCTGAGAAGTGAAGCCAACGCTGAAGTGCCTTAAACCTGCATTCTCTCTAACAGCCAGCAGGGGGCGACTCCTCCGGTTGCTAAAAGAAGTCTGATTGTATAGAAGTCTATGAGAAAATGAGCCTACTTCTCACTTGATTTATTACCTCAGTAAACATTGTTAACATGAGTTTGAGATGAGACAAGATGGCAACGGCCAAATACCAAGATGGCGACGGCCAAAAACCAAGTGGCGACAGCCAAAAACCAAGATGGCAACGGCCAAAAACCAAGATGGCGATGGCCAGTAATGGCCAAAAACCAAGATGGCATCGGCCAAATACCAAGATGGCGACGGCCAAAAACCAAGATGGCGACAGCCAAAAAACCAAGATAGCAACGGCCATAAACCAAGATGGCGATGGCAAGTAATGGCCAAATACCAAGATGGCAACGGCCAAAAACCAAGATGGCAACGGCCAAATACCAAGATGGCGATGGCCAAAAACCAAGATGGCAACGGCCAAAAACCAAGATGGCAACAGCCAAAAACCAAGATGGCAGCGGCCAAAAACCAAGATGGCGACAGCAAAATACCAAGGTGCCGACAGCCAAATACCAAGATGGCAATGGCCAAATCCAAGATAGTGACGGCCAAATACCAAGATGGCAACGACCAAAAACCAAGATGGCGACAGCCAAATACTAAGATGGCAACGGCCAAATACTAAGATGGCAACGGCCAAAACCAAGATAGTGACGGCCAAATACCAAGATGACTACGGCCAAATACCAAGATGACGACTGCCAATAACCAAGACCGCAACACCAAATGCCAAGATGTTGACAACCAAAAACCAAGATGGCGACAGCTTAATACCAAAATGGCGATGGTGACGGCCAAAATTACAAATTTGAGGCTTCAAAACCACAGGCTGACGTCACGGTGACTACATCCACCTCTGCAGTCTATGGACCGTTCTGCATAATGAATACTTTTCGGTACTTTAGGTGATTTTGTTGCCGATACTTTTGTGCTTTTTCTTCAGTAATATTTTGAATGCATGGCTTTGGCTTGCAGCAGAGTATTTCTACACGGTAGTATTACTACTTTTACTAACACATCTGAGTACTTCTTTCACCTAAGAAGGTTCAACATGTAGACCTGTTTGTTTTCAGAGTGTGATTCCAACATGTGTTTTTTTTTTTTTTTATGAAGCATTAAATGTGAGATGTCGTCCTCATCGACCTGCCGTATAGACTCTCACACATGTGTAGACGTGTGTGTGTCGGTGGAAGTAGGTCAGTAGTGAAAGGGTTCTCGGTTGTCCTCACACGGCCTCTGTTCGGCCCGTCACACCACTCGTGTCGACTCTAATATTCTCTTCCTCCTCCTCCTCCTCCTCCCTCTATCATCCCCCTCCTCTTCCTCCTCCTCCTCCTCCTCCCTCTCTGCTCTGATTAGGAAGGGAGCAGGTCCCACCCCTGGTTCAGATGGGTCTTGTGGAGGTTAACTCTTCAGCTGCCGCCCTCTCTTATTCTCTTTCTTTATTCCCACCTAAAATCAACTCGTACCTCCCGCGAGGCCGGCGGTCGGCTCGTGTTTTCACGGACGCCTCTGCCAGACCGTTTGTGGCGCGTAGCCGGTGTTTTCGAGGGAGACCCGACGCCACAAAATGGGGCAGAGCTGTGTGTTGTGAAAGGACACGAATCAACCTTTTATTACTCTGATGTTTCATTCACTAACAGAGAGAAAAAACTCAGAGTGGCTCCGTGTTTCCAGCCAGTGAACTTCCAGGAAGGCTGGATAATGCCCAGATCTGTGAACAAATGGTGTATTACCTAACCCCAACCAGCTTTACATGATTTACAGTAGAGGCAGGAGAGGCGGGTGTTTGAGCTCACACTGCCATCTGCTGGAGGACGAAGCAACAACAAGAACCCTTATTTCACCACACAGGCGTTGCCAAAACGCCCCAACATGGCTCCCGAAAATGTCTCAGGCAACCTCTCGGACAAATTCACCTTAAAATCGGTTTAGTTTAATTAAATAAAAAACGTTAAAAGTATAGAAATGTAAAGCGGAGTGCGTTGAACCGACAGGTAAAAAAGGTGGAGTGAAGTATGAAAGGCAGCGGTTTGAATGTGAAGGAGAACAGTATGTCCCTGGACTGGTTGGACTGGTTTCTATGGCGCTGCTGGTTTCTATGGTAGTTCACCAGGCGCACTTGGCGACGGCGCTGAATACCTTGAATGACTGAGGCGGTCCGCCGAGGATTAAAAATACAGGCTCAGTGTGGGAATCAAGACTAAAGGAATGAAGCTGCTGCTGCCGACAGAAAAACAAAACAGCAGACGTGAAACGAAAGACGTTTACATTTATCATATTTGATTTCTGTCTGTAAATATTAACATAAAGGTTAATATTTCTGTTTTTAAAACATGACAACACATGTTCTTTATGTGAGATATTTAAGTTTCTAAAAACACCAATTTACAAACAGGTCACAGTGTAAAAGGTCAAAAGGTCACAATCCAACAGTTTCTGGAGTTGCTACGACAACGCTGAATTTAAATACAACCAGCGGTGGAAGTATTCTGATCCTTTACTGACGAGTACAATGAAGTAAAAATACTCCAAACTCAAAATGTATCACCTTAAATTAAAGTACAGACTGCTGTATTATGATATATAATTTCATATTATTATAATTTGTATTGATGCATTAAAGCAGCAGAAGTACTATGAACTGGAAATACTCAAGTACAGTATTATACAGTAAATGCTCTTAGTTAAAGTCCACCTCTGAACAACACGTTATATTTTCTGTGTAGCTGAGAAGAATACTGTTATTTGAGCTTTTGATCAACATTTTTAAACCGAAATCCAATCTGACATCTTTACGTGGGCCGCGGCACGACGCGGTCGGAAGTCGCACCGTGAGCAGGGAGGCCTGTCAAGGTGCGGCGAGGTCCAGGCGTGGAGCGCTGTAAAGCTGCGGGCTGCGATTCACCTTCACCCCGAGACTTTCCAAGCCGACATAGAGCCGGTCGCGGCGCACTGCCTCGTATGCGGGACTCCCCAGCCTGCCGTGTGTCGCTCTCACCCTCCAGCTGGCTGTTAACGAGGGTCTTTTGGCACAGAGAAGTACTCGTATCGGTACTCGTATCGGCGACTACCCAAATGTAAGTACTCATACTCGGTCTGAAAAACAATGGTATCGGTGCATCCCTAAATGTAAATATCAAAGAAGGTTGAGGATAAATATTAAAATGAGTCTTAAAAAAACAAAAAAAACAGTATCTGAATATTTAAACATTTTATTTTTTGCTTGCAGACAAAAAAAGATATCCATGAAAGTCCAGATATAATAAATAAATTAACTACTAAAAACCGTTGGCTATTAAAGCAATGTAAAGAATGGCAGAAAGGCGTAACTTACAGAGCTCATATAAGGGTCAATAAAAAAAACACCCAAACCACCGCTTCAAGCTGCTGATTGTTCTTTGATGTTTGCATATCCTACCAGAGTCCCTACGAGGTTCAGGAAACACAGGAAGAGAGAGAGAGCAGAGAAAAGCAAAATAAAAGCTTCTTCTTTTTTTATTTTTAAACCCCACATATGAAAAGTTAAAAAGTTCCCGTAGGAACCGAGCCGAGTGCTTGTGGTTTCTCGCCCCTAAAATATCGTCTGTAATTTCTTGTGGAAAACCTGAAAGATTCTGCTAGTTCACCCGTATCGGAGCAAAGAAACGCACTAATAACTATGTCTTTTTTTAAAACCTTTTTTAAAGTGTTTTTTTTTTTTTTTAACTTTGGTGGCGACGACAACGACAAAAAAAAGAAACGCCATCTGAAAGACATAATTATTATTGTGTACTCATATTTTCATGCATACAGTATTGAATTCTCTAGAAACTGTCGTAAAAGTGTTAAATGTCACAATCTTACCGAGTTTGTAGCTTAACTGACTGAGGTAAAGTTGCCTGTTTCCTGAAGTAGAGCACACATGCTTTCTATTTTCTTTTTTGGACGAGGGCACAAAACAGTATTTGGGTTCATCTCCCTTTCAAGTCCATCAATAAATCTGCTTGTTTAAAAAAAGACCCAAGTAAGAAATGAGTTGGGAACGTTGAAACCTTAAATGACTGAAAAGTGACTGAAGTTCAGTCTGTTTCTTTTTTAAATGTAGAGCTCAAAGGAAAAATCCACCTTGAAAACACATTGTTTATGTTTTAGTTATTAACCATTTCTCTATCTAACTGCCTGATCTATTTACACCAGATTCCTACATTTCCCAGAATGCATCTGAAGACCCTTGCACTTGCAAACAAGGTCAGTTCTTACTGTTTTTAATTTTTTTTTTTAAACAGTTTGAGTCCGATATTTGTCTGTTTGCTTTCTGTTTTATCAGTAAACAAGTCGTGTTGAACCAGATCAACAAACATCTGGACGTCGCCATCATAAGACAAATATTCATAATTGATTTCTCTCTGCGGGATTGTTGAACTGGCGGCTGCAGAAAGACGACACAACCACCTGCATCCATAAGTTCATCAACTCTACGGGTGTTTATATGTTAAAGACGACACTCGGTGTCCAGTTTATTAGGTACACCCAGCTAAAGCCGATGCCTTCTCCGGTTCCTGCTTTTCTTTGTTTTATATCATTGTAAACTTTTTGTGTTTTTAGACTGTTGGTCGGACAAAACAAGACATTAAATACTATTTAAAATATTGATTGATCTGCCCCTTATTTCCTTGATTAATTACTTAGTCCATTAAGTCATAACTTCCCAGAGCCTAAGGTTCCCAGTTTTCTTTATTTTATATCATTATAAATGGAATATTTTGGGGGTTTTACACTGTTGTCAGATAAAACAAAACATTAAATACTATTTAAAATATTGATTAATCTGCCCCTTATTTCCTTGATTAATTATTATTTCCTTGATTGATTATTTAGTCCATTAAATGTCACAAAATAGTGATGATTAGCCATCATAACTTCCCATAGCCTACTCTTCCTAGTTTCCTTTAATTATATAATTATAAACGGAATATTTGGGGGTTTTTACAATGTTGGTCGGACAAAAAAAAGATATTAAATACTATTAAAAATATTGATAAATCTGCCTCTATAAAGTGAAAAATAGCCATAATAATTCCCAGGAGCCTGAGGTGACATCTTTAGATAAACAGTCAAAAATACAAGGATATTTAATTTACTGTGATATAAAAAAACAGAGAAAAGCAGCAAATCTTCACATTTAAAAGAAGCTGAAACATGAGAACGGTTTTATTTGTGTTTGATAAATAATTCAGCTTCATGAAGATTATAATGTTCAGATATGTGTGTTTTAAGTTTGTCCACCAGAGAGCGCTAACGAGTTTATTTCTATACTGTAAAACGTCCTGCTCACTACATAGTTTGATCACAGTTCCTTCAATAACCAAATTTGAGGAATTGTTTGTTTATATCAGCCAATATAACATTTTTGGAATTTTTGAGACTCATAAATAAAATATTTAGTTGAAGCTTTCTGCATTTTTTTGTATATTTATGTTAAGAACTCTTAAGTTAATGACACTAATTTTATAGCTGCGTTGTTGATTAACTAAAATTCACTATGTAAAGTATAATAAATCAGATTAGATATTTTAATGAGGTGTTTTAAGGTGGATTTTCCCTTTTTAAGGAGTTTTTTTTTGTACTTCCATCCTTCAGTGATTTGTAAGTTTGGAGGTAAATTCACAAACTGGATTGACGTCATTGAAACTGAATGGACCCAAAAGACCTGCTGACATGGAAATTACCACCATATTCAAAAGAACTCATAATAGCATAATAATAATAGTATAATGGATTCAGTCCCCATTATATTTATATGTCATTCAGACTAAAAAATACAAAATACGCAGATGTGGAATTCAATCCAGCACTGATTTCTTTTGATTTAAAACAAGGACTTATAAACAGAATGGCACTAATTTGAATTGTCTAGTCACAAAAAAACAGCACGGTTTCAAAAACCTTTTTTTCTTTCAGAACAGTAAAATGTTTTCATTGTTTGGGGCGAGGACATTCCCTTGAAAAAAAATGGTCCATTATTCTGAAAAAATCTATTTTTTATTAATGAGAAAACCATGCGAGGTCTCACCTCTTACTTTAAAAACATTTATTTTTTTATTGTAAGAAAAAAGGCCAAAATAAAAGGCCCGTCATTCTCACCAAAATAAAAACCTTGTTATTTGTACAGGAGCAGAGCTTGAACTTACTCTCATGGTGACGTTTGAGTCGTCCTGCACGTTTGATTGGTCCCCACAGTTCATCAAACAAAAGCAAAAACTACATCCTGACGCTTTGTCCTTTAAGTCAGCTCCATCATCTCAGTGCTTCTCAGCTGCATCAGGACCCAAAGTTCATCTCCAAGGCACAAACCCGTCGTTTTAGTTAGTTAACACCTCATCCGTCTGAGCTGTGACCCTGTCTGAGCTTCCTGCGGCCATGTTTAGGTCCCGACCCACCAGCTGAGAAACACTGACACGTATCGTCTCCACAGTGGGCGAAGCAACGTTGATGCTGTGGAATAAAAGAAAAGAATTTAATTTATTGTATCTACTTAATATCCGCAGGATGTTCTGGGTCGACCGTAAGGGAGGCGCCTAAGAGGATCCTGATTGGACGTCAGAGCACCTGATCTTAAAAGGTGATGTCATTGCTGTTTCATAATATAGTATGTCGTAAAAAAGAAATTAAATAAGTCATGGTATAACATATCATAGAAGTCATAAAAAGACATACTATACCATGACTTTTTTTTTTTTTTTTTTTTTACTTTTTTCAACATATACCATGACTTTTTTTTTTACTTTTTTCGACAAACTACACCATGACTTTTTTTTACTTTTTTCGACATTCTATACCATGACTTTTTTTTTTTTTTAACTTTTCTCAACAAACTATACCATGACTTTTTTTTTTACTTTTTTCGACATTCTATACCATGACTTTTTTTTTTTTTACTTTTTTCGACATGCTCTACCATGACTTTTTTTTTTTTTTTACTTTTTTCGACATGCTCTAACCATGACTTTTTTTTTTTTAACTTTTTTCGACAAACTATACAATGACTTTTTTTTTTACTTTTTTCGACAAACTATACTATGACTTTTTAACTTTTTTCGACATGCTCCATCATGACTTTTTTTTTTTTTTTTTTACTTTTTTCAACAAAAATATACCATGACTTTTTTTTTTACTTTTTTCGACAAACTATACAATGACTTTTTTTTTTTTTTACTTTTTTCAACAAACTATACCATGACTTTTTTTTTTAACTTTTTTCGACAAACTATACTATGACTTTTTTTAACTTTTTTCGACATGCTCTATCATGACTTTTTTTTTTTACTTTTTCGACATGCTCTACCATGACTTTTTTTTTCTTACTTTTTTCGACATTCTATACTATGACTTTTTTTTAACTTTTTCGACATGCTCCATCATGACTTTTTTTTTTTTTTTTTTTTTACTTTTTTCGACATTCTATACCATGACTTTTTTTTTTTTTTTTAACTTTTTTCAACAAACTATACTATGACTTTTTTTTTAACTTTTTTCGACATGCTCCATCATGACTTTTTTTTTTTTTTCACTTTTTTCGACAAACTATACCATGACTTTTTTTACTTTTTTCGACAAACTATACAATGACTTTTTTTTGTTTTTCTTACTTTTTTCGACATTCTATACCATGACTTTTTTTTTAACTTTTTTCGACATGCTCCATCATGACTTTTTTTTTTTTTACTTTTTCGACATGCTCTACCATGACCTTTTTTTTCTTACTTTTTTCGACAAACTATACTATGACTTTTTTTTTACTTTTTTCGACATGCTCCATCATGACTTTTTTTTTTTTTTCACTTTTTTCGACAAACTATACAATGACTTTTTTTTGTTTTTCTTACTTTTTTCGACATTCTATACCATGACTTTTTTTTTACTTTTTTCGACATGCTCTATCATGACTTTTTTTACTTTTTTCGACAAACTATACAATGACTTTTTTTTGTTTTTCTTACTTTTTTCGACATTCTATACCATGACTTTTTTTTTACTTTTTTCGACATGCTCTATCATGACTTTTTTTAACTTTTTTCGACATGCTCTACCATGACTTTTTTTTTTTTTTTAACTTTTTTCAACAAACTATACCATGACTTTTTTTTTTACTTTTTTCGACATGCTCTATCATGACTTTTTTTTTTTTTTTTTTACTTTTTTCGACAAACTATACTATGACCTTTTTTCACTTTTTTCGACATGCTCTACCATGACTTTTTTTTTTTTTTTTTACTTTTTTCAACAAACTATACTATGACCTTTTTTCACTTTTTTCGACATGCTCTACCATGACTTTTTTTTTTTTAACTTTTTTCGACAAACTATACCATTTTTTTTTTTACTTTTTTCGACAAACTATACTATGACTTTTTTTTTACTTTTTTCGACATGCTCCATCATGACTTTTTTTTTTTTTTTTTTTTTTACTTTTTTCGACATGCTCTACCATGACCTTTTTTTTTTTTTACTTTTTTCAACAAAAATATACCATGACTTTTTTTTACTTTTTTCGACAAACTATACTATGACTTTTTTTTAACTTTTTTCGACATGCTCTATCATGACTTTTTTTTTTTTACTTTTTCGACATGCTCTACCATGACTTTTTTTTTCTTACTTTTTTCGACATTCTCTACCATGACTTTTTTTTTTTTTTTAACTTTTTTCAACAAACTATACTATGACCTTTTTTTCACTTATTTCGACATGCTCCATCATGACTTTTTTTTTGTTTCACTTTTTTCGACAAACTATACCATGACTTTTTTCGACAAACTATACAATGACTTTTTTTTTTTTCTTACTTTTTTCGACATTCTATACCATGACTTTTTTTTTTTTTTTTTTACTTTTTTCGACATGCTCTACCATGACTTTTTTTTTTTTTTACTTTTTTCGACATGCTCTACCATGACTTTTTTTTTTTTTAACTTTTTTCGACAAACTATACCATGATTTTTTTTTTTACTTTTTTCGACAAACTATACCATGACTTTTTTCGACAAACTATACAATGACTTTTTTTTTTTCCTTACTTTTTTCGACATTCTATACCATGACTTTTTTTTTTTTTTTTTACTTTTTTCGACATGCTCTACCATGACTTTTTTTTTTTTTTACTTTTTTCGACATGCTCTACCATGACTTTTTTTTTTTTTACTTTTTTCAACAAAAATATACCATGACTTTTTTTTACTTTTTTCGACAAACTATACAATGACTTTTTTTTTTTTTTACTTTTCAACAAACTATACCATGACTTTTTTTTAACTTTTTTCGACAAACTATACTATGACTTTTTTTTAACTTTTTTCGACATGCTCTATCATGACTTTTTTTTTCTTACTTTTTTCGACATTCTATACCATGACTTTTTTCGACATTCTCTACCATGACTTTTTTTTTTTTTTTTTTTTAACTTTTTTCAACAAACTATACTATGACTTTTTTTTAACTTTTTTCGACATGCTCCATCATGACTTTTTTTTTTTTTTTCACTTTTTTCGACAAACTATACCATGACTTTTTTTACTTTTTTCGACAAACTATACAATGACTTTTTTTTTTTTTTCTTACTTTTTTCGACATTCTATACCATGACTTTTTTTTTACTTTTTTCGACAAACTATACTATGACTTTTTTTTAACTTTTTTCGACATGCTCTACCATGACTTTTTTTTTTTTTTTTAACTTTTTTCAACAAACTATACTATGACCTTTTTTCACTTTTTTCGACATGCTCTACCATGACTTTTTTTTTTTTTTTTTTACTTTTTTCGACAAACTATACTATGACCTTTTTTCACTTTTTTCGACATGCTCTACCATGACTTTTTTTTTTTTTTAACTTTTTTCAACAAACTATACCATGACTTTTTTTTTTACTTTTTTCGACATGCTCTATCATGACTTTTTTTTTTTTTTTTTTACTTTTTTCGACAAAAACTATACTATGACCTTTTTTCACTTTTTTCGACATGCTCTACCATGACTTTTTTTTTTTTTTTTACTTTTTTCGACAAACTATACTATGACCTTTTTTCACTTTTTTCGACATGCTCTACCATGACTTTTTTTTTTTTTTTAACTTTTTTCAACAAACTATACCATGACTTTTTTTTTTTACTTTTTTCGACATGCTCTATCATGACTTTTTTTTTTTTTATTTTTTCGACAAACTATACTATGATCTTTTTTCACTTTTTTCGACATGCTCTACCATGACTTTTTTTTTTTTTTTTACTTTTCTCGACATGCTCTACCATGACTTTTTTTTTTTTCTTACTGTTCTCGACATGCTCTACCATGACTTTGTTTTTTTCTTACTTTTTTCGACATTCTATACCATGACTTTTTTTTTTTTTTTTACTTTTTTCAACAAACTATACCATGACTTTTTTTTTTTTTAACTTTTTTCGACAAACTATACTATGACCTTTTTTCACTTTTTTCGACAAACTATACTATGACCTTTTTTCACTTTTTTCGACATGCTCTACCATGACTTTTTTTTTTTTAACTTTTTTCAACAAACTATACCATGACTTTTTTTTTTACTTTTTTCGACATGCTCTATCATGACTTTTTTTTTTTTTTTTTACTTTTTTCGACATGCTCTACCATGACTTTTTTTTTTTAACTTTTTTCAACAAACTATACCATGACCTTTTTTCGACATGCTCTAACATGACTTTTTTTTTTTTACTTTTCTCGACATGCTCTACCATGACTTTTTTTTTTCTTACTTTTTTCGACATTCTATACCATGACTTTTTTTTTTTTTTTTTTTTTTTACTTTTTTCGACATTCTATACCATGACTTTTTTTTTTTTTTTAACTTTTTTCAACAAACTATACCATGACTTTTTTTTTTTACTTTTTTCGACATGCTCTATCATGACTTTTTTTTTTTTTTTTACTTTTTTCGACATGCTCTACCATGACTTTTTTTTTTTTAACTTTTTTCAACAAACTATACCATGACCTTTTTTCACTTTTTTCGACATGCTCTAACATGACTTTTTTTTTTTTTTTTACTTTTCTCGACATGCTCTACCATGACTTTTTTTTTTTCTTACTTTTTTCGACATTCTATACCATGACTTTTTTTTTTTTTTTTTTTTACTTTTTTCGACATTCTATACCATGACTTTTTTTTTTTTTTTTACTTTTTTCGACATGCTCTACCATGACTTTTTTTTTTTTTTACTTTTTTCGACATGCTCTACCATGACTTTTTTTTTTTTTACTTTTTTCAACAAAAATATACCATGACTTTTTTTTACTTTTTTCGACATTCTATACCATGACTTTTTTTTTTTTTTTTTACTTTTTTCGACATGCTCTACCATGACTTTTTTTTTTTTTTACTTTTTTCGACATGCTCTACCATGACTTTTTTTTTTTTTAACTTTTTTCAACAAACTATACCATGACCTTTTTTCACTTTTTTCGACATGCTCTAACATGACTTTTTTTTTTTTTTTACTTTTTTCGACATTCTATACCATGACTTTTTTTTTTTTTTTTAACTTTTTTCAACAAACTATACCATGACTTTTTTTTTTTTACTTTTTTCGACATGCTCTATCATGACTTTTTTTTTTTTTTTTACTTTTTTCGACATGCTCTACCATGACTTTTTTTTTTTTAACTTTTTTCAACAAACTATACCATGACCTTTTTTCACTTTTTTCGACATGCTCTAACATGACTTTTTTTTTTTTTTTACTTTTCTCGACATGCTCTACCATGACTTTTTTTTTTTCTTACTTTTTTCGACATTCTATACCATGACTTTTTTTTTTTTTTTTTTTTACTTTTTTCGACATTCTATACCATGACTTTTTTTTTTTTTTTTTTTACTTTTTTCGACATGCTCTACCATGACTTTTTTTTTTTTTTACTTTTTTCGACATGCTCTACCATGACTTTTTTTTTTTTTACTTTTTTCAACAAAAATATACCATGACTTTTTTTTACTTTTTTCGACAAACTATACAATGACTTTTTTTTTTTTTACTTTTCAACAAACTATACCATGACTTTTTTTTAACTTTTTTCGACAAACTATACTATGACTTTTTTTTAACTTTTTTCGACATGCTCTATCATGACTTTTTTTTTCTTACTTTTTTCGACATTCTATACCATGACTTTTTTCGACATTCTCTACCATGACTTTTTTTTTTTTTTTTTTTAACTTTTTTCAACAAACTATACTATGACTTTTTTTTAACTTTTTTCGACATGCTCCATCATGACTTTTTTTTTTTTTTTCACTTTTTTCGACAAACTATACCATGACTTTTTTTACTTTTTTCGACAAACTATACAATGACTTTTTTTTTTTTTTCTTACTTTTTTCGACATTCTATACCATGACTTTTTTTTTACTTTTTTCGACAAACTATACTATGACTTTTTTTTAACTTTTTTCGACATGCTCTACCATGACTTTTTTTTTTTTTTTAACTTTTTTCAACAAACTATACTATGACCTTTTTTCACTTTTTTCGACATGCTCTACCATGACTTTTTTTTTTTTTTTTTACTTTTTTCGACAAACTATACTATGACCTTTTTTCACTTTTTTCGACATGCTCTACCATGACTTTTTTTTTTTTTTAACTTTTTTCAACAAACTATACCATGACTTTTTTTTTTACTTTTTTCGACATGCTCTATCATGACTTTTTTTTTTTTTTTTTTACTTTTTTCGACAAAAACTATACTATGACCTTTTTTCACTTTTTTCGACATGCTCTACCATGACTTTTTTTTTTTTTTTACTTTTTTCGACAAACTATACTATGACCTTTTTTCACTTTTTTCGACATGCTCTACCATGACTTTTTTTTTTTTTTTAACTTTTTTCAACAAACTATACCATGACTTTTTTTTTTTACTTTTTTCGACATGCTCTATCATGACTTTTTTTTTTTTTATTTTTTTCGACAAACTATACTATGATCTTTTTTCACTTTTTTCGACATGCTCTACCATGACTTTTTTTTTTTTTTTACTTTTCTCGACATGCTCTACCATGACTTTTTTTTTTTTCTTACTGTTCTCGACATGCTCTACCATGACTTTGTTTTTTTCTTACTTTTTTCGACATTCTATACCATGACTTTTTTTTTTTTTTACTTTTTTCAACAAACTATACCATGACTTTTTTTTTTTTTAACTTTTTTCGACAAACTATACTATGACCTTTTTTCACTTTTTTCGACAAACTATACTATGACCTTTTTTCACTTTTTTCGACATGCTCTACCATGACTTTTTTTTTTTTAACTTTTTTCAACAAACTATACCATGACTTTTTTTTTTACTTTTTTCGACATGCTCTATCATGACTTTTTTTTTTTTTTTACTTTTTTCGACATGCTCTACCATGACTTTTTTTTTTTAACTTTTTTCAACAAACTATACCATGACCTTTTTTCGACATGCTCTAACATGACTTTTTTTTTTTTTTTACTTTTCTCGACATGCTCTACCATGACTTTTTTTTTTTCTTACTTTTTTCGACATTCTATACCATGACTTTTTTTTTTTTTTTTTTTTTTTACTTTTTTCGACATTCTATACCATGACTTTTTTTTTTTTTTAACTTTTTTCAACAAACTATACCATGACTTTTTTTTTTTACTTTTTTCGACATGCTCTATCATGACTTTTTTTTTTTTTTTTACTTTTTTCGACATGCTCTACCATGACTTTTTTTTTTTAACTTTTTTCAACAAACTATACCATGACCTTTTTTCACTTTTTTCGACATGCTCTAACATGACTTTTTTTTTTTTTTTACTTTTCTCGACATGCTCTACCATGACTTTTTTTTTTTCTTACTTTTTTCGACATTCTATACCATGACTTTTTTTTTTTTTTTTTTTACTTTTTTCGACATTCTATACCATGACTTTTTTTTTTTTTAACTTTTTTCAACAAACTATACCATGACTTTTTTTTTTTTACTTTTTTCGACAAACTATACCATGACTTTTTTTTTTTAACTTTTTTCGACATGCTCCATCATGACTTTTTTTTTTTTTTTTTTTTACTTTTTTCGACAAACTATACTATGACCTTTTTTCACTTTTTTCGACAAACTATACTATGACCTTTTTTCACTTTTTTCGACATGCTCTACCATGACTTTTTTTTTTTTTAACTTTTTTCAACAAACTATACCATGACTTTTTTTTTTTATTTTTTACTTTTTTCGACAAACTATACTATGACCTTTTTTCACTTTTTTCGACATGCTCTACCATGACTTTTTTTTTTTTTTTACTTTTCTCGACATGCTCTACCATGACCTTTTTTTTTTTTTTAACTTTTTTCAACAAACTATACCATGACTTTTTTTTAACTTTTTTCGACAAACTATACAATGACTTTTTTTTTTTTCTTACTTTTTTCGACATTCTATACCATGACTTTTCTTTTTTTTTTTTTTTACTTTTTTCGACATTCTATACCATGATTTTTTTTTTTAAACTTTTTTCAACAAACTATACCATGACTTTTTTTTTTTACTTTTTTCGACAAACTATACCATGACTTTTTTTTTTTTAACTTTTTTCGACAAACTATACCATGACTTTTTTTTTTTTTGTTTTTACTTTTTTCGACATACTATACCATGACTTTTTTTTTTTTTTTACTTTTTTCGACATGCTCTACCATGACTTTTTTTTTTACTTTTTTCGACATACTATACTATAACTTTTTTTCACTTTTTATCATAAAAGTGAAGTCATAGTATGTTGAAAAAAATTATTAAAAACATATATGTCAAATATTGATAAAAAACGAATAGTATAACATGTCGAAAAAAGTCCTACTGCAGTATGTCTAAAAAAAAAGTTATAGTACAGTATGTTGAAAAAAGTCAAAACAGTCATAGTAATATGCCTTTATGTTATTATGTTCACCTTTCTCTAGTTATGTTGCCAACTGCCAGCGATAACAGTGACAACAGCTACAGGAAAGTGGGCATAATTGTTGCCGACGATAGAGACAATGTGGTTTTAATGGAACTACAACATGAACTTTTTTTTTTTTTTTTCTTTCTTCTAACGTTAGGTATACTAGAGAGCAGCGTGGTGTTGAACTGCCTTGGCTACATGTTGCCATGGATTTGTGAAGCAGCCAGCACCGCTATAATCTACACCAACCACTGTACAAAAACGTTCTGATGCTGAAAGATATCATGTCAGTGACCGGGCATCAATGTGAATCCTCCATGATAATCTTGATGGCAACTAAACAACAGCGAGAGAAGATGCTGGAGCTTTGTCCTTGCTTCTGGCATTATGCAATTAAAACACTACTGGCCTGAAAACAATGGGTGTTAAAAACCAGCAAAAATGGGTGTTATCATGATTAATGGTTATATCCAGATGAATGTTACTCATCACCCCAATCGTTAAGCATTTTTTCCTATGTGTTGCTAGGCGGAAGAATAATCATTTGTTGTCAATAAATTACTGCATTTTTTGTTGCTGTGTTTATTTTATGAAACCCTGAATGAAAAAAGCCATAGTATATTATGTCGATAAAAACGTCATAGTATACAATGTCGAAAAAGTCATAGTATAGTATTTCGATAAAAACGTCATAGTATAGTATGTTGAAAAAAAGTTATAGTATACAATGTCAAAAAAGTCATAGTACAGTTTGGTGGAAAAAGTCGTAGTATAGTACGTTGAAATATAATGATAAAATAGTATTAATAGTTAATCACAGTATATATATATATATATATATATAGTACGTCAGTATCATATCGTCAGTCATAAAGTTCCTATCTGGGTTTAGTGAGAGAAAATCAAACTCACCCGACTGCTCATGTCTGCTCCTCTGCCTGAGGCGGTGATTGGCTGACGCCTTCAGATTCCTCCTGGATCGTCTCATCTTCGTCTTCCTCCTTCTCCTCGGTCTCCTCCTCCTCTTCCTCCTCGTTGCAGTCGTCGTCGTCGCCGTTTTCGTCTTCGTCAGTGGCCTCCTCTCCTTGTTCTTTCACCTCCATCTCCCCTTCGCTGTCTGCATGCTCTGCTACTGCTGCCGCCGCATCTTCCTCCTCCTCCTCCTCTTCTTCTTCCTCCTCCTCCTCCTCCTCCTCTTCGTCCTCTTCCTCCCCCTCAGCAGCCTCCTCGTCGCTGAAGGGCTCCTTGCCCTCCTCCACCCTCCTGGTGGTCTCAGAGAACCAGTCCCTCACCTGCTCGTAGCTCATGCTGGACTTTGTCACCAGGTCGTCCAGGTCCTTCTCACTCAGGGCTCGGTGTTTGAGGTAGTAGTCCCTCAGGAACGACTTACCGGACTTCACCTACCGAAAGGAGACACGAAAAACAGGCCTCGGCGTTAAAACCACTACATACTTTACATCAAAAAAGTTTAGAGAAACATGCTTGTATTAGAGATGGCCCGATACGAAAAAAGATTTTTATTTATATATATATATATATATATATATATATATACACACTTTAAGTATATGTTGGTGCTAATACTT
This sequence comes from Sebastes umbrosus, assembly GCF_015220745.1. NCBI lineage: Eukaryota > Metazoa > Chordata > Actinopteri > Perciformes > Sebastidae > Sebastes > Sebastes umbrosus. The sequence continues at coordinate 29,093,969 of NC_051283.1, read as the reverse complement.
GTGCTTTTACTTGAGTAGTCTAACATTTTGAATGCAGGACTTGTAGCTAATATTTTAAAATGAAACTTACTGAATTGTAAGAAGAGTATAGGTTTTTCATTCTTAATATTTTCCTTCTTTTTATTCTTATTTTCCTGATTTTTATATTTTATTATCATTATTTTTTTCACTATAAAATATCTGAACTGTAGGAATGCTATAAGTAGGAAAAACATCATATGTAAGCAAATATAAATTTATGTTAACTCCTGCAATAAAGTATTAAAAAAATAAAATAAAGAAATGTTGATTCCGAGGTCTAAAACCTTAAGATAGTCAGACTTCTGCTTTTCTTTGTTTTATCTTATTGTAAACAGCTGTAATATAAAGTCTGTAACTTAAAATGTGCAATTAAATATTTTAATCGATTGACAGCCCTATTCTTTATATTTTCCTTGTTTTCCATTTTTTTTCACTATAAAATATATAAAATGTAGGAATGTTATAAGAAGGAATAACATCATATGTAAGCAAATGTAAATTTATGTTAACTCCTGCAATAAAGTGTCAAAAAATAAAATAATAAACTCAATCGACTGTGGCGTTATTGTGAAATATAACACTCTAACTAGGGCAACAAACACACAAAACGGTCGAGACACTGACCTTGATGGCGGTGGCGCCCCCCTGTGGGGAGCGTTTGCAGGGATACGGCCGGCGTGTCCTCCTGGACCAACCACGGAAACGCTTCCTGGACTTCTTCTGGATCTTGGCTCCACCGTTCAGCGCCTCGTCCACCTTAAATACATCACATTGATTTATTTATACAGTAAAGTCCAAGTAACTGCAAGTCAAAGTAGTAAAGTATTACTGTGACTGCTCTCCTGACAGTAGTTCAAGTTCAAACAAGTGTGTTCTGTTTTTCACCTTCCCACTCTGGTAGAGGTAGTACCACTTGAGGTTGCTGTTCTTGCAGGCGTAGCGCGTGTCTCCGAACCAGTTGACGATGTACGTCCTCGGCAGACCGCTCTCCTCCGCCATCTCGTCGTACTCCTCGGACGTCGGCCACTGCGTGCGGACGAAGGCCTTCTTCAGGATGTGGAGCTGCTCCGGCGTCTTCTTCATCGTCTTCCTCGACGAGGACGAAGCCACGGAGGATTTCACCTTCTCGTCGTCCCCCTCGTCGTCATCGTCGTCGTCGTCTTCGTCCTTTGAAGGCATTTTCCGCCTCTCGGTGAACCAGGCGTCCACCTCCCGCCGCGTCAGCTTCGTCACCGTGCGCAGCCGGCTCAGCTCCTCGTCGGAGGGCGTGTCCAATTTCTGGAAGCTGGCCTCCAGGATGAGCAGCTGCTCCGGAGTCTTTTCCTTGAACTTCTGTGGCGTGAAGTCGGGGAAGGCGTGGCGGAATTTGACCCGCGGGTCTCTGGTGGGACCTGACGGGGCGTTGGCAGAAATCGGGGAGCATTCGCTGGCGTCGTCGCTGGAGTCGATGACGATGGTGGTTGTGTTGTCGCTGTTGTGGCTGTCGTTAAGGCTGCCGCTGCTGCTGCTCCTTCCTCCCCGGCCTCCTCCTGGCGCTTTGGTGGGCGGGGTTTCGCTCAGCAAGACGCCGTGGTGATCCTTAGAGTTCCTCTGGTTGTAGCGCGTGTCACTGAACCATTTCTTTATCGCCCGTTTGGAGAGTTTGGTGACCTGCATGAGTCGTGATATCTCCGCCTCTGTGGCGAACTGCCTCCTGCCGTAGCTCGCCTTCAGCTCCGCCAGCTGCTCCTTGGACTTCTTCGGTTTGGTCGCCCCCCCGTCAAAGCTGAGCGCCGCGCTGGCCGACATCTCGGTCTTTGATTCCGACGTCGAAGGTTCGGCGGCTTTGGGCTGGTTTCCGGGGAGACCAGCGACCGTCAGGGTGATGGGAGAGGATACCGGCACGGTGCCCCCGCTACCGGTCACCTGCGTGAGGACGAGGCCCGGCTGGCCGACGATCTGGCAGGTCTGGAAGATGGACTGCAGGCCGTTGGTGGCGGCGGCGATGTTGGCAGGGATGACGGTGATGGTCTGAGAGACGGTCTGCACCGTGCCGTTAAACTTCTTCCTCCTCGCCTCCTCCACCTGCAGAGAGGAGCAAAGAGACTGTTGAACTAAATGTGCCGAATAAAAGTATGGCTTTTTACTAAAAACAATATGATTGTGAATTAATCAATTTAGACATTTTGGCGGGTCCAAAATGAATGTTTTGTTGATCTCTGTGGAGGATACCTGACGTCGGGGTTCCCACTTCTAAAGGGGCTTGTGAGCTAATAGTAAAACGACGTTGGTATGACGTCATCAAGTCATCAGTTAGTGTGAATAGAAAACATAAATGGCTGAGAGTGATGGTGAGTGTCTGGCAACGACTTGTTGTGAAGTGAACGCAACGGAACCAAAGAACTTCTTGGATGTGTAACAAATTGACAAATCATTTACAAACTTTATCTTTAAGGATTTATTGCACATGTTGCCAGCTGATGAAGATCATGTGATAAGATGGAAAGCTCCAGAACTTAAAAGGAAAAAAAAGTTTCTTATTCAAGCTTCTTAAATGTGAATATTTTCTGGTTTCTTTACTTCTTTATGACAATAAACTGAATATCTTTGAGTTGTGGACAAAACAAGACATTTGAGGACGTCATCTTGGGCTTTAGGAAACACTGATCGACACTTTATAGACCAAACAACTAATCGAGAAAATAATGGATAGATTAATCGACAATGAAAATAATCGTCCCAGTTCTGATGTATAGATCTCTGAAGGGCTGTCCTCGACCAAACAAATTCTCAGTCGACTAACACTCATACGATTTTGTCGTATCGATGAGTTGATTTAATCGACAGATCTGTAAAACTGGGTTTCTCCACAAACAAAAAAAAACAAAAAAAAAAAAAAAAAAAAAAAAAAAAAACACACAAAAGCAGGACTTTAAATCTGATGTTTACCAGAGATGAAGTTTCTTAGAAATAAATCATTCAGCATGAAAAAAGCATTTAAAATGACTAATTTACTAAAAGAAATCTTAGTCGACTACGACCAAAACGACCGATTAGTCGGCTAATTGACTAAACAATTGTTTAACACCAAGTCATGAATTTCATGCAGCAGTGTTATTATAAATTGTGTAAATGACAGAAACACTTCACAGTTTTTGTCCCTCAGAGTGAAACAAATCAAGATGGCAAATGCTCAAAAACAACAACAAAATACTAAATTATCATCAATTTAAGGAGGAAAAAAAAGGAGCCTGAAATAAATGAAATAAAAAGGCACCACTTAAAGAAGGCCACAATCAATAAAGAGATAATTACAAGTCTATAAAATTTACTTTTAGACTCCGCGTCTGCCAACTTCAGGCCGATCGTTCCAAGTGTCTTCCAAATTAAGATTTTGGATCAGTCAGAATAAGAAACTTATGTTGTGATCTGTGAGGTTAAAAGGTCTCTAATCTGATTTTAATGGATGAATCTTCAGAACGCACTTCAGATCTGATGCCAATATGACTCGAACATGATAAACAAAAACAAAAAAAACATGCTTACACAGGAAATAAAACTTTTTTCTCACTGCTTTAATTATTCTCCCGACACAGACACTATGACACTTAATTCAGATTGATCATTTAAATAAAGTAATCTGAGTCTTGGTCTGATTTTTTGCCATATATGAGGAAATAAATGGGATTTTTTTTTACATTCAAAGTAATTAGAAAAACATCAGATACCACATGAGTAGGGTTGCAAAATACTGGAAACTTTCCGTGGGAATTAACGGGAATAAAATAGAAATATAGGGGTTTCTTGCTCAGGCTGTATTTACCATGTCATTTGCAGATATACACTCACCGGCCACTTTATTAGGCACACCTGTTCAATTGCTTGTTAACACAAATAGTTAATCAGCCAATCACATGGCAGCAACTCAATGCATTTAGGCATCTAGACGTGGGGAAGAGGACTTGCTGAAGTTCAAACCGAGCATCAGAATGGGGAAGAAAGGGGATTTAAGTGACTTTGAACGTGGCATGGTTGTTGGTGCCAGACGGGCTGGTCTGAGTATTTCAAAAACTGCTGATCTACTGGGATTTTCACGCACAACCATCTCTAGGGTTTACAGAGAATGGTCCGAACAAGGGAACATATCCAGTGAGCAGCAGTTGTGTGGACAAAAATGCCTTGTTGATGTCAGAGGTCAGAGGAGAATGGGCAGAGTGGTTGGAGATGATAGAAAGGCAACAGTAACTCAAACAACCACTCGTTACAACCAAGGTATGCAGAATACCATCTCTGAACGCACAACACGTCCAACCTTGAAGCAGATGGGCTACAGCAGCAGAAGACCACCCGGTACTAGCACCGGCCACTTTATTAGGTACACCTTGTACCTAATAAAGTGGCCGGTGAGTGTATATGTAGACCACACACGAGGGACTAAAGTGTACCATTCAGCCTAAAACAAGGTGTGGATGGATGTGCACCGACCTCCTCCGGCGTCCAGCTGACTCCGTGTTTCAGCCTCTGAGCAGAAAACCAGACCTTGATCTGCTCCTCGCTGAACTTGGTCTGCGAAGACAAACCCATGATCTCCGACACCGACGGGTACGGAAACCTACGACACAAAAAAACAGTTTAGTTTTCTACAAGCTGTTGAAGAAGGAACGGAAACAACAGAGCGGCTGTACTGAACACATCGCTGCAGTCTTGGTGTTTCGTTTACTTCTTTGTTTCCTGTTTTATTTATTCATAATATAACCAGGAGGAACCCACTGAGACACAGGGAGACACTTTAACAGTCCAAATGACACAATATCAGACCCTCAGAGTAACTTGAAAACTCATAAAAAAAACAAGCTTTGTGCAGATATGTATGATTTTATATGGAGTTATATACAGTATATTGGCCTCAGGGTTTACGTTATCTCCTCACATTCTGCACACTGCTCTGCATTTGAAAAGCCAGAACCAGCTAATGTTTGGCACATTTTCTTAACAAATGATTAAAATGATTATTCCATTATCAAGTATTAATAGTTGCCAAATGATTTTCTGTTGATGGACTAATGGTTGCAGTGGGGAGACGGACTAAAACAGTGTTGGTTTTGCTCTTTCATGGATTTGTTCAAAGTAAAACATATATAGAGTAACAGCAGATTAGCCCTTTAAGAAACTACACGCAGCACCAGCATCATAACTCCATTATTCTAAAATAATATACATTTATGAGGGAGTAATTTCTCCTGAAAGATAACAGACGGTAGCGGTTACCTGTTGTAGGCGCTGACCAGCAGGACGTTGTTGTCCATGGCCGTGTTGTAGGTGGGGATGCTGCTGATGGGGATGAGGAGCTGAGTCTGCGTCTGATTGCAGTTCTGCTGGTTCTGCAGGGCCGACAGAACCTGAGCCAGCGTCCCGGGAGGCAGCACGGCGCCGCTGCCCGAGCCCCCTTTAAACTGAAGCACGTTGGAGCTGTTGACCATGATGCTCTGCGGGATGGCGTGGACCTGCATCGCCGTGGAGACGGGGATGAGGCGAGGGGCGGCGGGGGTCATCGGAGCGGGCGACAGCGTGGGCGGCTCCTTGTTCTCGTAGTCCTCATCGTCGCTTTCCACTTTGATGACGTCGTCGACGGACATCTTGTGCAAGGCGGCGAACTTCTTGGGTTCCGGTCTGCTCTTGATCCTCATGATGGGCGTCTTGCTGAGGGCGATGCTTTTGCGGGACGTCTCTTCCCCCTCGTCGTCCTCCACTTTGACGAAGCTGCCGTCGAAGGTGAGGTCGTTGACCGTCTGCTGGAAGACGGTCTCGTTGTTTCGCTTCACCATCGTCCGCGTGAAGTTGTCCTCGCCCGGGTGGAGGCGAGCGTTGTGGGCCAGCAGGGTGTCATAACTGGACGGGGAGAAATGTCGGTCAATATCTCGTTTATCAGACACACAGAGGACTTAATATATAGAGTAAATAATCATATTCTTTATCTGAGCGAATGAATCACTGACCAAAGAGTAGTTTCTTGCTGCAACCGAGAAGAAACAGGCTGAAGGAATACAACTAATGATTGCGTCCATTATTGATCGGCCTGACACGTTTTCTGACTGTTATTTATTCATGTATTTATTTTTATTCTTTTTTTAAAAATTAAAAAATAAATAAATAAGTTTAAAAAAGAATACAAATAAAAACATAAACAAATAATTAAATAAAGGGAAAATTAAACAGAAGATTAAACAAATCATGGAATTAATACAAAGATAAATAAATAAGCAAATTAAAACAGAAATATAAATGTATGTCACATTTTATCATTTCCTACTACTATTTGACAATATTTATTTTTTAAATATTTTTTCTACATTTAAATTACATAATTATTTATTTATTGAGTCATTTTATATATTTATTATTTTTTTAATTAATAAAAATAAATACATAAATAAATAAAAGGGAAAATTAATCAGACGCATAAATAAATAAGGAAATTAATACAAAGATAAATAAATAAAGAATCAAAATTAAACAGAAATATCAGTTTGTCAGATTTTATCATTTACTACTACTATTTGGCAACATTTATTTTTTAAATATTTTTCTACATTTAATCACAATTATTTATTTATCGAGTCATTTATATATTTATTATTTTTTTATTAATAAAAATAAATACATAAATCAATAAAAGGGAAAATTAAACATAAGAGTAAACAAATATGGGAATTAATACAAAGATATATAAATAAATAAGAAAATTGAAACAGAAATATCAATTTATGTCACATTTTATCATTTACAACTACTATTTTGCTACATTTTTCATATTTAATGACATATTTATTTATTTATTTTTGATTTTGGCAGGTTCCATCCTCCATAGACTTCTACTCTCACACAGACACAAGTATTATAGTGATTATATAGTAGTACCTCTTGGTGTGGTAGTCACACTCCATGCAGACGTATGAGGTGTTGATGACGATGTCGGGATGCTCCGTGTCCACGTGCATGGTGAACAGGTTGAGCTCCGACGTCTGGAAGCTGCAGTATTTGCACTCGTATCCTCCCTCGGCCGTGTTCAGGTCCAGGTAGTGGTCCGACACGGGTCCGACGTCCTCGCCCTGCTCCTCCGACAGACCCTGAAACTCTGAGGAGACGGCCGCCACGCCGTTACTGTCCTCCGGCTCAGCCGGATCTGTGATGTCCTCCATCTCCTGGTCCGAGTCCACGGTGGCTTCCCGAGGAGGGACCATGCAAGGGATGGTGGATTTCCTCCTGCTCGCCATCCTGAGGGTCGGGGAGCGATGAGTCTAGACGAGTGTTAAAGCTGTCTCAGTTCAAGTCGTCCTGTTGTAGCTCCATAAAGTAGGACGTCGTCAGTCGAAATGTTTCCTCTGTTATCTTTAATTCCTGAAGACGAGAAAGTAAAGTGTTAGCGTTACTGCCGTGCAATTAATCAAATTACAATCACAGCTTCCAATGATTATGAAAACAAGATAATCGACATAAAAAGATTATTGAGACACATTTCTTTTTGTTTCGTCTTGTGTTATAAATCCAGAACAGCCCTTTCCTTTAGCCGGCTCGGCGGGTCAGGGACGGGTCAGGGACGGGTCAGGGACGGGTCAGGGACGGGTCAGGTCAGGGACGGCCGCTCGGTTTGCTGAAAACATCATTTTCTGCCATTTTTGCATAAAATAATTAAAATATTTGATTATTCATGTGTTGATCAACTAATCGATTAGTCGACTAATTGTTGCAGCTCTAGTTTATAGCAGATGTTCTTCCATTAGCTCATTTGGTGTGTTCAGGTACAAACAGACAAAATGAACACAGGTGACATAAAATGGACGACACGACTATGGAGGACAGAACCTGCCAAAATAAAAAATAAATGAATAAATAAATGACTCCATAAATAAATAAGTCATTAAATGTAGCAAAAATAATATTAAAAATAAATGTAGCCATTAATTTATTTATTTATTAATAAATTGATGTTTTAATTTGCTTTTTTATTAATTTATCTTTGTATTAATTCCCTTACTTATGTAATATTCTGTTTGATTTTCCTTTTATTTATTTATTATACATACATTTTGAGGCAATGAAAATACAAATATCAGATTTAAAAAAAAAAAAATATGGTAAAAATAAATTGGCCAATATTATTTTTTACATGAATTTATAATTCAGTCAAAGTTAACGCGATAATAATACATAAACACAAATTTGTTTTAACGTCACTAATTTCTTTAACACATTAACGCAACTTGTGATTTTTAGCATGTCGTACTAGCCCTAGTACTTACTATTTTGAGTGCGTGTGTGGGGTATATAGTACTTTGTATTGCTATTTTTTGCTTTATATTACATGGGTATAAACTATTTTAGCTGAACTATCTAATCTATATCATGCCTTTTGCAGAATCACTTCTAAAAACGTATTTATTTCAAAAAGCTTTCTATTAATGCCAGGGTATCATTATATTTCCAACATGTCTATTTTTATTTTATTTTATTGCTTTATTTAAATATTTGTTTTGGGTGTTTTATTTCCATTTTAATTGATATTGTTGTAATTGACAGATTTAATTTCATTGCAGTCCTGAAATGTTTTTTAATTCCTGTTGCAACCATGTAAAGCACTTTGTTTTGAAAATCTCTGTATAAATAAGGTTTATTATTAGTAGTAATATTATGCAACTATTTTCCATGTCCTTGCTACTGAGTGTAATTCCACTTATCCACTTATAACTTATATAAACATGCCTCTGGCTACTTCTCTTATCTGGCTGCAGCTTGTCAATATTTAACAATCTAAATCTGTTGTTTGCTTTAAAAAGACTGATGTGAGCTGTGTACATTGCACGTGATTGTGATAAAAAAAATCAGATTAATTGATGAGATATTAGAGCAACTTTTGCAGCAGATTTTGGATGAAAGTCCTGATTGCTGCTGCAGCTTTGAGCATGCTGAACAAACTGCTGCAGCAGCAATCAGGACTTTCACCCAAAAATCTGCAGCAAAAGTTGTTCTAAAGTCTCATCAATGAAGTGCTTTACATGGTTGCAACAATCATTAAAAAAACATGTCAGGACTGCAATGAAATGAAATCTGAACATGCACTTCCTGTCCACACACACAGTGTAAAGACATGTTAACCAGCACAGTCTCAGTTAGTCTCCTCAGCTAGTTTAGCAATTGATATTGTTGTAATTGACAGATTTAATTTCATTGCAGTCCTGAAATGTTTTTTTAATTCCTGTTCCAGCCATGTAAAGCACTTTGTTTAAAAAAAAAATCTCTGTATAAATAAGGTTGATTATTAGTATTATTATGCATTTGCTTTTCTTGTAATTCTTATAACTTATATAAACATGCCTCTGGCTACTTCTCTTATCTGTCAATATTTAACAATCTAAATAATCTGTTGTTTGCTTTAAAAAGACAAGTGTGAGCTGTGTAAATTGCACGTGATTGTTGTAAAAAAGATTTTTCAGATTCAGATTTTAAAGCAACTTTTGCTGCAGATTTTGGGTGAAAGTCCTGATTGCTGCTGCAGCAGTTTGTTCAGCATACTCAAAAGCTGCAGCAGCAATCAGGACTTTATTAGAATTCATATTAATTAAATATTAGAATTAGAATTACTTCTAAAAATTTATAATTTCAAAAAGCTTTCTATTAATGCCAGGGTGTCATTATATTTCCAACATTTCTATTTTATTTTATTGATATTTTTAAATATTCTTTTTGGGCATCTTATTTCCATTTTAATTGATATTGTTGTAATTTACAGATTTAAAATTTCATTGCAGTCCTGAAATCATTTTGTTGTTCTTGTTGCAACCATGTAAAGCAATTAATTGATGAGATTTTAGAGCAACTTTTGCTGCAGCTTTTGGGTGAAAGTCCTGATTGCTGCTGCAGCTCTGAGCATGCTGAACACACTGTTGCAGCAGAGCATGCACTTCCTGTCCACACACACACACACACACAGTGTAAAGACATGTTAACCAGCACAGTCTCAGTAAGTCTCTTCTGCAGCTCACTGAGAGAAATAACCGAGAAAGAGGAACGACAACAAGCCTCCATAACAGCTAGCTAGCTAACGTTAGCTGGTCTCCACTAGTGTTAGCCGCGTCGAGGCGTCGTAGTGACGGCCACACCGACACCGCTTCCAGCCCTCCTCCAGCCGGTGTGTGTGTTTACCTGCTGCCGTTAAACCCGGTACAGGTGGCTGTCTAGCGGCTGTAGCTCGGTACCGTCTCCGGCTCGCTGTGTTGATGTTGATGCGCAGTCTTCAGTCTTCCGCCTTCCACCGGAACACACCGAGGAGCCATCTGCTGCTGTCCGGGACCTGGAGCCTCTCTGCGGCGGAGAACCGGCTCAATACCGCCTGGAAGCTCCGGTTCCAGCTACTAGAACCACCACCACCACCGCCGCGACCCGCATCGTTTTACTCGGTTTGCTTCGGTAATAAAACGGAGAGTTTAAAGAGAAAGAGGCAGCGAGAGTTCAGAGAATCTGACGAGACGACGGAGGGTTTTCATACCGCCGCTACGAGCGAGCAACGGCCCACCAGCACATCCGGGAGGAGCTTTTCAAAGTAAGAGCTTGAACTTAAGTAGTCACCAAATTAGCAGTTTTAAAGGGACTGTTTGTAAGAATCAGAATTGCTTGTTAACAGCGACACCTGTGGCCGTTAAGTCAACGAAGGTCAGCGTCCTGTTTCTCGCACTTGCTCGCTCTACATAGACATGAACGAGCATCGCTCAAAACAGTGAGGCGACACACGTCAGCTAAAACCATAATATCACTCTATATTTCAGCTGCTTGGCAGTAATGTTAGCTGACCAGACGAAGGTCTCTCCATGAATCAATGCTTGTCCTAGTGTTGGCTTTTCCTGCTTCAGCCTCCGGGGCTGCAACATTAAAGTGATGAACACATTAATGCATCAATAATTTTAATATGTATATATATATACATAATTTTAATATAAATATATATTTGTTTTTCATCAATAATTTTAATATGTATATATATATATATATATACATAATTTTAATATAAATATATATATATATACATATTAAAATTATTGATGCATTAATGTGTTCATCACTTTAATGTTGCAGCTGGTAAAGGTGGAGCTCATTTCACGTACTTTATATACTGCTGGGTAGTTTAGTCCATAATAATATAACATTATCTATTTATTCTAAAAAACATTTTTCTATAATTTAGATTTACATTTTGTAATCCAAATCTATCTATCTAAAGCTCTCAGATAAATGTAGCGTAGGAGAGTAATAAGAACAATGAAGTGGAGTAGAAGTATAAAGTAGCATGAAATGGAAATACTCAAATAAAGTGCAATTACTCCAAAATTGTACTTAGTGCTTGACTAAATGTACTTATAAACACTCCACCACGGAAAATAATAATAATAAAACCACATCATAAACAGCCTCACTAACGAGGACAACAAATTTCAAAACGTCTCCACAAATATGCTAAATGAGCTAAAATTGCTTTAAACTACAATACCATTTCAATGAAATATATAAATCCCAAATAGTAATTATGGTTGACTGTGGGCTTACCATGTTTTTTATTTTTTCAAATGAAATAGCTAAACATTAAATTCCTGACATCGTGTGGTTTGTTCTCAGAGAAAACCATAAAATAATGTTATTTATAATATATAAACGGTTTTAATTATATCATTATCCTATAGATCATTTGAATTAGACCTCAAATTTCAATTACAATACATTATATTCATTGAAAATCAAAAGGTTTTTTTTATGTTTTGGTGATTATTTTAGTATATTATTTCTGCGTTTTCTACATGTAAACATTCTGTATTGATTAATTTTATTTCTATGTATGTACTGTACTATATTCATTTGTGCATTATGTATTGTATATTTTGTTTTTCCTAATTTAATTTTTATTTGCATGAAATTGCTGTACATTGTTATGTAACTTTTATGCACGACCATCTCCAATCATTTATTTTGAAGGTATCCCTATTAAGCGGAAATGTGCGTCGGTGTACTGACGTAAGTTTGACTATGTACGTCATTGCGTCATAGACAGACGTCAGGCGTGTGTTCCAACTGTGTACTATCAGAGCGACTCACAGTGTTCTGATGTAGTTATGCAAGAAGTTCCAGTCACATACTGTACCAAAGACACAGCTGCTTTAATGTATTATTTACAGTGGTGGAAGAAGTACTCACATCCTTTACTTAAGTAAAAGTACTGCAATACTCTGTTACAAGTAAAAGTTCTGGATAGTTTCTTTAATATACTTTCAGGAAGTTTAATTTAGAAAAATGTTGTTTTTATGCTTATCATATATTTTATGATGTAATCTGTAATATAGGTATGAATTAAAATTAAATAAAATTGAATTACTCAAGTAAAGTACCTCAACACCACACTAACTGTAAGCAAAGTATTACACCACAGATTTTTTAATATGAAAATTAAATATTTTTAAGACTAAACTATCAGAAGAAAAACAGTGATATGACAAAAATTAAACATATTTTTCTACATTTTTATTTATTGTCTGTTTGGCCACATTTCACAGTGTTTAGGTGGATTTTAGTGTCGCTATAGGTGTGAATGTGCAGGTGTGAAAATAAGAAATACTGTAAATACACAATGATCATTTTGCAGTTGGTTCCTGAACAGAAACCACAAAAACAATTATTATAACTAAGCCTCAATAAGCACTCTTATTCAAGTTTATTCGAAGATACATTTAAATTAAATAATAGTACATGGGCATATGGATTGTAAATTGGTCACATTAATAAATACTAACATCTAACAGAATAAATATTGAGGTATATATGTGCCATTATCAAAACGTAAAAACAAAATAAGCAACTTCCTGTTTGAGGTTTTATTGAAATAGACCTGAGATGGGGGATCAAGAGAAGCTGTCGATTGCTTTCTTCATTTCCTGGAGAGAGAGAAAAAGGTCATATTAAAACTAAATCAACCTGCTGAACACACAAAGAAGTCGGTATTTTTCTGACATCATCTGGTGTCAATTAAACAAGAAGAGTGGGGCCTAAACCAGAGCTTCTTAACAAGATACTTTAATTAAATGGTCAAGATTATTTAGACTAATGAGAGACGAGGGTCGCAATCCCAAATAGCTGTCTGGCCTTCATCACTGTCACTGGTGGCTCTTAAAGGGTCGGTCCATCTGCGTTCAAATGGAAACGCCCTCTCAGCCATGAGCAAAAAGCAGTGACGTAGGTTACCACAGTAAGCTAATCAATCAGGTTGTTAATAATGTGAACGCTAGCAAAAAAAAAGCGTGCAAATTTGGATGTATATATATACTGTACATGTAGTAGCATCATCATGCAGAAACCTACATCAGGTCACCACGTGGGAAAATGTTTTTAGAAGGGCTTTGAAGGGAAAATAGCGTTTTGAGGCTAAAACATACTTTGACTAAAATTTGAATGTTCAGATTTGAATACATCAGGAACACCACTGGGAAGCTACAGAATTATATAAAACCTAAAATAAAAATAACGTGCTTGCCATTTAAGCTGCTCAAAGTGAGACTCATGACGTCTGTAAACTGTAGCTGAGCAGCCAACAACATATCGTTGTTGATATAAAGAAATGTCCTCAGTGCATTCTGGGAATCTCGGTGTGATGGTCGTACCTGAAGGAGCGCCGTCTTGTTGTGGTTGTTTCGGTGGCGGTAGATGCACTGAGCCAGCAGAGCGTAAAACTTCTCCAGCATCTCCACCTCACAGCGCTCCGTTTTAACCACGGCTCTGCTGAGGAGATCCTGAAACACATCACAATAACCACAGCTCTATAAATACCACTTAGAAACATTTACTACAACCACCAGGTCACCACGGCAGCCTGCCTTCACATCTCTGAATCCTTATCCTCAGTCTCATATTCTCTGTGATTGAAACAGGTCTGGTGTTGTGCTCATTGACGGCTGGATCCCAAGTTGGAAAAACCACAGAGCCGATCAAAGTTTAGTAGGAAAGATTAAGAATTAGGATGTCATCTGTCATAACCAGAACCGGGTCGACTCACCCTCAGTTTGCTGTGATTGACGACCAGCGGCCTCGTTTCCTCGTCGAGGATCTCCACAGAGCTGACGCTTTTGAACAGCTGCATCTGCTCCAAGGCGGCCATGTTGGCTCTCGTCTCACCCCCGTTGTTATGCTCTTCTGAGGAGGAAGACGTGGAGGAGGAAGAGGAGGCAGAGATGGGGTTTATTCTTCAAGGCTTCTTTACGTTTAGGGCTTATAGCGACTGATAACTGCCTAATTAAAGCCAGTGTATTTTGCCATTTCTATGATATTTCATATTCATTTGAGTCATGCTCAAAGTTAATAAAAAGAAGGTTGTTGGTAAAACAGGAATATGACGTATGACTATAGTAGAAGCTGCAGGTCAAAGGTCATCCTCCAAGCTGCAGGTGTACTCATGATGAAACCAATGAACCTGTTTCTCTGTCTGTCAGTTTGTCTTTCTAGTTAGTTAGCTAGTTCTGTGTAGTTAGTTAGCCCAACTCGTTGCATCAGCTAACTGAGGGTTTTCATTTTATTTTTTAGTTTCCTCCACCTTAGTTTAGTGTGTTTATTCCCACCGGCAGAATGAACACAACACACTGACTGTCTCTCTTACTCGCTCTCTTCTTCACCGTCTCCTCCTCCTGGAGATAAATGAACGGAAAGCAGCCGATACCAGAGGTTTGCGGACCTCTAACTGGTCCGAACGACGGGGAGCACAACTTTCAGTCCAAAAGAAATCAAGAGAAGAAGTCACGTTAGAGAAATAAACGAATCACAGTGCAGCCTGGTGCGGTGTCTATCGGTGCGGATCCTCACTGAAGCAGCAGCCAGACGGCCGCCTCGCCAGGAGGAGACGGTGAAGAGGAGCGAGTGAGAGAGAGTCGGTGTGTTGAGATAATTCTTGTCTCATTTTGTGGTCTGATAAACAGTAAATTCATCTAAACTGGGTTGAAAAACTATGAAATCTGGTTGCCATGGTGATGAATTACATCTGACTATTAACCAGACCCCCATTCTCTGCTTGAGAAAGAACGTTAACCAAAAAAACAGGAAGTAAAACTGTCTGGAGGGGAGTGGGGGGGGTTTAATAGCCTGACAACAGTCTAATCGGCTGCCAGAATAATATTAATGTTTTAAAAATGGCCCTTTAAATCATTAGTTATAGTGTATTCATCATTCATCAATCATCATCTGTAAACATATGTATATTCATTCCTATATGTAGACTAAAGAGAACGTGTTGTGTCAGTGTCGGCTCGATGCCCAGCAGACTTCTGCAGAGAGTCTGAAGCTTTGGCCCGTTGAAGCTTGCTCAGCAGCAGCAGGAAGCAGAAGCAGCGTGTTACTTTCACTTCCTGTTTTACACACGTGTCATCGCAGCAGCGTAGCTCGGTCGCAGTCCAGCGGAGACCAGTTAGTAGAGCGAGGCGCTCACACCGCCACTCAGAGGCGCTTTCCTTACAGATACAGACCTATTTCGCTCAAACAAACCCCGTTCACCATCGCGTTCAGGTTCAGGGGAGTCTTCGAGGTCCGGGTTCGATGCCCCAGCCTCCCTGCGGGGGCGCTGTCAGCTGGCTCGGGACGGTTGTACCCGTTCACAAGGACGCCGTTTAAGGGGTGGTGAAACCCGTTCAGACGCTCGCCGTCGCTGTTCTCTGACGCGGTGGATGAGCTCGGATCAACTGCGCCATTTCTCATCTCAACGACTCTGTTTTCCTCGGGGCCCGACTCAGAGCTGCCCCTGCTGGATGTGATGGAGGACGAAGAGGAGGCAGGGAGCGGCGGCTTCTTTTTCTGGGCTTTCTTGATGACGCCGGTGCTCCACTTGGATTTTCTCGGCCGTTTGTAACGTTTTTTCTTACGAGCTGCAAAGAGAAGTGACAGGAGGGGAGGAGAGACGGGGGGAAGGTCATTAGAGAAAGAGAGAGGAGGAAGAAGGCCGGAGGATGCTGCTGAGTGCAATCAAACCTCCTCTTCTCTCCACTTGATCTTCTCCTCTTGACTTTTCCTTTTCATCTGCGCTCTCTCTCGTCGCTGCCTCTTCCTCTCCTCATCTGCTCTCTCACTCGGATGCTTTGATGCTTAAATAAAGACTGCAGCTTCCTGTCCTTGTAGCTTCACTTCACCCTCACTTTCACTTTCGTTGTATCAACACTGAACCTTTTGTTGCAACACAGCAGCCAAATGAACTGCTATGAATCGGTTTTATGATCCACAAATTAGACATTTGACCACCGTCGTCCGTAGATAAGATTTAAAAATACTGAAGTTACAAATCTAAGATATCATTTTTATTCAGGCTGTTAAAGTTAAAGCAATAATAACGTGGTAACGCCACTTTTAACTTGAGATTTTTAGGTTGTAGGGGGTTCAGTTTTAAAGCTAGAGAGGAATCCATCGGTACCAACCATGTCATACTAGCTTGTCGTGAAGGAGGTTAAATAACGCTCCAAACTTATGCTAAAATTTTGGCGAGGAAAAACTGTCAATGTAGATATGAAGGACTCATTCTAAGCTAACGGAAACACAACCATTCTTAGTTTAAGGTGATTATACACTAATGAAAACATAGTTACGAATATTATAGATCCCCTAAAATGTTACAGTGTTCCTTTAAATAAAAACCTACATGTAACTTTAAATTATAAAATTATGCTGCAATTTAGGTCCCCAAAGAATACCAAGGACACGACCTGTTGTCGTTTCTGCTGCATCAAAGGACATAAGTTGTCCAAGTGTTGTTCTACTGTACGTTCTCATATATTTCATCCTTCGTGGTGGACTTACGTCGAGGTCCGGGGCTGTTTCTGGTGAACGCCGAGCTGCAGACGCCGTCGGCCTCCTCTGGGTTGGCCTCAGTCCCACAGGAAGACGCTGAAAGCAAAATAAAAGTCTTGAGTTGCATCTCATTAGAGGCTCTTTTCCCCGGTGAATGTCAGACACTGTGTTTTACTGCTGTGGTTCTCAGGTTATGTAGCTGAGACTGAATTGATACAACAGTGTCCGTGTTGGACCTCTGCTGCACTTCGCCACCACTTCCTGCTGTAGGTCAGATCTGACAAACAGACAAGCGGCAACGGGACAAGTTTCAGGAAGTTTCACCTCTCTTGTAGCGCGACTCTCTGATCTCCTCGCAGACTCCCTCAAATTCTTTGTTCAGCTCGTCTCTCATGATGGCGCGCACCGTGTCCTTCAGGGCGTACGCGCGGTGACGGATGTGGCGGTCTGACACACACAAACAGAGTTATACATAAATAGTAAAATATATAATTTCTTTCCTATATACTGCTATAAACATTAATTCAAATAAAAAAAACAACTTCAAATGAATATTGAGCTCCTGTATTTACTTTAATCGACTGTACATCATATTTATGTGTCAGTGGTTGTCTCACCCATGGGGTCGCTGTCCGGGTTGTACTCGAGGGCGTTCTGCCAGATCAGGTCCACGTCTGACATAAACTCGCTGACGGTGACGTACTTCTGCACGTCGATGTTGGTCAGCAGCGTGGAGAAGTCCATGGGCTTCTTGACCACCAACACGTAGTCCGGCACCTGGATGGAGACAGAGGAGAGGAGAGAGTGAAGAAGGGAACGAAGGAAAGGAAAGAAGGGAGGAAGAGGAGGAGGGAGTGATGCGAGGACTAAAAGAGTAAATGTAAAATCATGCTGACGGTGCTCAAACACAGATCCCGGACCATTTCTTCAAACGTTTCTGTATTCTGCACATTTCATGTGTCCATGTAGCGTCTATAAGTGCTAGCGGGGCGCTTCATCTCAGCGTTTCATTAAAAAAGCGCTCTCAGCTCTATGACAACAATATATTGGCAACATATCACCACCGTTGTATGATAGTCTAGCATCGCCCCTTTGCTTTTTATTATCTATTTGGGCGACTATCTAATTGTTTGACATTGTTTTTTCACCATAAGCACCAACTGGAGGATGCTTGACCTTATGCTGTGTATGAATGAGTTCAATCTGGCAGCCATTTCAGCCATCAGCATGATTTGAAAAGACTTTCCGACCACTGAGTCCTCCATGTTTCTACAGTAGCCCAGAACGGACAAATCAAACACTGGCTCTAGAGAGAGACTTTCACGTTACCTGAAGGCCACCGTAGTTCTCCGACACGCTTGTGAAACTGCAGTAACGTGAGCTGCAAAGCGCTAAACGGTGGTACCGCCAGCCGCCGTCCGAGCTCTGTTGCGCCTAAAGTAGTGTTATTATGGTATGGATGACCTCTGAGCGAGGCCAACGGCATTACCACGGTGAGTGGAGGGGTACTCAGTTGGTTGCAATCTGCAACCACACCACTAGATGTCACCAAATCCTACACACTGCACCTTTAAAGTTTACTAAAGTTAAGTTTACTGAAGAAAATTCACTCACCTCCTCTGTGTCGACCGGTTTGGAGAAGGCCTTGAAGCGGCGGTCCAGACTCAGACGCTCGGTGACGTTACGCAGGAAGAGGCGTAGCTCCCGCATCACGTCCTCCTCCCGCTCCTGCACACGGAGGCGTTCCTGCTTCGGCAGCTGGCGGGGGGGAGGCAGGGGAGCCAGGGGAAGGATCTCCATGGCCCGAGTCACTGAGAGGGGGAGGAGGTCAAATTCATTTATCATCATCAACATCATTTATTTATTTAACTGCTTTACTTAACACTTAATGTTACGGGTTTAATTATCACACCAACAAGCATCTGAACAAGATGGAGTCACATACGTGCTCTGTTCTTGGAGGGCGCCTCGGCCGCCTGGTTCAGAATGAGGTCCTGGAAGAAGTCGGTCCTCTCATGCTCGTTGGGAACACCGATGGTGTAAATCTCCCCGCAGTCCTCCCAAAACAGAGACTGAATCTGAGCATAGAAGAAGATAAGTAAAAACAGTAAAAACAATAACCAAGATGGCGACGGGTAAAAACCAAGATGGCATCGGCCAAATACCAATATGTCATCGGCCAAAAAAAACAAGATGGCATCGGCCAAAAACCAAGATGGGACAGCCAAAAGGGCGAACTCGAGGCTTCAAAACGGCAGTCCACAAACCACTCAGTGACGTCACGGTGACTACGTCCACTTCTTATATACAGTCTATGTTTCAGACACATTCTGTATTGGTTCAGTCCAGCTGCTCACCTCTGGATCCAGCTGCTGAAGGGGGACGCTGCAGGTGGCGAGGAGGAGGATGGGGGAGAGGGATGGGATGCTGCTCAGCAGGCTGAGGAAGGATGCCCTCAGCGAGGACCCCGCGGTCTCCCACCACTGCTGGATGTGAGGCATGTAGAGGATGCTGGGAGACGTCCGCCTGGCCTCGCAGAACACCTGAGAGAGAACGCAGAGAACCAGGTTGTTTCTTCCTCTGAAATACATTTTATATATCTGTGTCTGAAGATTACAACACACTCTTTAGACCAGAGCGGCAGCTAAAAAAAACGTCATCACCACCAGATGTCGCTAAAGGACAGCTGAGCTCACCTCTAGACACACCAGTGGATACTAAATTAACAAGAGTAGCACAAGAAGACAGAAAGTATTGTTAACTCTACCTGGTGAAACACAATTTTGGACCGACAATCCTCCTCAAGACTTTTGGAATTAATTTAAAGTCAGCATTAAGTGGTTATGGTTAGAAAGGATCCGTCTTGTGTGAAACTATTGCGAGTTTGTGTTCAAGTATTTACATTCTGCAGGCATCGTGTATCTCTACACTTGTAAGAACGTTGCAAGTTTCTAGTGAACCTGCATGACTCTGTTTTTAATATAACAGTCGTCGCTCCCCGCAAAGGGCATCCAATCCCTTTCGAGTTGTTTTCCCTGAGTCGCTCCAATTACAACGAGAACGTGATGTCATTTCTAGCCATTAAGCCTCCATCACTGTGGTGTTTGCTGAGGAGTCACCTGGACGCAGGCTTCCTCTGGGGAGGTGCTGCTGACTCCAAAAAGCACGGCAGAGTCCAGGCTGTTGACGACGAAGCGCTCCAGAGCGTGCAGGATCGCTGGAGCCAAGTGGGAGGTTTGACCGGAACCGGGACGACCAGCCAGGAGCATCCTGGGACGGTGGGACGTCGGGTGTTTGACTGCACTCCTAAGGATGAGACGAGAGGGATTTAAGAGATGGCATCAGGCTGGAAAGATGTTTTCACATTCTTGTAGTTCAGACTCACCTGGCAAAGTGCAGGAAGTTTTTGCTCTTGGAGGTGGAGGTTGTGGAGATGCTGGATGTGCTGGAGCCCTCGTCTCCTCCACACATCGGGCCCTGGTCGAAGATCCCAGACGTCAGATCTGACGTGTAGAAAACAACAGGTATAAGAGATGTAATATTTCATCAGGAGCGTCTCCAGCCTCCAGCTCCGACTCACCTGGCTCCCTCTTCATCCCCTGCTCGGCATGAGGGAATAACCTCTGCAGAGCGTCCAGGATGTCGCGCAGGGTGGCTGCCAGCAGCGGCTGAACCTCAGGGTACAGGGGTTTGGCTGGCGAGGCGGTGACGCGGTGGGAGGCCGGCACCATCTTCTTCATGGCCACCACAAAGTCGCAGCTGCTGACGGCGATGGAGGAGACGTCCAGCAGGAGCTTCTGGGAGGTGCTGTAGATCTGCGGGTAGCGGCGCCGCAGAGCGCACAGCGCCGCCTCGGTGCACACTGCCCTGATGTCGGCACCGCAGTAACCTGAGAGACAGGAAGTCAGTTAACCAACAGATTCATTCAGTCCTGCAGAGACATATAAAGGTACCCAAACCTGCACTGTTGTAAAGGTCTGTCTCCTGAATAGTTTTTATATAACCTTTATTTAATTGTTTATGTATTTTATTTAATTGTATTCATATTACTTATTTATTTTTATATTCTGTTTTATTTACTCTTCTGTAAACGTGCCTTACAGTATAAATTCTGTATCTATCCTGGCGAGTGAATTAACGTGGAGGGGACCACAGTGAGTGTGAATTTGTTTTATTAATTTATGTATTTGAATGTATTTATATTTCATTATTATTATTTCAATTATTATTATAAGATGTTTAATTTATTCGATTTTTTTATTTATATTTTTTATAACTCTTATCTATTTTTATCTATTTATTATTGTTATTTATTTATTTTCTCATATTTAAAATGTTAAATTTCTTAGATATTTTTATTTATGTTTTTTATCTCTTATTTGTTTTTTATTTTATTTTTATTTTATTTATTTCAAATATATTAAAATTTTTTATTTTATTTCAAGATTTTTTATTAAGAACATCCTTCTTTTTAAACTCATGTCTAGAAAATGCGATTTTGCACATTGTTGTGTATAATTTTTCCCACTAACAGTCAGTGGTTAGAAATAAATATTTCTAGATTTGGTGTGATGCACTTGAAGCTTTCTGTCGTTCTTACCGACACATTTCTCGGCCAGTTCGTCCAGGAAATCTTCAGACGGACGGGGTTTCCACTGCCTGGTGTGGATCTTCAGAATCTCTTTACGAGACTGAAACACAAACCGAATCAAACAGTCAGCTGTTTAGTCACCATGTGAATTATAAAAAGATATTAACAAACACTATGTTTGTCCAAACTGCCCAGAATAAATGAATAAATAATAAATGAATCTATAATAGCCAAACAAGCTTGGAGTATCAGTGTGCCATCATCATTTTAAAGCCAAAATTCAGCTAAAAAAGGATTCAAGTAATTAATGGATTTGGTAAAAATCTGTAAACAAACTGAAATGATAACTGAATGTATTGTGTAGTCAGACATTGTGAGACATGTAAAAGAGACGTCACCTCTCTGTCAGGCAGTCCGAAGAGGAACTCCCTGTCGAAGCGTCCGGGCCGTCGCAGCCCCGGGTCGATGGAGTCCAGGCGGTTTGTCGCTCCGATCACAACGACCTCCCCTCGATTGTCCAACCCGTCCATCAGAGCCAGGAGCGTCGACACGATGGAGCTGCAGGACGGACACAACGAGACAAAACAACTAAACTACTCTGTCTTTATTATATAAAAAGATTGGTTGATTCAGGGGATGTTTGTTCTGACCTGTGTATCTGGTCCTGTCTGCTGGATCGGACCGGAGCCAGGCCGTCGATCTCGTCAAAGAAGATGATGGACGGACGCATCTGATACGCCTGAGGACGATACACACCAACACACACTCAGATAAAGAAAACAAACTGTGCTGATTAAGTGCAGGATGCAGTAACATTGTGACTCGGTAACAGACGGGTATTGGGGAAACAGATGTGTAAGATGTGAGAGAGCCCACACATAACAACATGTTAGGTTAAATTTAACAGTTTGGTTCCCGTAGCGTGTGGAGCAACCATTTGACCAAAACAGCCACCACACACTAACAGATTCATTCATCAACAACAACAAGAGTCCCCACTAAAAAAAAACAGAAATCTCGCAAAATCTATCGCGATTAAACGTAACTTTAGAGTTAACAAACATGACGGACGACGGGCAGGAAGAATTAGTGATGATAGTTTTTACTTTGTACTGAAAATTGAGGAAGGATGGATGGATGAAGTCACAGAGACATGTTAAATAAACACTAATCAACAAGTTGCTCCTCCATTTCTGAGCTCCATCTTACTACTACTTTATGCTTCAAGTTAAGCATTAGCTCATGCATTAGACGCAGCTGACAGGATCATCTTTAGACTCAGGGCTTTGCTGACGATCGTCTGGAGGATTCAGACCCTAAAATCGTCTTCATCCTCGTGTACTTTGTGCCCGGCATTACCTGCTCAAACAGCAGCCGCAGCTGCCGCTCCGACTCGCCAACCCACTTGCTGAGGCAGTCGGCTCCCTTCCTCATGAAGAAGGCCACCTTCCTGTTGCCATGGCTACACTCGTTGGCCAGCACCCGGGCAACCAGCGTTTTCCCCGTCCCGGGAGGTCCGTAAAACAGACAACCTCTGGAGAGGGAGACGGACGAAACATGTTCAATTATTCTTCTTAAATTTAAAATAGAAGTTCCACTGATGAATCTGTTTTCGCATGTTTTGTTTCAAAAGACAACAAAGTTTTGTGAAATGTTGTTCGACCTCAGGCGGTGTTTTCTTTATCTGTGAGTATCATAGAATGTATTTAACCTCCGTAAATATCTGAATCTGTGTTTGTGTGTCACCTGGGAGGCTGGATCTTGAAATTGTCAAAGACTTCAGGGTAGAGAAGTGGGAAGACAACCATCTCCTTCAGAGCTGAGATGTGACCCGACAGACCTCCGATGCTGTCAAACCCCACCTGAGGAAGGAAAGAAGGAAAGGCAGTGAGAGAGGAAGGTGACAAACTGCTCAGTGATAGTTTCATTGTCTGAGCATGTGTCTGACAATGTGTCTAAACTCACCGATTGGTCGATGGCCATGGGATCGATATCTGCCAGACCTGCTCCTGCGTTCATCTTGTGTCTGCGAGTCCCCAGAAAGTCCTCCGTACGCGGGCCGAGCGGCTGACGGCTGCTGGAGAGAAACAGAAACAGAAACGATGAATGTTTGAGAAAGGCACAGCTGACTTTACAAAACCAGCGAAAATATCGTGATCGTAAAGGAAAAGTTATGTTGTATCAAAAGAGCTTCATCATCTCCCTACTGACCTTCCAGGGACTTTACCGACGTCTTGCACTTCATCGTCAGAGTCGCTGTCTTCGTCAGACCGATCGGTGGGTCTGGAGGAGGAAAGGAAAAGAAACAAGGAGACAGGAAGAGGTAAAGCAGTGGAAATAAAATGTTAACTCGCAACAAGTAACAACAAATAAACTAAACCAGATTGAACTTGATCATCCGGGAACATCTTTCAGGTATGACGTCAGTAAAGTCAAGCCATTTTTCTCCATCCGGACAGTTTCCTACCGGGCTGCAAAAATGCGACGTCGATCCAGGTTTGGTAATAATTTGACAATATCTGGCAAACACACAGAAAATAAAGTTCTGCCAACAGTCTGACCTGAACGCTGTTCTGCGGGTCGTGTTCGCTCCGGAGGCGCTGATCCTGAACGTTCCTCTCGGGAACTCTGAACAACGACAGAGAAAACATCAGAACTTCACATTTAATCGTAATATGGCCGACTGCAATTTACAAATCATAGGAGGTGAATGTTATCAATGTCATCAATAGCACCTTTAATATGTTTTTCATTTAAAATGAGAATAAAGGTGCAAAAATGAGCATTCCCTTTAATATCGCAACATCATATCGTAATCAATATCAGTTAAAATAATCGCAAAACTGGAGTTTTGTAAATTGAAATATGAGAAATATTTTGCTGAAAGGATCAACATCAAATATAAATTAAAAAGCGATATGACTTTTCTGTTACTTCCAAAGCAGAATTTAACTTCATGTCAGGTGTTGTGGATGCTTATTGTAACCGTGTCATTGGTTTGGTACTGACCGCTGGTGGGTCCCTTGTAGAGCAACGAGGCTCGGCTCAATTTGGCGTCAAAGTTCTGGTCGGTGCTGCAGTTGCTGTCGTCGTCTGCAGCCACTTCCCGCCTGCTGTCCTTGTCAACGACTCCACCTGGAAGTAACCATTCATATGAGCGAAAAGACAAAGAAGATGATTAAAAAATGTGGCGTCTTCACTCATAATCCACGCTCTTCCTTCTCTCTCTTATTTCTTCCTGATCGTTGGAACAAACCGTTGTCATCCTCACTGTCACTGAGCTCTGTCTGTGGAGGCACCGGTGTTCTGCTCCTCTGCGCTTTAGAGTAGATCTTCTGCAATTTCTTCACACACAAAAACACTGTAAGACAAAACTAAACAGTAAAGCCCGCAGAGATCTTAAACATATCACATTTTTCAGGGTTTGGGAAGAAATCATGGCACTTAAAAATGATGATTATTAGAGCTGTCAGTCGATTAAAATATTAAATCGCATGATTGTCCATAGTTAATCTTAATCAGTCAGTTAACTGGAGGTCAGTTTGAGAGCAACGGATCTAAACTATGATGTCTAACTATATAAACTTCATATGACAAAAACACACAAACACAAAAACAAGGGCTGGTGCTCCTCAGGCTTTCGTATGCCTTCCAATATGGTTGCAGCTGATAGAGATTAGCCCCCCGACGCCCACTCCCCATGACCGGCGAGCAGAGGGAGGGCGGCAGGGTGCAGCTGGGTGCACCGCCCTCACGGCGGCCTGATAAGAGAGGCAGCACCCACACAGACAGACACAGAGTGTGTGAACGGGGTTTTAAAGCTGCTTCCAAATGTAAACACTCAATACAGCAGCAGTGTCATTCAGAGAAATACACCACTCAAAACAACACTGAACATTAACTACCTAATCTCATTTTATATTAAAAGGTCATCAAAGAATACAGACGAAAACAAAAGTTACTAAAGAAATAGAAACTGAGGTCTGCGCTGTGTTTTGAAGTGAGCTTTTTATGTATACTCCCAAGTTCTGCGAGGTAAAATTACTGTTTTTGTGAATGGAGTCTGGTGGTTTTGAAGACAGCGATGTAACAGCTGTCTGATGGCGAGGTAAAGCGGCTGTGGACGGGAGCAGCAGAAACACGGATTTTAGCCACCTAAAAGAAATCAATATTAGTTTAAGTGTACGCTATATTTAGAATATTTCCACCACTTTACCTCGCCATCAGACAGCCCTTTACAACGTGGAACTGAAGCCGTTATATAGCTGTCTTCAAAGCCACCAGACTCCATTCACAATAACAGTAATTTTACCTCTCAGAACAGGGGAGTTGCTGGTCTACCGCTGCCTCCATCGGTTAGTTAGTTTGTGTTATTGTGTGACTTTCTGATCTGAACTAACGTGGCGTCCACAGCAGTACGTTGCTCAGCTTCCTGTCGGTACTCCTGTCTGCTTCTCCAAACTGGGAGCACACCGACCGCCATCTTAGTTACTGTATTAATACACTGACTATAAGGATGTATATATACTGTACATGTAGCAGCGTCATCATGCAGAAACCTACAGGTACATCAGGTCAGGTGGGAACAAGGTTTTAGAGAGGCTTTGAAAAATTGCATTTTAATGCTGAAACATACGAACTTTGACCAAAATTTGAGTGTTCGGATTTGAATCGACAAGGAACACCACTAGGAAGCCACATAATGATATAAAACCTAAAGAAAATATATTATAATAATAATAATGGACCCACCCTTTTACATAACTCAAGTTTTTTTGTGTGTTAATTTTATGGACTGACTCTTTAACATGCACCCTCAGTGATCTAACTGCAACTGCAAATCCAGAGTGAAAGTCGAATCAAATCAAATTGACGTGCTGTCGAGTCTGGAGACACAAATTCAACCACAGTGTGTCTCCTGACCACTTCAGGAGCAACATATATGGAAAATAGACATTCCTGTGTGCAAACAGGAAGCACGTTCAGGTGCTCAGGCAACAGCCAGTAGATCGGGGAGGGGTTTACTGTCAGGATGGAAATATTACTCTACTCACCCCTTCTTTGTTGTTACTAAGCCACCTTATCTTCTTCATGTTGTCCATCCTCGTCAGGACCGACCTGGCCGCGCTGCACAGAGAACGGTGGAGATTTAAATATTCATATTCAGATTAAATCTACTTTATTATCTGTGACAGCGTATTAGGGCCAGTGTAGAGAAAAAATCATAATAATGACGGAGCCGGGGGAGGGGCGTAATATTCAGAGAAAGAACTTCCGAGATTAAAGTCGTGAATTTACAAGAAAAACAATCGGATATTCTCTGAGATTAAAGTCGCAAATTTATATATAATTCATAAAGTCGGTGATGTCATTAAATAGCTTCTTTTCTCAAGTCAACAGTCAACCAAAACCTAAAAATACTCAGTTTATTATCCAATAACACCCCAACAAATCCTCACGGTAATTTACTTGAAATGGTAAAAATAAAAAGACTTAAACTAATTATTTTTTCGGTCAATCGACTGATGAATTAATCGACTAATCGTCATGTTGCTGCAGGAAGACTTTTCTGAGTGTTGATGTCTCACTTGGTGCTGATGCCGTCGAACATGTTGGAGGCCTGATATCTGCGGATCGGTTTGGTTGGCCTGCTGCTTCTCCTCGGCCCAATCTTCCTCCCAACACCTGGATGTAGAACACACACACAAACACACTCATACATGTTGACTGAAGTCACCATTATGGTAATAATATTACCAGTGATTTCCAAAGGCTGCTAAAGCCTCTGAAACAGCATTTACACCATCATGAGAGAATAAAACTCTCAAATAAAACCAGGCAAATATCAATAACCATCTGTTCTGTCCCAGGACTGATTCCTTTACATTAAATACTCCTTCATTAAATCATTGCAGACATTTTTTTTTTTGCATTTTACATTTTTACCTGAGGAGCTTTGAAGCCTTGGAGATTTCCTATAAACACAAAACAAAACTCAGTATGAGACACCATGCGGGCAGTGATTTACGTTACATCATGTAAAAGGGTGGAAGGTTCTTTGATACATATATTTTCAAACTGACACTCATAATTTTCTGTCAACTGGCGTATAAACTAACTGAAGGTGGTTATCAGACAACATTCACTGGTCATGTTGGTCGGACCTGAGGATGAATCTCACTGCTTCCTCATCTTCATCCTCTTGTGTTTCCGAATCGACGTGATTCTGCTCATCGTCTTCGCCATAAACTCCCTGAAAAATATGTCAAACATTACAAGAAGTCGGTATCATACTCACACTGACAAAGTACAACATGATCAGTACAGACAGACAACACTGCACACATTTACTTTAGGATATATATGTAGTAATATTTAATATATAAATCCACACTTTTTATACATATATAATTTATATATTTTAGCTTTTATGCTCCTTAAAATCCTGATAATGAGAACAACACCATTGAAAGTAAATTAAAGCATTTATGTATTTATTTATTTTTTATATTTCTGCTGTTAACAAATCTTAGAACAGCACCAGAAAAAAATAATAACACAGATTTGTTGTTTTGTGTTTGTCCCTGTTTCAAAACACCTGGCAGTCACTAATTTATTGAATCAATGGTCATACCTTTTACTTGAATTAAAGCTTAAGAAAGAAATGTATTTTGACTGATAAGAAAACAAACAGAAGACTAGCAAACAAAAATATTTATTAAAAAAAAAATAGATATAATTTACATGTAAATAAATAATAAAATTAATACATGTTTATAAATATACAATACATAGTTTTTATTATTTAATTTATATGATTTATCAACATATAATATAATGTTTAATTACCAGCCATCTAAAAATAAAATGTGATTTTCTTTTTGTTTGTTGACTTATTAGATTAGCTTTTGTGCTTAAATAATAAATAAATAAACATATATATATATATATATATATATATATATATATATATATATATATATATATATATATATATACGTATATGTATATATATATGTATATATTTGTTTATCTTTTTGTTATATAAAGACAGGTCAGATTAGTGTGACCATTATTTGAATGATTACTGATGATGATGATCATGATGATGATGATTATTATTATTATTATTATTATTATTATTATTATTATTATTAACAATAATGATAATAATAATATTCACAACTTTATTATTATTATTATTATTATTATTATTATTATTATTATTAATAATAATAATAATTATTATTATTATCAATATTAACAATAATAATAATAATAATTATTATTGTTATTAATAATAATAATTATAATAATAATAATAATAATGATAAAGTTGTGAATACACTGGCTCTGATGTGATTTGGTGACTTTTCCTTTTAAATTCTAATCCCAATAAATGTCTGGATGATTTATATTTCCACAACGATGATAAAAAAACTACATTAATTTACTTTTAAGAAGTTAACTAACAGCTTTAATAATTCCTAACAAACTGTTTGTTAACTTAATATTTAAATGATGCAGTGAGGCCTCAGAAGTCCAAACAGACAGACTCACATCGGGCTGGTGGACCGTGCTCCTGCTCCGGGTCTCCGCTCGAGCCCTCTGCGGGAATTGGGAGTTCTTGGCCGGCCTCTGCTGCCGCAGCGACCCGCTCCTCTGATCCGGGTCCTCTCTGCCTCGACCGCGGAGCATCACCATGGTAACGCCGCACACACAAACACACAAGCCAACGGTTTGCTAAGATTACCGGTAAATTAACGGCAGAAAAGTGAAGAGAAAACGACGCCAGAACACGGAGATAAACACGTTCACGTCCCTCGGTTGAACTGGCTGCTGCTCCGTGTGTTGAGGCGGAGCTGAAACACAAAAACACCCCAAAAAACACCCTCGATAACCGGACAACAGGAGAATCGACTAACTGATGCGGGATTCAAAAACGCGCTGTTCTGCCGCCGCCTAGTGACGTCATGACGTAACGTGCGTATGTAAACACACTGTATAATTTATTTAATAAAATAAAGTATAATAAAAATTAAAATAACCGGTCATATAAAAATAAAAAAATTCTGACAACCAGAAGAACACCTTTGAAAGTAAATTAAAACATGTATTTTTATTATTTTTTTGTATTACTGCTGTTAACAAATCTTAAAACAGCACCAGAAAAAAATCAATAAATTTAATTTGCTGTCTCGTGTTTGTCCCTGTTTCAAAACACCTGAAAAAAAAAGAAGGAAAAAACATCCTAAAAATCCTTACAATCAGAAGAACAACACTGAAAGTAAATTAAAGAATATATATATATATATACATATATTACTGCTATTAATATTAACAATAATAATAATTATTATTATTATTATTATTATTATTAATATTAACAATAATAATGATAATTATTATTATTATTATTATTATTATTAATAATAATAATAATAATAGTAATAATAATATTAACAATAATAATAATAATAATAAAGTTGTGAATAGACTGGCTCTGATGTAAACACATATGATTTAATAAAATAAAATAAAGTATAATAAAATGTAAATAACCGGTCATCTAAAAATAAGAAAATTCTGATAACCAGAAGAACACCTTTGAAAGTAAATTAAAACATGTATTTTAATTATTTTTTATATATATATATATTACTGTCTTGTGTTTGTCCCTGTTTCAAAACACCTGGAAAAAAACAGAAAAATCACCCTAAAAATCCTTATAATCAGAAGAACACCAGTGAAAGTAAATTAAAGAATATATATATACATGTTACTGCTAACAAATCTTTAACAGCATCAGAAAAAAATTATAAATTAAATTGGTTATCTCGTGTTTGTCCCAATTTCAAAACACCTGGCAGTCACAGATTTGAAAATCACTAGTAATATATATTGCTATTGTTATATATAATGTAATATGTAATGCTGTATAATATATATATAATGTTGTGTGTGGTGTTATGTGGATGTATGTATGTATATATATATACATATATATATATATACACACACACACACAATTATATATATATATTAATTCAAATATTTAATATATAAATCCATAATTTGTATATACATAATTTATATATTTTAGCTTTTATGCAAAAAGCCATGATGGTGAGGGCCAAAACCAAGATGGCGTTGAAGAAATGCAGGAAAGTCTGTTCTGCTTCTTTTACAAAACTGTTAAATATCCAAAGCAATCATTCACTTCCATTCATCAACGATTTATTATTTATTTCCCAAGTAGATATTGTGCAGCACAAATGTCTTCAAAGTGAAAGCAGGATTTAAACAAAAAATACACAGTAAAGAGAAAATCTAAATAGACAGACAAGTGATGGGAGAAAAATATATCGTCTTGGCCTTTAAAAGAAACCATAAAACATATAAATATTAATAATTCATTGTCTTTCCTAAATCCCTGGCGTATGGATTCATTCGCAATGGAATATGAATATGACTGATTTATGACGAATTTAAACTTTTTAGACAGAAGCTACAAATATTGGATATTTGTCACTAGTGTCTTACGATTCACAGCGTGGATCTTAGCAAATACAAACATGTTCATAACACATCATTTCAGGATTCACTGGATATTTCTTTGACTGACAGATTGATACCAATATTTACTAGAAATAATTGTGCAATAAACAACAAGATAGCAATACATATTCCCCAAAAGAATAAAATACTTTAAATCCATAAAATAAAATGACATTTAAACGGGACTGTTTGTAACTTCTTACACGTATAAATCCTTGCGGGTCGGTGTCCCATGCGCGCTCGCGTGTGGCTACGCTGTTCAGACAAGACTCCAATACAAATTACATCTAGTGAAGCCGGTCTGTTAAACAGTGTTGGCCGCGGTCGGAGGGCGCGGGGGAGACCGTAGCTTTGGTCTCCATGGCCGGAGTCTCTGCTGTACTCTGCTCCTCTGCCTGCCTTCACTCACACACCGCGCTCGTTTTCGCTCTTTCGCTCCTCTTTCTCTTCTGCAATTTCTGATTCTTACAAACAGTCCCTTTAATATTTCATGAATAATGATTATATTTACAAAGCCCACAAGGAACAGCTGCAGTAAAAGACAGAAAATTACCAAAATAAATCCATAAAAAAAAAACACTGACTTCCAGACAAAGGAACAAGAAATGATAAATATGCTATCTCATTTCTGGGTTTTTGGACTCATTCCTGTAGCACTCTATAAGAAGTGGACGTAGTCAGCGTGACCTCACCCATTGGTTTGTGGACTGCCGTTTTCAAGCCTCGAGTTCGGCATTTTGGCCGTCGCCATCTTGTTTGTTTGCAACCAGAAGTGACGCGAGAGGGTGGAGCTAAGTACACCCGAACACTGAAAAATAATTTTTAGTTGACCAAAATGTTATAATTAATGTTTAATTAACTTTACGCCGTGGTAGCGACCACAAGGTAGCCCCGCCCTAAAGCATCCCCTGCTTTATGGTCTATCTGACTCTAAATGGGACCATCATTTACTAAAGGAACATCTATTGTAGTTCTGATCAATTTGTTTTCATAGAAGTGCCACCTCACAAGACCGTGTTGATGCTGTTTGAATATTTAAATTTCAACTTACTGAAGTTCAAACTCAGTTCCTCAGATTCTACTATTAGTTGTATTATTGGTTAATTTGGATCCAGAGAGCACAGTGAGGCTTGATGTACTCTGATGGAAATTATGTTATTCTCAGACTTCCTCTGCATTCACCTCCAGGAGGCTGGCGGCTTCGGGGTTGGTGGTTTTGTTGCTATCGTCTGCAAAAAGTGAACAGAAGTGCTATTTTATATATACGATAAGACACTAAAAACATAGACGCTCGATTCAGCTTTCAGTCAAAGATACTTACCAGAGATGCCAGAGTCGAGAGACCCACCTGAGCCTGTGAAGAAAAGAGAATTATTTAGATGCAGTATGTGTGTAGAAACATGCAGATATCCTGCTTTTGATTCATCTATCGACTGGAAACTAACGATAAAATGTGCTGTCTTACTGAGATCATGAGCTGTGATTCAGCGTCGGCAGAGGATGACCACCTTTTTTATGCTAAAAGCGTTGTTTTTTTATGCACTGGTCAAATTTGAGATCATGGGCTATTTTACTTCCATAACATGTCTTTTTTTAGACTAGTCAAAAGAAAACATCCAGTGTTTATTTTACTACTTTGTCTATTTACGTC
Source organism: Sebastes umbrosus (assembly GCF_015220745.1). Classification (NCBI taxonomy): domain Eukaryota; kingdom Metazoa; phylum Chordata; class Actinopteri; order Perciformes; family Sebastidae; genus Sebastes; species Sebastes umbrosus. The sequence continues at coordinate 29,061,318 of NC_051283.1, read as the reverse complement.
TGTAGATTTCTACTAAATTCACCAAAAGTTAGCGTTAGATAATGCCTCATTTGCATATTTAAACATACAATATCAAAAAACTTGTAATACAAAAAATAATTGTCTTAATATCAGTGATCAGCTGGGGAAGTTTCATAGTGATTCTATTAGTTAAAATGTTTACCTTATTCACCTGTAGTGTCTTCAAAATGTATGAAATTTAACAATCCATATCTTTAAAGGCCGTTTTCTCAAAATTAGTTTTTATCATAAATAAATATAAAATATAAATAAAATAAAAGGGGTGGTGTAGGCTTTCAGAAATGTTTTACCATTTGAAACATACAGTATATGAACTACCACATTAATATTCATAATATGGGGAGACGATCAACGATTATATGATTTAATTCATGTATTTTAATGTAATGAAGCTTAATGCAAAATTGCGTCTTTGCAACATATTTCTAGAAGAATAGACTTACCAGTGAGAGTGTAGTTTACCTCGCGAGTGTTGCCGTTGCTGTTGTTACCATTCACGTCTACACACACACACACACACACACACACACAGGAAATATTAGGCCCATCTGCTACAACCTGTTTTTATACATATATATTTTTTACATTGTTTTTTTTTGTACATAATTACATGATTGTTTTCAGGCCTATCAAGTGATCAAGCCATACTCTTTTCATCCAGTCTTTGTTGCCCTTTTTTAAAATCTAATTCATTTGATAAACTTAAATTTGGTTTGACCAGACTTTTGGGTTTCCTCCTTCAGGTTGTAAAAATATAAATGTCATTAGCAGAAAAATACTCAAAACTTCAGGAATAAAGTTTATATAAGTATAAATAAAGCTTTAATAGAATCCATAGCAGAGAAATAAAACACTTACTTGAGGAAGTCTTTACACCAGTAAGGGGTGCAGCTGTTAATAAAAACACACAAAAGTTAAAACACACACATATACACAACAAACTATTTTTATCCATTTTAATATTTTTGGGATAATCTCTGTAGGTTGGCATTATTCAGTGTTTTTGTTAACCACCTTTGTAAAATACAAATGGATGTGGATACGACCTGCACCCTCAAGTGTTAAATCCAGCGTGGTAAACACTACACATCCAGTAAAGGATGGAAACACGTTGGGTTTCACACATTGACAGGAAAAGCAGAGCTAGACATCACGGCTAAAGCTGCATGCTAACTCCGTCACGGACAGGAAACGTTATCGTATCGCGCTAACGCGATACAGCACCCATATACTGACATTTATGTTAAATGCATTGAAACGGCCCCGATGGAGCTGACCATGGATGGATAAAGAGATTGGAGCTGACGGGAGAGCTAGAGACCACCTTGGAGAAGTTAGAGGAAGTAGACACGTGTGACTACGTCTGGTTTACGTCCGTTAACAAAGGGAACTGTATATACAAAATACATATATGTAAATAAGATTGATTGGATTATATTCACCAGAAGTATAAAACATTACATGTCCCTTATAAATTAAAAAGAAAATGCCAATAATTTGTGAGGGAAATGTCTTTATTCTTTGACTTTTGGGTTGCTGCAAAAAAGACTGACTTAAGACAGCGTGGACTGAGTTTTATGACCACCTTACACTAAATGATCAAAATCACAGGAGCGCACCACAACTCTAGCAAAACTCATGATTTTATTCATTGGAAATATGTCTGCTACAGTGAAATAAAAAAATGTAATAAATAATTCCTGACAATGACTGATATATTTGACTTCAGGACATCTCTGACTACATACATGCTGAAAATCAAACATTTTTACTGGATTAATTTAGATATTTTTCAAAGTAAAAGTCCCTAGAAGTGTATGAATCAACTTTTTCCCCATGGTCTAGTGTTAAAAAAGTTAACAAATATCACAAAAAAATCATAATATCGAATTGCAATACTTCAAAATCTCAATACATATCGATATTTTAGGTATCTGCAATACATTTTGCTGCTGTTGTTGCTTTGCTCCTGGGCTGGTAAACTCCATCTACTGTAGGTAATACACCGACTATGGATAAGTACCTCAGACAACCCCACTTCAAAACCCCCAAACTATCCCTTTAATGTGAAATAAAATAGTTACCTTTGTCGTTTTGGCTTGGATATCCTGTAAATAAAGACAATATTAACACAAACTGTGTAACTGATCATGGATGATATGGTTTAAATATGCATAGTCTTTCCATTGGCTGAGCCTGCTGACCTTTAAATACACAGTGATAAAATTCACAGTCACTCGAATATCACCCATTTACTGACATTTATGTTAAATGCATTGAAACGGCCCCGATGGAGCTGACCATGGATGGATAAAGAGAACAGAGCTGACGAGAGAGCTAGAGACCACCTTGGAGAAGTTAGAGGAAGTAGACACGTGGGACTATGTCCGGTTTTCAAAATAAGGTGTTAACAAAGGGAACTGTATATACAAAATACATCTATGGAAATAAGATTGATTGGATTATATTCACCAGAAGTATAAAACATTAAGTGTCCCTTATGAATTAAAAAGAAAATACCACTAATTTATGAGGGAAATGTCTTTATTCTTTGACTTTTGGGTTACTGCAAAAAATGTAATAAATAATTCCTGACAATGACTGATATATTTGACTTCAGGACATCTCTGACTACATACATGCTGAAAATCAAACATTTTTACTGGATTAATTTAGATATTTTTCAAAGTAAAAGTCCCTAGAAGTGTGTGATTCAACTTTTCCCCATGGTCTAGTGTTAAAAAAGTTAACAAATATCACAAAAAATCGTAATATCGAATCGCAATACTTCAAAATCTCAATACACATCGATATTTTAGGTGTCTGCAATACATTTTGCTGCTGCTGTTGCTTTGCTCCTGGGCTGGTAAACTCTATCTACTGTAGGTAATACACCGACTATGGATAAGTACCTCAGACAACCCCACTTCAAAACCCCCAAACTATCCCTTTAATGTGAAATAAAGTAGTTACCTTTGTAGTATTTGCTTGGATTTCCTGTAAATAAAGACAACAAACTGTGTAACTGATCATGGATGATATGGTTTAAATCTGCATAGTCTTTCCATTAGCTGAGCCTGCTGACCTTTAAATACACAGTGGTAAACTTCACAGTCACTCGAATACTGATTAAATTTGAGGACTATTTAATGTCTTTGTGTTTGAGCAATATGACTTAAATTGTTTATGAAAATAACACTTTATTTAAACTTTTATTCTCTCAATGTTGAGGTGATGAGAGCAAGCTTCATGGTAGAGAAAAAAACACATTCAATTATAGTAAATGATCACGTTTCCACACACTATACTGTACGTATCTTTTTCACATAATACTCTGTTCTAGCAAAATTAATAAAACAAACTTACAGGACTGTACTGGAAACGTTTAGTAATATGTTATGTAATGGTGGTTTTTAATGGTATTTTAAAAAGAAAATGTATTAATGTCCTACGGGTAATAGAGGTTATTGTATGTATGTGTGAGGTAGAAACTCAAAACCAGCACTGTGAGCTCAGTGTGACTTATAATAAACACTTTTGCCACATAATGATTGACAGGACGGCTATTCGATGTGACCTCTGAACCCCTCATGAAGTCCATCATAAAATAATAATGACAGACCTTTGCTCCTGATAACGACACCACATCTTAACTTGTGACTGAAAAGACTGCAACATCAAGTACTTTGTAATTGGTGTAAATACACTATATTGAATACTGCATTACAGTTTATCATCACATATCAATGACTTTGATGTGTCCATGTTGGTAAAATGTTCCTATGAAGCTTAAATCTCGATATTAAATACAGAATTTGGAACAAATATATTCCCCTCTTCTGGTATCTTGCTGTTGAAAGAGGACAACAGTTATATATATTATATATATATATATATATATAATATATATAATAGTTAAATATTGCACCTACCAAATTTTTTCCACAAGACGACCAGCAGCACAGCGATACCGATCACGAGCAAGAGCAGGCCAATCCCGCCGGCGATGATACCTACGTTAGAGTCGTCAGGAAGTGAATGATCTAAAACACAGAAAACATTCACACTAGTTATTTATTCAGTTCACTTTCAACATAATTTCTATTTGTTAGGTTCAATTTAATAATCTTTCTTGTGGCTTAAAAGTACAAGATGTAACTTTACACATTGAAATGTTTAAAAACAACGAGACCTATGTTGTATATGTTGTTGAGTTGTGTTCTTACTAAGGCTGTCAATCAATCATTTTTCATCTGTTCAAAATGTACCTTAAAGGGAGATTTGTCAAGTATTTAATACTCTTATCAACATGGGAGTGGACAAATATGCTGCTTTATGCAAAATGTATGTACATATTTATTATTGGAAATCAATTAACAACACAAAACAATGACAGATATTGTCCAGAAACCCTCACAGGTACTGCATTTAGCATAAAACAATATGCTCAAATCATAACATGGCAAACTGCAGCCCAACAGGCAACAACAGCTGTCAGTGTGTCAGTGTGCTGACTTGACTATGACTTGCCCCAAACTGCATGTGATTATCATAAAGTGGGCATGTCTGTAAAGGGGAGACTCGTGGGTACCCAGTGAACCCATTCACATTCACATATCAGTAAGAAAGCGTTTCTTACCCCAAACCGCCTCAACATGTACCCCGGTTGCAGCATGTATCACTTCACAGGCGTATGTGGACATGTCAGACTTCAAAATCTCCACTTGGTCTCTTCTCTGGAAGGTGTCGTCGCCGTTTGGTCGAGTACCCGATGTAGTCACGCCGTCCTCTCGAGTTAAAATACGGCCGTTCCTTTTGATCTGCAGAATGATGTCTTTTGGGTAGAAACCGGTAGCCAGGCACATCAAAATGACGTTTTTCTCGACTTTGGCTTTCTTTGTATACACGAACACCTTTGGGGGAGCTGGGAGGAGAAACCGTAAAGTAAGATCATATTTGTAAGTTTTTAATGTTTAATAATAACACCAGTATGATACAAAAACACATACTAGTGATTCTGAAACTAGCAACATCAAACACCACTGCTGAGACTCATACTTCATTTTATAATTTCAGGTCTTTTTTTTTTTTAGATCATGCTCGTAACTGAATGTGACGTTTGCGAGGGTTGGAATCCAATAGCTGGTGTTGTTGCCCGGTATACCGATACTAGAAAGGTATCACGACACCCTGCCGTTAAAAACGGTACGATATCCCGTTTTATTAGTAGGTTGGCAAATTATATTAATTAGGCTGCCATTTAAACTGTGGTGTTTCTGCCTTCACAGCCAAAACAAAAGGGGATTTCAGATCTCAAATTAATCTTTGAGTTTTAGTGATGTTATTTTTAACTTTACTTAGAAATGCTGAGAGTTGAACCTGAGTGCATTTGATAAGGAAATCTATAGAATTTAAATTTAATAAAATACTATTGAACCATGAATCATAGTTTTTTATGTTTTTATGATGGAAATGTTGCCACATCTGGAGCTAAAAAATAAAGAAATGGTCACATGCTGACACCCCCTTTTAGAATATGCAAGTAATTCATTTTGTCAGTCGTCTGAACACCACCATTTTTAGATTTTGTGTGAATCCCAATTGTTTCAAGACCATTTAGTTCTATATTTCAACAACCTGCATAATAGTCCTTCCATCACCAAAGCTACTTCTATTATCTCTAATTATAATGACAATAAAAATAAAGAAATGATTTTCAGTCATACTTACAAGCATTTCGTGCTTGCGCCCCCTCATATGTCATGAACTTGTCCAACCAATCTATGCACTCGTTCTCCAGGTAGCCTTTGGTGTATTCTTTTAGCACCTGAACATCATCCCACTTCCTCTTGGTCTGGAGTGCCGCGTCAATCGGGGCGACCCAGACCGAGTTGGCGTCGTCGAAGTACAGGAAGTCGTTTCCGTCGTAGCTGTACCTGTCAATGCCGCGGTGGAACTTCAACGTGCCGTCGGACTGCGTGTCGCCCTCACAGCCGTGCATCCACTGGAGAATATGGACGTCTGAAACCGGAGAGAGGAGCAGGACGGTGACGTCAACAACAATACGCAGACAAGATGAAGAGGTGGGTCACATTTGGATATTTGTGGCTTTCTGGTTTAACATTTAAGAGTAACTGACTGAAAATCTCTTTAACTGCCCTCTGTGGTTAAAAGTTTCAAGACTGTTTCCCTTCTGACCCCACCCAGCATCACTGATATGTGTGTGGTTAGAAATGAGCTCTGTTTAACCTGGAACCACACCCGGCAGTGATGTCACAGGGTCCTGGAGAACACCTGAGCATCACTGCAGCAAGGTGAGCTATGGGCTACTGCAGAAACATGGCGGTGCAACATGGCAGACTCCATGAACAGTAGATATAAACGGCTCATTCTAAGCTAACAAAAACACAACAATTCTTATTATCAGATTGACTATACACTAAAGAAAACATACTTATTAATATTATATTCCATTTCTGCCAATAGATCCCCCTAATTATTACACACTGTTCCTTTAAGCGCATAAAAAAATACAATTAAAACAGTTTTATCCACGCAGACTAGCAATAATACCTGCCTCAATAACATTTATCTCATGGAGAGTTATTATAGATTCTATGGTCAATAAAAGTGATCTTACCGGAGTCATTCTGTCTCATGCGTTTCTTCAGGATGTCGATGTTGACTTTGAACCACTGCTGCTTGCTCTGGCGGGACTGTGTGCCTTTTTCCCAGTAATCTTCAGGCAGTCGGTCTTTCATCCAGTCCTGTTTGGGAACTTTCTCCTGGTGATCGCTGTCAAAGTAGTCGATGATCCTGCTGTCCAGCTGACCCATGGCTGTGAACTCATGGATGCCCGGGAGTCCAACAGGGTTTTCGGAGAGGGCCGTGTAGATGTAAGTGAGGGAATGCCTGTCTGAGAGTCAGACAGATAGAAAGAGACATATTGCAGTATATCAACCCTGGTCTTTCTGCCACTCATCGCCAGATCGTTTTCGTCGCCACAGTGGTAGTAATCCTTCAGGCTCACTTACCTTGCTCATTAGCTTCCTTTTTGACTTTGTACTTGCTCGCTTTGATCCTGTTGTGCTCATCCTGTTTTTGTATTTTTTGCCCTAGTCTGGTATACTTACCTGCCAGCTGCCTCCGCTTCCTGCTGCACCTACCTGCTCAATCTCCAACCTCATTGCTTCCTCTTGGATCACAGTGGACTGGGATTACCATCTGGAGGAACACTGGAACCCCATTCCCCATGCTCCTCGCTCCCCTTAAGACTTTCAGTCTTCATTCCATCCACAACCGACTTGGAGAACCCTGCCCTGTCCACTATTTAAATTTATTATTATTAATAAATTCTTTCTTGTTATACCTTTAAAACCTGACTAGTGTGTGCTGCTTTTGGGTCCACATTTTGTTTAACCAGAACATAACAGGGCTTTTACCACAGCTTTGGTAGTAATTGAGCGCAACGGGTACGCAGCAGGATACCTAGTGCTCCGACACATAACGGTAAGCAAATACTTACAACCTTATTTAGAGCACGGCAACGGACCAACACAGTCCACAATAAGGTGATCAAAGGGTTCACTTAGGGCAGGAATGGGCTGCAGTGGAGCGGGCTTGATGCACTGGTTCGGTTTTCCCGTTAACTGGCACACATGACAAGTTCGTATATATGAGGAGACGTCTCTTTTTACGCGCGGCCAAAAGAAATGCCTTAAGATGTTGAGATATGTTTTTCTGACGCCAAAGTGTCCACATTCATCGTGGCCCACTTTTAAGACCATGGGACGAAACTTAGCCGGCACCACCAACTGGAATACTGCATCTCCCACAACATCATTACGCAGAGAAATCCACTTCCTGAACAACAGCCCATTCTGCAAAAAGTACCCACTGACAGCACTGTCGATCTCCACAGCAGACAAAACACGGTCAAATATCTCTTTTAGAGAGGGGTCACTCTGCTGCTCCTGCGACAGCTCACTATGTGACACTGACAACGGAAAATCAGAGAGAGGAGGAACCTCCAACTCAACATCATCATATTTACCGTCTGACAGCGCATCCAGCTCGGCCCCAGCCATTGCGCGTGTGACCGCACAGGCCGAACCGACTTCTGGTAAGCAACTGGAGCAGTAATCAGCACCAGAGTCAACCGGACAGAGTGTAATAACAGGTGAAGGAGGAGTGTCGGCCCAAACACGGCTACCAGCCAAGCCGTTTCCCAAAATGAAATGAACACCATCAATGGGCAGCGCCGGGCGCACTCCTACCGCTACCTCACCGTTCACAGCTCACAGCTCAAAGTCATTTTATGCAATGGAATAGGCAAAACTGTCAATCCCATCCCGCGACTGAGGATACAGTCACCAGTGTCAGTCTCTGCCGACAAAGGCAACACAGAGTCCACTATGTAGGAGTCATGAGCTCCTGTATCCCTCAGGATTTTTATCGGTACCTTGGCATCACTTCCTACAAGTGAAACAAAACCCCCTCTAATGAAAGGAGCATAAGCAGTCAAAACGTCCAGTTCACAAGAATTAGAGGTAAGCTCATCAGAAACACCGCCATTACAAACGGGCGCAGCGAAAGCAGCAGGCTTAACGCCATGATGCCTCCCTCCTCTGCTTCTTGTCTGTAACAAAGAACAGTCAGCTTTCCAGTGACCTCTTTCGTGACAATAATTACAACTTTTACTGCTGTCAAAGTTGCTTCGAGGCTTAGAGTCAGCCCTAAATGGACCAGCTTTTCCTTCTCTTCTGACGTCATTAGAGAATTGCAAGCCATGTAAGGGTTTCCTGGTCTAACCAGAGCAGAACCTTCAGCTAGCTGACCCCGCCCCACACTCTCAACCGAACTATGATCAACGTAGCTCCCGTTAGTCTGCAAGAACCAGCAGAACAGTCTTCATGTACTCCCATCATCTAAATATAACATGTTCTTTCACAAAGGCTTTATGTAATTACACTGTTTAAACAGCTGATATTTATATATTATATATATTTGATGTCATGCATGTAGAAGAGTACAGGTAGTGACTGTAAGCAACACAACACGTTTCTGTTTCACAGTCAAACTTTATTTGAGTAGACAGATGACAATATTAATTATTCACAGCATTTGTAATCATCCCACCTGTTAGTTAGTTATGTTGACATGGTACAGGAGAAAGTCTTTCAGCTCCGGTGAGCTAAGCTCCGGTGGTCTGTAGTCATGGTAACACAGAGACAGCTTCTACTGTAACTAAAACACCATTACTCTGATTACTTTACTACGTTTATCAGGTGTCTTTTACCACAAATAATGAACTTACTACTGTTTCACATCTTCTATTTTCCACCCTGATGGTCGCTGTGTTTACACACCGTCTCATAGCGGTAGCATGTAGCTAACCCGTTAGCATGTAGCTACATGCTAACGGGTTAGCTCTGTATCTCCATCTGCTCTCCTCTGTCTGCTCTCCTCTGTCTGCTCTCAGCTGTCTGCTCTCAGCTATCTGCTCTCAGCTGTCTGCTCTCCTCTGTCTGCTCTCCTCTGTCTGCTCTCCTGTCTGCTCTCAGCTGTCTGCTCTCAGCTATCTGCTCTCAGCTGTCTGCTCTCCTCTGTCTGCTCTCCTCTGTCTGCTCTCCTGTCTGCTCTCAGCTGTCTGCTCTCAGCTATCTGCTCTCCTCTGTCTGCTCTCAGCTGTCTGCTCTCAGCTGTCTGCTCTCAGCTATCTGCTCTCAGCTATCTGCTCTCCTCTGTCTGCTCTCAGCTGTCTGCTCTCAGCTGTCTGCTCACAACTGTCTGCTCTCAGCTGTCTGCTCTCAGCTGTCTGCTCTCAGCTGTCTGCTCTCCTCTGTCTGCTGTCTGCTCTCAGCTGTCTGCTCACAACTGTCTGCTCTCAGCTGTCTGCTCTCCTCTGTCTGACGGAGTAGCCGTCACTGACTGTGGGCAGCGCACACACATCACCTCAGGCCACACACACCAACATTTCTCCGCTGCGCCGCAGGCACACACACACACGCACACACACACACACACGCCAAACATTTCTCCGCTCCCTTCCTGATTCACTCCGTAGTTAAAACACATCGCGACATATCCCTCTCCCCTAAACTGTTTATCAGTAGTGCGACCAAAGGTGCACACTTGATTGTTCTGCTGTTTCCTATACGCATATATTTACACAAACATTATTCTCACTCACCAGTTGCTGAAACGCTGCGTGTCCATCCTGTCATGTCCCATTCATGGGATTGACGAGCAAACAGGGCCGTAACAAATCCCCCCGTTATAAAGGGTGCCCTCGCGCGTTTTTGAGATCATGTGATCAGTTTAAATATGTTTATTATTTGGAATTGTGATTATGTTGCAAATTAACTTGTTTTGGTTGGGGGGGAATGTTTAGACAGAGGTATATCATTTAAAGGTAAAATATGCCTAGGTTAAAGGGACTATAAATATCTTCTATGATGAAAAATAATGTTAATTGTTATTTTTCTGTGTAAGGAATACGCCCAGGGGAGGGGCTATTGGTTTAAAAGGAGGTCATCTTGGCCAGCTGAAGTGAGTCTGATCTGAAGTGTTGACAGAGAAGGTCACACTCAGGAAGGTAAAATATAGATTGTATTTTTGGATTGTTTTTACCTGTTCTGAAAGAAATCATGGAGTTATTGAGGAACTCGATTTTCAGTACTATTTGATGTTTTGTATATAGCTTATTTTCTATTTTTCACTTTTTGTAAATAGTAAGCAATGATTGCACTTTGGGAGGCCGGCATAATAAAAAGGGATTAATACAACGTTTTCCGACTATGCCAGTGTTTTTCATGTTGCACGGAGTTTTGACATAGAACCCCGCGACATATGGTGTCAGAAGCGGGATGGCTAGTCGGAAGGACATAACCACACAGGAGCGCACAGGACTGCGTTCCCAACGGCAAGGGCAGTCAGAGGAGGGCGCGGCCGCCAGCATGGACCCGGCTGGGGAGACGGATCATACTACGTCGTCCTCAGAGGAAGATGAGGAGGGGAGCAGGTACAGAGAAGATCTCATAGCACCTGCAGCTCCATCATCAACTGGGGGGCCAGGAGAAGAACTACTGACAATGATGAGAGAATTTATGACAGCACAAAATAGGAGGGAGGAGGGCCTGTTAGCAGAGATCCGAGGCCTGAGATACGCTGCTCCTACTCCAAGCACGGTGACAGCAAGCAGTCCAAGAATTGATCTGCCGACGCCAGTACCCCAGCGTGGGCAATGGCATGCACCAACAGAGACGTTCTCTCCTATAGCAGCAGCTATAGACTATAACAGCAGCCCTGAGCATCCAAGGCCAGGGTGGAGACATTACAACGAGCCCAAATTATCCCCGTTTCAGATGGGGGAGGATATTGAGAACTATTTGTTACGTTTTGAGCGTATTGCCAAAACATGGAGATGGCCAGAGAATGAGTGGGCATGCAGACTCGTTCCACTGCTGTCGGGGAAGGCATTGGAGGCCTACACCATGATGGATGAGGAGAGGGCCCACTGCTACAACGACCTGAAGGGAGCACTGTTGACCAAGTTTGACATCTCTCCAGAGACGTATCGGCAGCGGTTCCGGTCCACAGTGGTACCACCTGGTGAAACCCCCACAGAGACCTACCACCGCCTGAAGGGTCTCTATCGACGCTGGATTCGGCCAGAGCAGCACACCAAGGAGGAGGTCGGTGAGGCCATTATCCTGGAGCAGCTACTCCGGATACTCCCCCCTGAAGTGAGGACCTGGGTGAAGGAGCATGAACCAGAGGGTGGACTCTCCGCTGCCAAGCTGGCGCTACAGTACCTCAACGCTCGGAGAGGAGGACCAGCTGCACGTTCCTACAGTGCAGCCCCCAGACCTACACTTCAGTTACCCCAGCCCCGGCCTACGAGGAGAGAGTTTAGCCAGGAGCCACCAGGTAACTTCAGCTCGGCCCTAAACCAACGAGGACCCGGTAAGGACTTTGTTTGTTTTTATTGTCAACAGCCAGGGCACAAAGCTTCTGTGTGTCCCATACGCAAAGCTAAACTCACCTGCGCTTGCTATGCTCCCCGGCCTGAGGTGGAGGATAGTGAAGTGAGGTTACAACGCTACAAAACTGTGACTGTTAATGGCCAGCAGGTTACTGCTCTTTTGGACAGTGGTAGCTTCATGTCGCTGGTGCGGCAGGATCTGGTGCCTGTAAACAGTGTGGATTACAGCAGACAAGAGGACATACTATGTGTTCATGGGGATAAGCATCTTTATCCCACAGCTGAATTAACTGTTACCATTGATGAACAGTCTTACTTGTTGACTGTTGGGGTGGTTGCAAAGTTACCTGTTGCTGCCCTCTTGGGTTGGGACTTACCTGTACTTCTGGACTTGCTGCGGGAGAACAGGCCAGTGGAAACTGACTCCGGGCAGAGGGGGGAAGTCAATGTCACTGTTTCTTGTCCTGTGATCACTCGTGCCCAGGCGAAAGCTGGGGTCCAACCGCTCACAGACCTTCACCGTGGTCTGTGTGAGGGTGGCACTCAGGGGCTAAGAAAAGAGGAACCTTGTGCTCATCCTTTCCCAGACTTTGACAGTAGTCTGTTCGATGGTGGCACCAAGGGCCCAAGAAAATCCCGTCGCCAACGCCGCTTTGAGAAGCAGCTGAAGTCAGCAGAGCCCAAAACAAAGAGTACACTGTCAAATGAAATGTGGGCAGTACCGGATGATATTTCTGTGCTACAGAGGGGGGATACAACTTTGAAACATTTGTTTGCTAAGGTGGGGGAGGCAGCAAAGGGAGATTGTGTGGGAAGGGAAAGGTTTATTGTGGAAAAGGATGTGTTGTACACCGTTGATAATGACCATAAACGCCTAGTAGTTCCTGCTAACTGTAGGTCACTCGTCATGCACCTAGCACACACACTCCCATGGTCTGGACACCTTGGCCGCCACAAAACATATCTGCGCATCAGTTCACGCTTTTATTGGCCCTCCATGTACACAGACATTCAGAAATATTGTGCCACATGCCCAACATGTCAAAAAACATGCATTGCCCGCAAGTCTGACCGAGCTTTTCTGCAGCCACTACCTGTTATCTCCACTCCATTCCGCAGGATTGCCATGGATATTGTGGGCCCGTTGGTGAAAAGCAGTGGTGGACATCAGTACATATTGGTGGTGTGTGACTATGCTACTCGTTTCCCAGAGGCTTTTCCCCTGCGCACGATAACTGCTCCTGCTGTGCTGCGTGCGTTGGTGCAACTGTTCTCCAGAGTGGGAATACCTGATGAGATCCTGACGGATCAGGGAACAAACTTCACCTCCAGGTTGATGCAGCTCTTCCAAAAGCAGCTGGGCATCTCAGCAATCAAAACTACGCCATACCACCCACAGACTGATGGTCTGGTTGAAAGGTTCAACCAGACATTGAAGAATATGCTGCGGAAGTTCGTGGATGATACTGGCAAGGACTGGGACCGTTGGCTGCCATTCCTGCTCTTCGCCTATCGTGAAGTTCCCCAGGCATCAACTGGTTTCTCCCCATTCGAGCTGCTTTATGGCTGGGAGGTACAGGGACCCTTGGATCTGCTCCGCAAAGGCTGGGAGACACCTTCCACCTCGCAAGACGACAGAGGGGTGGTGCAGTTTGTGCTGGAGATGAGGGATCGGCTGGCAAGGTACCAGGAGGAGGCAGAGGTTAACCTGCGGGAGGCCCAGAAAAGCCAAAAGACCTGGTATGACCAACAGGCCCGGCGCCGTGAGTTCCAGCCTGGGCAAAAAGTTTTGCTGCTTCTCCCTTCATCCAACAGCAAGCTCCTAGCAAAATGGCAAGGGCCGTACCTCATCACCCGAAAAATGGGTCCGGTCACTTACGAGGTCCATCACCCAGACAAGAAGAAACCCAAGCAGACCTACCATGTGAATCTCTTGAAAGAGTGGAAGGACCGGTTGATCCAGGTACCAGGGGAGGTTCTGATGGCAAGGAAGGTCGACAGTGAAGAAGAGGTGGAGATGGGACTGGAGACCCTTACTACACCAGCTGCTCCTGTGTTGGCACATCTTGAACCAGGACAAGTTGCACGGCTCCTCCAGGTCTTCAAGATGACTCCGTCCTTATTTGCTGCCAGCCCAGGGAAGACAACGCTAGTGGAGCATGTCATTCGCCTCAAAGATGGACGACCAATTCGTCAACGTCCCTACCGTATTCCGCAGCAGCTGGTGGGAAAACTGAAGCAGGAGGTGGAGGAGATGTTGAAACTTGGAGTGATTGAACCATCCAACTCAGAGTGGTGTAGTCCGGTGGTCATCGTCTTCAAGAAGGATGGCTCCCTCCGAATATGCATTGATTTCAGGAAGATCAATGCCATCTCAGAGTTTGACGCCTATCCCATGCCAAGAATCGAGGACTTACTGGAGAAGATCGGAGCTGCAAAGTACATCACCACCCTTGATCTCTGCAAGGGATATTGGCAGGTGCCACTGGAGGAGACAAGCAGACCCTACACGGCGTTCCGAACCCCAGCTGGACTCTACCAGTTTACAGTGATGCCATTTGGACTACACGGAGCACCAGCCACCTTCCAGAGACTGATGAACAGAGTACTCCAGGGTTGTGACAACTGCAGCGCTGCATACCTGGATGATGTGGTGATCTTCAGCAACACCTGGGTAGAGCATGTCCAACATCTATCGCTTGTTCTGGGAAGGATCCAGAAGGCTGGGCTGACACTCAACCTTTCCAAGTGTGAGTGGGCGCGAGAGGAGACACGGTACCTTGGTTACCAGTTGGGACGAGGGGAGGTACGGCCACAAGTGGATAAGGTGGAAGCTATCCAGAACTGCCCTCGACCACGGACCAAGAAGGAGGTACGGTCCTTCCTGGGATTGATTGGGTGGTACAGGCGATTCGTGCCACAGTTCGCGACCATTGCAGCCCCACTCACAGCTTTGACCCGCAACGAACACAGGAACCCGGTAACTTGGTCAGATGACTGTGAAACAGCCTTCAGCACCTTGAAAAAACACCTGTGTTCTTCTCCCGTCCTCAAGAGTCCAGACTTCAACAAAAGATTTCTGGTACAGGTGGACGCATCGGCAGTCGGCCTTGGAGCAGTCCTGGCCCAAGGGGACCCTGGGGACGAACACCCGATTTTGTACCTCAGCCGCAAGATGCAGCCACGTGAGACCAGGTATTCCACTGTGGAAAAAGAGGGTCTGGCCATCAAGTGGGCACTGGATAGCCTACGTTACTACTTGCTTGGACGAGAGTTTGACCTGGAAACTGACCATCGGGCTCTCACCTGGATAAACACCATGAAGGATCACAACAGCCGCCTGACTCGATGGTACCTCTCACTGCAGCCCTTCAAGTTCTCCATCCGACATCGATCCGGCAAGGCCAATGTGGTGGCAGATTACCTTTCCAGGTTGCCGCACATCGCCAACCTCCAGGAGGAGGGGGATGATGTGACGGAGTAGCCGTCACTGACTGTGGGCAGCGCACACACATCACCTCAGGCCACACACACCAACATTTCTCCGCTGCGCCGCAGGCACACACACACACGCACACACACACACACACGCCAAACATTTCTCCGCTCCCTTCCTGATTCACTCCGTAGTTAAAACACATCGCGACATATCCCTCTCCCCTAAACTGTTTATCAGTAGTGCGACCAAAGGTGCACACTTGATTGTTCTGCTGTTTCCTATACGCATATATTTACACAAACATTATTCTCACTCACCAGTTGCTGAAACGCTGCGTGTCCATCCTGTCATGTCCCATTCATGGGATTGACGAGCAAACAGGGCCGTAACAAATCCCCCCGTTATAAAGGGTGCCCTCGCGCGTTTTTGAGATCATGTGATCAGTTTAAATATGTTTATTATTTGGAATTGTGATTATGTTGCAAATTAACTTGTTTTGGTTGGGGGGGAATGTTTAGACAGAGGTATATCATTTAAAGGTAAAATATGCCTAGGTTAAAGGGACTATAAATATCTTCTATGATGAAAAATAATGTTAATTGTTATTTTTCTGTGTAAGGAATACGCCCAGGGGAGGGGCTATTGGTTTAAAAGGAGGTCATCTTGGCCAGCTGAAGTGAGTCTGATCTGAAGTGTTGACAGAGAAGGTCACACTCAGGAAGGTAAAATATAGATTGTATTTTTGGATTGTTTTTACCTGTTCTGAAAGAAATCATGGAGTTATTGAGGAACTCGATTTTCAGTACTATTTGATGTTTTGTATATAGCTTATTTTCTATTTTTCACTTTTTGTAAATAGTAAGCAATGATTGCACTTTGGGAGGCCGGCATAATAAAAAGGGATTAATACAACGTTTTCCGACTATGCCAGTGTTTTTCATGTTGCACGGAGTTTTGACATAGAACCCCGCGACAGCTCTCCTCTGTCTGCTCTCAGCTATCTGCTCTCAGCTGTCTGCTCTCAGCTGTCTGCTCTCAGCTGTCTGCTCTCAGCTGTCTGCTCTCCTCTGTCTGCTGTCTGCTCTCAGCTGTCTGCTCACAACTGTCTGCTCTCAGCTGTCTGCTCTCCTCTGTCTGCTCTCCTCTGTCTGCTCTCAGCTATCTGCTCTCAGCTGTCTGCTCACAACTGTCTGCTCTCAGCTGTCTGCTCTCAGCTGTCTGCTCACAGCTGTCTGCTCTCAGCTGTCTGCTCTCAGCTGTCTGCTCTCAGCTGTCTGCTCTCAGCTGTCTGCTCTCCTCTGGGATGATTCTGTCGGTCATTTCTCACAGATGGATCTGTAAAGACAGACGTAAAACAGAGTGTATGTTTACGGTTTACAGAGTTGATGCATAAGGTAAACACTGAGCTAACTAACAGAGTTATAAATAGCATTATTTACCTGAGCGAAACCGTCAGGAGAACCTGGACTCTGGACCGCAGATGTCCTCCGGTAACGTGCGCTGGCTGAAGTGTCTGGTTTATAAACTTTAAAGTAGTTTGCAGTAAGCAGGCATATTCAGGCTGACAGTATGAGAAGAATAAAGGGTTTTTTGAACATTGCAGCATGTAAACATGTTCTAGTGCAACATTAAAATACATCTATGAACCTGGAAATGAGCATAATATGAGATCTTTAAAATGATCTCGCGTAAATTCAACACGTCTGCCCATTTCTTTTTTCCCCAAGACCTGAATCACTGGCGATATGCCTCCGGCACCGGCTCATAAGCTTTAAGCACAGCTGACTTTATTTTGGAATAACTAGAGCTATCTTCCAGCTCAGAGACGAATAGGCTTCCTGTGCTTTCCCTGTGAGAACACACTGGAGCATCAGGGCGCAGTCCGCCTCTGGCCAGTTCCTAGCTCTGGTGACACGCTCGAACAACACAAAAAAAGTATCTGGATCCCTCATTAAACGGTGGCAAGAGACGCAAATGACTAACATCAAAGGGACGCCCACCAGGCCTAGGCACTTGCCCATCCTGATCCCTACTGGGCCCTTTAACATCTTTACCCAAAGACAACCGATAACTCTCCAAATCTACCTTGGCCTTTTCTGTCTGCTGGCGTATCATCTCCACCTCAATTTGTTTTTTAACATCCAATTCATGTTTACGTGTCTCATGCTCCATCTGCAGCAAGAGAAGCTCTTTTTGTTGTTCAAATGTTAAGCCCTGTGTCTGAATTGAAATAGCAGCTCCACCTGGAGAGGGCTCTTCTGTCTGCTGTCATAACACCCATTTCAATCAATTTTAACTTCAACGCCACTTTAATGCTTTCTTTATTAAGACGCTTATCTGGCACAACCACAGAATAACGTTCAGCAATTTCAAGCAACTGTTCCTTTGTGCACTTCTCTAAAGCCTCCTCGGATGGAGCAGCAATGAAGGCCTCACTTTCAGCCATTTTCACCTTTAAATCAAACAATTTAACAAACAAACTTTGCTCTCAAACAGGACCAGAAATACGCAGCAAAGCTCCTCTGTGCGCACTAGGACAGAATCCTCATCCGGTTTGAAGTTTCCCCGCTACCTAAACAGCCAGAGCCCCTGACTAAGCTCCCCCCTAGTCTTCATGCGGTTACTTGTGATGGGTATTTATGCACTGAAGCCCGCTGGGTCAGGGGGGCGACTAGCGAACTAGCAACCCTCCCGAGTCCACGGAAATGTTCCCGAAGCCGAAGCCTCTCCCACGTTTACCACAACACTACCAAGATCCCCCCCGACGAACCCAAAGGGGAACGCCGCTTCAGCTTACCAGGGAAAACTCCGCACCATCAAACAAAATACGCACAGAAGAACCCACACATGTCACCCGGTCCACCTGCTACCAGCAGAACCGAAACCCACAGGAACTAAATCTCCCTACCAACTACAAGGTAAGAAACAAAGGCTGTACAAAATGTATATTTTAAACCATATACAAAACTCCACAAATCAACTTACCCTGCTAAACCCGCTCAAATGATCTGTGTCCTTTCCCTTAATCACAAACTTGCTCGTGCACGAGCAAACAAATGTTTACCGCCACTCATAAACAAAGGAACAAAGGAACCGGAGTGCGCCGCAAGCGCTCCAACTACCTTTACGCACGCGTGCCACAACCGGCCCCGCGCACCAAACTACAAAACCTGCACTGAAGTACAACACCTACAGCCAGGAAAATGCAACGAAAAGGACGAGCCCCCAATTTGTCATAACCCGGCCCGTGGGCCATGACAAAAACGGGAACGGACACAAAATGCCAAATAATATAAAGTATTTATTATAACAAATAATATGAATTAAGAATTAAATGTACTTATGGAGTGTGTTAGTCAGTGAAATCAGTAGTGTCAATGTAGGTGTGCTTGAATAACATAGTGTGAGGTGTTGTGAAGTAAAAAGTCCAACAAGAGCTAAGCAAAGCAAAAGTGGTTGCAGGCAGCCAGCAGGGGGAGAGAGAGGGAGAGAGAGGGAGAGGGAGAGAGGCACGGGAAGCCGGCCTTTATATCCGGTGGAGCACCGGGCCCAGGTGCTCCAGATCAGCCAGGGATTCCAATCAGCTCCTTAAACACAACACAGGCACGTCACTATTACATCACACCTCTGCAGACAAGCAGGGGGCCGTCACAACTGTCATTTTGAAATAATAAATAAAAGAGCTTGCTTCATACCTTTTTTTATTATTATCTATTTATTTATTTGTATTGGTTTTTTTATTTATTTTTTATTTATTTTATGTTGGTTTTGTTTCATTTCTGTAGTCCTTTTATGTTTGTCACAGCTCTTTGTTTCTGTTTTCACTATGCTTCTTTTGTATATAAATGTTTTTAATGTGTTCTGCTGTTACTATGGATACTGTCATTTTGAAATAATAAAAAAAAAAGAACTTGCTTCATACCTTTTTTTTTATTATCTATTTATTTATTTTTATTGTTTTTTTATTCATTTATTTTTATTTTATGTTGATTTTGTTTCATTTCTGTTGTCCTCTTATGTTTGGCACAGCTCTTTGTTTAATTAATTAATTTCATTAATTAAAAATAGAACTTGCTTCCTACTGACACGCATGTGTTAGACACGCAGCCTGAATTACTACTAACTTTACTATTAAAGTACTAAATCCACATTTATAAAGGTTTGTTTCGACGTACTGGACCTGTGGAATAAATGTACATTACAAACATGAAAACAACCTCCGCCCATTTTAACACATTCAGCTAAAATAACAGCCAGAAACGACGACGTCACAACATCGTGTCTCAACTTACCGCCTTTCACCGTCAGTCCTGTCCCCAAAAGGACAAAGACTGCGATCAAATTCATCTTCACCTCAAACCAGACGTGTCTCGTTAATAAAAGTCGTGTTTTAACCGACAGTAGGATCGTGTTTTGTCTCCGTGTTCCGCGCGTCCGTCCGCGGTGAACTGCTGCTGCTCTCTATCTGCTTCCTGCTTCTGTCAACTATCTGCTCTACACGGTGCGTTCAGGGGAGGCTCGTAAATTAGAGACGCATGTCGCAATCCAGTTACATCCAACTTTTTAAACACTTTTAACGACTTTAACTCGTGCTGCTATTCCAAATGGATTAATTTATGAAAAACTACTTAAGTTATGGTGACAATAACATAACACAACCTTTACTCATGTTGGATGGACTTGAACTAACAGATAATAAGTGTAACAATAAGCATTTTTGTAAAACTTTTAGTACTGTATTTATATTAATTATATTGTGTATTATATCTATAGATATCTATATCTATATATCTATAGATATAGACATATATATGTATGTATGTATTTATATATACACATATATACATATATGTGTATATATATATATATATACACACATGTATGTATGTATATATATATACATATATATACATACATACACATATATATATATATACATATATATATATAGTATAATGTTTATTATTTGGTGTGATATAACTAAACACATGTTATAGAAGTAGTGTGTAGTTAGATACAGCAGTGTAAGTACACAACATCTGTAATGTTAGTTAGCTAGCTAGTTGGTTAGCTATAAATTAGCCGTTTACTGTAAACGGCTGTAAAACAGAGGCGTTTTACTTCCTTTTTCACAAATGTGAGCGTCTACAGTCAACTTACCGCCTGCAGTCGGCTCTAAGTTCAGAAACATGAACGGTAAAAACAGAAATATCGGTCTGGGTATCATGGGATAATCCGTTATTCCTTTTGAATTCAAAAACGAAAAAACAATTTTTTATTTTTTCGTTTTAAACCAAAACCGAGAAAACGGCCGTTTTCTCGGTTTTGGATTCTGAATCCAAAAATTAAAAACGGATCCAATCCAGGACGTTTTTTGTTTTTGCTAATTCCTTTTATCATTATTCATTTTTGATTGAAGAACGAGAGTCACGTGGGTTTTTAGTTTTTTCGTTTTAAACCAAAAACGAAAAATGGAATCACGTGGTGGCCTGTTTGTTTTTTGTTTCCAAAAAAAAACGAAAAAAACAAATAAAAAAAACGATCCGATTTAGTTTCTTCAAGTTTCTTTCTGTCATTTTCTGTTTTGAATTGAAGAGCGGAGAACGGCAAACACGTGACCCGGAAGTGAAGGCAAACATGTCAAAATAAAAGCCAAGAAGATAGTTTGGTCATTCTATAGAGGTGTGACATTATTTAAGCACAGGATCAAAGTAACAGTAGAAGATAAATAGGCTAAATAAATACACAAATAAATACATACATAAATATTTTTTTGTTTTGTTCTTTTCATTAACACACAAATATCTTTTATCCAAAAAGTGTGTGATAAATTACAGGGAGGGTCTCTACAGATGTTATACAGAACTCTCACGTAATTGACAATTTTCTCTCTCACACCCTTACTATGGGCTGTTTCTTTAGGTGCTTCTCATTTCAGCATTTTTCGCCTCCTCGTCTCCTCGCTCCTCGATCCTCCGGCTATAGCTGCATCCCAAAGCTCTTAATTGCATCCCTGTTTTCCTCACTTGCGTCTTTTCCTTGCGTCTTATGGTACGTGTCCACAGGCTCCGTGCTTTCCACGCTCCCCATTAATTGTCTATGCAAGCAGCCGCGCAATGCATTCTGGTAGCGTGGCGTCGCGATTCGAGAGACTAGGCGTGCAGGAAGCCTGCTCCTCATTTGCATAAAGTTGAAGTCCTGGCTACTTTATGCAAATCACGGGCGTCCGATGCGATTCGCCGCCTCTCGAAACTCCCGATAATCTTTTAAAATAAACGTTGTCGATCCAAAATAAAGACAGATTCAGCAACTGCATGGGTTGTTTCTCGCCTCAAATGTTTTCAGAAACACATTTCGGTGAACTATTTTCGTGAAATAAGAGAAGAAAGTTTCCAAACGAGCCTCCATACTGGTTCCGGTTTGAAAGCTGGGAGCAGCAGCCAACAGCGGGAAAGCGTTCGTCCAATCAGGAGCCGAGTGCCTTGTTTCTAGGGACAGCCCACCAAGCGTCCAATGCTGGGAAGCGTCGTGTAGCCTCACGATAAAAAACGCCCCTGTGCACACGTACCATAAGTCCCTCCCACCAGGGAAGCATGGAGAGACGCAAGGAAACCATGCGAGGAGAGAGGAAACGAGGAAATACGATTTAAGCGACATGAGACGGTCGTTTCCTCTGAAGCGTCACGTGAAGCGACGTCAGTTTCTGATGACAGCAGCAGCTGACCACAGCTGGATCAGCTGTCAGTCAGCTTTAACAGCTGTTTGTGTCTGAACTGTACTAATACTAATAAAGACAAGTGCTCTTTATATTATTTATTCATTATTAGCATCTGTAGTTATTGATATTCTGACTGTGAGTTAATTATTTAATAACCCAGAATATGACTGTGGTGTTTTTTGAACACTGGACATTATTTATTAGGCTAAAGGGAAAATGTAAATGATGTAACTCATATCAAACCCGACGTTCAGGAATCATCAGCCTCATGTGACTGAATGGAAATGAGGATAAATGATGTAAAAGGTGTTTGTTGCTGACAGACAGACTCTCCTTTTCTCTCTGACTTTAATAGTTTAATTAATAAAAGTTAACGGGGGAAATAACAGATCATGAAAATAAAAATCTTTCTAAAAAATGCAGAAAATTATTTTAAGTCAGTTTATCAGGTTTTATAAACCTCTCTCAGTGTCAGGCTGCTTCACTGACGCTGTGTGAAGGAGAGATACTGCAGGTCCTTCTGCTGCTGCTCAGAGCTTCAGTTAACACAGATTATAACTAGATGGTGAATCAGAAGACAACGAAACTATAAAACGTTTAATCTGTGATCTGTTTTCACTCCGGTATGAAACTCCAGTGATGTTGAGAGGTAAAGTTATCAGATCAGTCTGATCTGCAGAGTCCAAGCAGTAACTCATATCCAATAAGGGGGCGTGTCGGTCGGTAAAAGACTTCCGTGGAGGATACACTGGTGTATCCTCAATCATAGCTCTTCCGGCAAGCCTCCTCGATCCTCGATCCTCGATCCTCGATCCTCGATGCACAAATAAGAGCTTTGGGACGGTCTTCAAAATGGCGCAGCAGAACAACTTCCTGTTCAAGCGAGGAGCGAGGAGCGAGGAAATGAAAATTAAGAGCTTTGGGACGCACACATTGTGTTAAATTTAACAGTTTAGTTCCTATAGTGTGTGGAGAGCAACAACGATTTGACCAAAACAGCAAACCACACACACAGAGATTCATTCATCAACAAGAGTCAACAAGTGATTTTCTTTTTGTTTGTTGCCTAATTAGATTAGCTTTTGTGCTTAAATAATAAATAAATAAACAAATATATATATATATATATATATATATATATATATATATATACATTCACACATACATATACAAATAAATAAACAAATATATACATATATACACGTGCATATGTATATATATATATATATATATATACATATATACACACATATATATATATACATTCACATATATATATACAAATAAATAAACAAATATATACGTATATATATACACATGCATATATATATACACATACAGACGTAGGCACAATTGTTGGTACCCTTCTGTTAAAGAAAGAAAAACCCACAATAGTCACTGAAATAACTTGAAACTGACAAAAGTAATAATAAATAAAAATTCACTGAAAATTAACTAATGAAAATCAGATATTGTTTTTGAATTATGGTTCAGCAGAATCATTTTAAAAAACAAACTAATGAAACTGGCCTGGACAAAAATGATGGTACCCTTAACTTAATATTTAGTTGTACAACCTTTCGAGGCAATCACTTCAATCAAGTGATTTCTGTAACTCTCAATGAGACTTCTGCACCTGTCGACAGGTATGTTGGCCCACTCCTCGTGAGCAAACTGCTCTAGCTGTCTCAGGTTTGAAGGGTGCCTTCTCCGAATGCATGTTTCAGCTCCTTCCACAGATGTTCAATAGGATTTAGATCAGGGCTCATAGAAGGCCACTTCAGAACAGTCCAATGTTTTGTTCTTAGCCATTCTTGGGTGTTTTTAGCTGTGTTTTGGGTCATTATCCTGTTTGAGGACCCATGACCTGCAACTGAGACCAAGCTTTCTGATACTGGGCAGCACATTTTGCTCCAGAATGCCTTGATAGTCTTGAGATTTCATTGTACCCTGCACAGATTCAAGACACCCTGTGCCAGATGCAACAAAGCAGCCCCATAACATAACCGAGCCTCCTCCATGTTTCACATTAGGTACAGTGTTCTTTTCTTTGGATGCTTCATCTCTTCGTCTGTGAACATAGAGCTGATGTGACTTGCCAAAAAGCTCCAGTTTTGTCTCATCTGTCCAAAGGACATTCTCCCAGAAGCTTTGTGGCTTGTCAATATGCATTTTGGCAAATTCCAGTCTCACTTTTTTATGATTTGGTGTCCTCCTGGGTCGTCTTCCATTAAGTCCACTTTGGCTCAAACAGTGACGGATGGTGCGATCTGACACTGATGTACCTTGACCTTGGAGTTCACCTCTAATCTCTTTGGAAGTTGTTCTGGGCTCTTTGGTTACCATTCGTATTATCCGTCTCTTCAATATGTCATCAATTTTCCTCTTGCGGCCACGTCCAGGGAGGTTGGCTACAGTCCCATGGACCTTAAACTTCTGAATAATATGTGCAGCTGTAGTCACAGGAACATCAAGCTGCTTGGAGATGGTCTTATAGCCTTTACCTTTAACATGAAGGTCTATAATTGTCCTTCTAACCTCCCGAGACAACTCTCTCCTTAGCTTTCTGTGGTTCATGTTCAGTGTGGTACACACCATGATACCAAACAGCACAGTGACTTCTTTTCACCCTTTAAATAGGCAGACTGACTGATTACAAGTTTGAAGATACCTGTGATGCTAATTACAGGACACACCTTAGTTTAATATGTCCCTATGGTCACATTATTGTACATCTTTTCTAGGGGTACCATCATTTTTGTCCAGGCCAGTTTCATTAGTTTGTTTTTTAAAATGATTCTGTTGAACCACAATTCAAAAACAATATCTGATTTTCATTAGTTCATTTTCAGTGAATTTTTATTTATTATTACTTTTGTCAGTTTCAAGTTATTTCAGTGACCATTGTGGGTTTTTCTCTCTTTAACGGAAGGGTACCAACAATTTTGCCTACGTCTGTATATATATATACATATATATACACACATATATATATATATATACACATATATATATACATTCACATATATATATACAAATAAATAAACAAATATATACATATATATATACACATGCATATATATATATATATATATACATATATATATGTATGTATATATATATACACATATATATACACACACACATATATATATATATACATACACACACATATATATACAAATATATATATATAATTATTAATAATTATTAGAAGTTAATTAACAGCTTTAATAATTCCGTTAACTTAATATTTAAATGATGCAGTGAAGCCTCAGAAGTCCAAACAGACAGACAGACAGACAGACAGACAGACAGACCGTGCTCCTGCTCCGGGTCCCAATTGGAGCCCTCTGCGGGAATTGGGAGTTCTTGGCCGGCCTCTGCTGCCGCAGCGACCCGCTCCTTTAATCCGGGTCCTCTCTGCCTCGACCGCGGAGCGTCACCATGGTAACGCCGCACACACAAACACACAAGCCAACGGTTTGCTAAGATTACCGGTAAATTAACGGCAGAAAAGTGAGGAGAAAGCGACGCCAGAACACGGAGATAAACACGTTCACGTCCCTCGGTTGAACTGGCTGCTGCTCCGTGTGTTGAGGCGGAGCTGAAACACAAAAACACCCCGAAAAACACCCTCGATAACCGGACAACCGGACAACCGACTAACTGATGCGGGGATTCAAAAACGCGCTGTTCTGCCGCCGCCTAGTGACGTCATGACGTAACGTGCGTATGTAAACACACTGTATAATTTATTTAAAGGGACTATTTGTAACTTTGTACGCGCATAAATGTAGCGGGTCGTCACACATGCGCGCTCGCATATGCGCGTTCGCGTGTAGCCGCTGTACCCTCCTCCTC
This sequence comes from Sebastes umbrosus, assembly GCF_015220745.1. Lineage (NCBI taxonomy): Eukaryota > Metazoa > Chordata > Actinopteri > Perciformes > Sebastidae > Sebastes > Sebastes umbrosus. The sequence continues at coordinate 29,035,290 of NC_051283.1, read as the reverse complement.
TGCCTGCTCGCCTTCACTCAGACAGCTAGTGAACTCGCGTTCACTACACACTGCAGAAGAGTTAGTTTAGCTCTGAGAATATCTAGTGAATGCACAGGGGACGTTTGTGCAGAAATAAATGCTGCAGCTCCTCCAGACCAACAGAGCTTTCCCGTGTCTTGTGAAGTGACGGGGCTCTGCAGAGAGAAACGTTACCCTCTCGTTACCGACCGGGTGTCGGTGTCTCCTCTGCTCTCTCCGGCTGCGGGCGGAGAGAGCAGGGAGACACGCTGGAGAGCCCCGCTGCATCAGCCTGCACTTAGGCAGGAAAAGCCAACACTAGGATCAGATCTAAATCATGTTCATGGAGAGACCTTCGTCTGGTCAGCTAACATTACTGCCAAGCAGCTGAAATATAGAGTGATATTGTGCTTTTAGCTGACTTGTGTCGCCTCACTGTGTTGAGTGATGCTCGTTCAGGTATATTGAGAGCGAGCAAGCGCGAGCCCGACGCTGACTTTCGTTGATTTCACGGCCACAGGTGTCGCTGTTAAGAAACATTTCTGAAAGTTACAAATAGTCCCTTTAATAAAATAAAGTATAATAAAAATGTAAATAACCGGTCATATAAAAAATAAAAAAATTCTGACAACAAGAAGAACACCTTTGAAAGTAAATTAAAACATGTATTTTCATTATTTGTTTGTATTACTGCTGTTAACAAATCTTAAAACAGCACCATAAAAAAATCAATAAATTTAATTTGCTGTCTTGTGTTTGTCCGTTTCAAAACACCTGGAAAAAAAATCAGGAAAAGACATCCTAAAAATCCTTATAATCAGAAGAACACCATTGAAAGTAAATTAAAGAATATATATATATATACATATATATGTATATATATGTATATATATATATATACATATATATACATATATTACTGCTATTAATATTAACAATAATAATAATAATAATAATAAAGTTGTGAATACACTGGCTCTGATGTAAACACATATATGATTTAATAAAATAAAATAAAGTATAATAAAATGTAAATAACCGGTCATCTAAAAATAAGAAAATTCTGATAACCAGAAGAACACCTTTGAAAGTAAATTAAAACATGTATTTTAATTATTTTTTATATATATATATATTACTGTCTTGTGTTTGTCCGTTTCAAAACACCTGGAAAAAAACAGAAAAATCACCCTAAAAATCCTTATAATCAGAAGAACACCATTGAAAGTAAATTAAAGAATATATATATACATATATCACTGCTGTTAACAAATCTTAAACGGCATCAGAAAAAATTTATAAATTAAATTTGTTATCTCGTTTGTCCCCATTTCAAAACACCTGGCAGTCACAGATTTGAGAATCACTAGTAATATATATTGCTATTGTTATATATAACGTAATATGTAATGCTGTATAATATATGTGTGTTGTGTTATGTGTATGTATGTGTATATATGTGTATATATATATACACACACACAATTATATATATATAAATTCTAATATTTAATATATAAATCCATAATTTGTATATACATAATTTATATATTTTAGCTTTTATGCAAAAAGCCATGATGGTGAGGGCCAAAACCAAGATGGCGTTGAAGAAATGCAGGAAAGTCTGTTAGATTTCTCCTTCTTTTACAAAACTGTTAAATATCCAAAGCAATCATTCACTTCCATTCATCAATGATTTATTATTTATTTCTCAAGTAGATATTGTGCAGCACAAATGTCTTCAAAGTGAAAGCAGGATTTAACCAAAAAATTTATAAAAATGTATATATATGTATATATATATACATATATACACATACATATATATACATATATATATATACACATATATATATATATGTATATATATATATACTTTTTAGACAGAAGCTACAAATATCTGATATTTGTCACTAGTGTCTTACAATCCACAGCGTCTTTGAGCAATACATACATGTTCATAACACGTAATTTCAGGATTCACTGGAGATTTCTTAGACTGATGAATGATTTATGACGAATTTAAACTTTTTAGACAGAAGCTACAAATATTGGATATTTGTCACTAGTGTCTTACGATTCACAGCGTGGATCTTAGCAAATACAAACATGTTCATAACACATCATTTCAGGATTCACTGGAAATTTCTTTGACTGACAGATTGATACTAATATTTACTAGAAATAATTGTGAAATAAACAACAAGATAGTAATACATATTCCCCAAAAGAATAAAACACTTTAAAACCATAAAATAAAATCACATTTAAACGGGACTGTTTGTAACTCCTTACACGTATAAATCATTGCGGGTCGGTGTCCCATGCGCGCTCGCGTGTGGCTACGCTGTTCAGACAAGACTCCAATACAAACTACACTATACATCTAGTGAAGCCCGTCTTGCAAAACAGTGTTGGCCGCGGTCGTAGTACGCGGGGGAGACCGTAGCTTTGGTCTCCATGGCCGGAGTCTCTGCTGTACTCTGCTCCTCTGCTTGCCTTCACTCACACACCGCGCTCGTTTTCGCTCTTTCGCTCCTCTTTCTCTTCCGCAATTTCTGATTCTTACAAACAGTCCCTTTAATATTTCATGAATAATGACTGCATTTACAAAGCCCACCAGGAACAGCTGCAGTAAAAGCCAATAAATTACCAAAATAATCTGTAAATGTAATTTCTTTCTTTTGCAAACTGTATTCATTTTAGATAAAAAGTGATCAAATCCCTCATTTAAAGGCCTTAAATTTCCTCCCAATAAATCCAGCAAACACACAAGAGGCTGGATTTTTTTACCAAAATGATGTTTTAAGTGTAATTTCTTTTTTTTGCAAACTGTATTCATTTTGGATAAAAAGTGATCAAATCACTCATTTAAAAACGTTTAATTTCCTCACAATAAATCCAGCACACTAACAAGATATATTTCAGTGACTGGAGCAGATTTTATCGTATTTTTGCACATTAAAAACTTATAAAATTCTCATTCTACACGCGCGATAAATGATTAAAAGCAACAATACATGGTGTTTTTGTTTTAAGTCCAAGCTTAAACCTAAATTTTAGCCTACTAGTATAAAACCAGTGTATATAAATTGCAACACGTCTCAGTAGAGTGCTGCAGGGATGATGTATTTTTGTTGGCCAACCAGGAAGTTAGCATCGCCTTGGTTCCCTCGACAAAAAGCCAACGGGATTGTTCCACTGGGTTTTGGGTTATTGCAGAAAATAAACTCTGTGGCAAACAAACGTTTATGATACTTACACATTTTGTTCAGTAAGATAATCCCCACAAATGAACACCACTTCATGATTTTGTTAAGCATAAATGCAATCGCCAGAAGCAAAAAGCTAACGTTAGGCTATAAACAAACTACACGATGGTCGGATGAGGGCGAGTATACACAACAAGGCTGTAGATATGAAAATAAATGAATAAATAATTAAATGAATATGTCATATGTAGCAAAAATATTAAAAATAAATGTAGTCATTAATTAATTGATAAAATGTGACATAAATTGATGTTTTAATTTGCTTATTTATGTATTACTCTAAGTATTAATTCCCTTATTATTTACTCCTGTTTAATTTTCCCTTTTATTTATTTTTTATTCATTATTTTTGCTACATTTAATGACATATTTATCCTGTCATTTATTTATTTATTTTAGATTTTGGCAGGTTACGTCCTCCATAATAAAGGCAGACAAGTCGGCGTGATGACGTTTAGTAAACTCATTTAGTCACGCCTGTTTTAAGACATTTAAAACCTTCAAAATTCACGGGTGTGATATTTACTCGCGTGTTTTATGTCGTAGAACAAAATCTCTTCAGCTTGTGTTAATCACAGACCTTATTTCAGGCATCGAACTAAAAATCCATAAAAAAAAACAAAACACTGACTTCCAGACAAAGGAACAAGAAATGATAAAAATCTCATTTCTGGGTTTTTGGACTCATTCCTGTAGCACTCTATAAGAAGTGGACGTAGTCAGCGTGACCTCACCCATTGGTTTGTGGACTGCCGTTTTGAAGCCTTGAGTTCGGCAGTTTGGCCGTCGCCATCTTGGTTTTTGGCCGTCGCCATCTTGGTTCTTTGCAACCAGAAGTGACGCGAGAGGGTGGAGCTAAGCACGACCAAAATGTTATATTTAACTACAATCTAGCAGCCATATTTCACCAGCATTTGGCTGGTGGCTGGTGCTATTTTCCAACCCTGGTTTTGCCGTCTTGGTTTTTTGGCCGTCGCCATCTTGGTTTTTGGCCGACGCCATCTTGGTTTTTAGCAACCAGAAGTGACGCGAGAGGGTGGAGCTAAGTACACCCGAACACTGAAAAATATTTTTTAGGTGACCAAAATGTTATAATTAATGTTTAATTAACTTTACGCCGTGGTAGCGACCACAAGGTAGCCCCGCCCTAAAGCATCCCCTGCTTTATGGTCTATCTGACTCTAAATGGGACCATCATTTACTAAAGGAACATCTATTGTAGTTCTGATCAATTTGTTTTCATAAAAGTGCCACAACACAAGACCGTGTTGATGCTGTTTGAATATTTAAATTTCAACTTACTGAAGTTCAAACTCAGTCCCTGTACTGCCCGACAGATTTACCCTAAACCCATTTAAGAGACTTTTTTTTGTTGTTCTTGTTGATTTCCAGACTCTACTATCAGATTCTACTATTAGATGTATTATTGGTTAATTTGGATCCAGAGAGCACAGTGAGGCTTGATGTACTCTGATGGAAATGATGTTATTCTGAGACTTCCTCTTCATTCTCCTTCAGGAGGCTGGTGGCTTCAGAGGGGGGGGTTTTGTTGCCATCGCCTGCAAAAAGTGAACAGAGGTGATATTTTATATATACAATAAGACACTAAAAACATAGACGCTCGATGTAGCTTTCAGTCAAAGATACTTACCAGAGATGCCAGAGTCAGAGTCAGACCCATGTGAGCCTGTGAAGAAAAGAGAATTATTTAGATACAGTATGTGTGTAGAAACATGCAGATATCCTGCTTTTGATTCATCTATCGACTGGAAACTAACGATAAAATGTGCTGTCTTACTGAGATCATGAGCTGTGATTCAGCGTCGGCAGAGGAAGACCACCTTTTTTATGCTAAAAACGTTGCTTTTTTATGCACTGGTCAAATTTGAGATCATGGGTTATTTTGGTTCCATAACATGTCTTTCTTTAGACTAGTGGAAAGAAAACATCCAAAATACACATTTAGGTGTTTATTTTACTACTTTGTCTATTTACATCTATAGATTTCTACTAAATTCACCAAAAGTTAGCGTTAGATAATGCCTCATTTGCATATTTAAACATACAATATCAAAAAAACTTGTAATACAAAAAATAATTGTCTTAATATCAGTGATCAACTGGGGAAGTTTCATAGTGATATCTATTAGTTAAAATGTTTACCCTATTCACCTGTAGTGTCTTCAAAATGTATGAAATTTAACAATCCATATCTTTAAAGGCCGTTTTCTCAAAATTAGTTTTTAACATAAATAAATATAAATATAAATAAAATAAAAGGGTTGTGGCAGCTGCCAATTCTCTAGTGCTTGCTGTTGTTTCCTTTTCCCTGGTGTTTTTTTGGTTGAGTTGCTGAGTGATTAGAGGGTTATTCAGTTCACCTGTTGCGCAGGGTGTGGGGACTGGCTCTTAAATGATAGTTGAGAGCAGCTTGGTGCATTCCCCTCTTGGCCAATCAGGGTGTAACGACGCCCTTTCTGTAGGGCTTAAAAGAGGAGGGAAACTGCACACCCAGTGTCATTCTGCTCTCTCCTTCACTAAATGCAACATGTGTTATCAGCCAAACCAGAAACTCTGGTCTGTTTTAGGCCCTTTTGAGATTCTGTGCTCTTTGTGTCTTGTTTATTGAGACTGTTGACTATCCTAGTTGGGGAAACAAAATAAATACCAATCAATTGGGTTACCTGCACTAAGATGTTTAGGTGCTATTTGTGCAAGAATCTGGCTTACCTCACAATAGCCTAGTGCCTGCAGGCTGCATTTTGTTATTTTATTCATTTGTTGATTTTCACTGAAACCCTTTATACCCATTTCTTTTAGTGTATTTTATTTGGGGAAACTTTAAAGGAGGGTAAAAGGAAAAATAAAACCAATATTTCAGTTTCCTTAATTGTTTGTTATTGTAGAGGCATTTGTTCATTATTATTATTAAGGAGGCATTTTATTTTATATTATTATGTGGATGGGAACTGTTTTTCAGTCTTCTGATTGATCAACTACAGTCTGGGGAACTCGGTACCGCCACAGGGTGGTGTGGGCTTTCAGAAATGTTTTACCATTTGACACATACAGTATATGAACTACCACATTAATATTCATAATATGGGGAGATGATCAACGATTATATGATTTAATTCATGTATTTTAGTGTAATGTAGCTTAATGCAAAATTGTGTCTTTGCAACATATTTCTAGAAGAAAAAACTTACCAGTGAGGAGAGCTTTCTTCTCCTCGTCAGTGTTGCCTACACACACACACACACACACACACACACACAGGAAATATAAAGGCCTATCTGCTACAACCTGTTTTGTATATATATATTTTTTACATTACATTTTACAAAAGTTAAAACACACATATACGCAACAAACTATTTTTATCCATTTTTATATTTTTCGGATAATCTCTGTAGGTTGGCATTATTCAGTGTTTTTGTTAACCACCTTTGTAAAAATGGTTACAGCACATGACGTCCCAATCAGTGGACAAAGGTACTTACCACTTTTATCAGTGCCATCACTGCCTTTGCTGCTGAGAGACGGATTTGACCCTGCGAAGGAAAGACAATCAATTTAGGTCACTTACAAAATGCATAGATCTCACAAAGCACTAACATAAACATACAGCACATTAAGATTAAAACTGTAATTGTTCTACTTATTCTGTTGGAGGTCTAATGCTGACTTCACGCCAAGCGTGAAGCAAACTTTTTGCGCGGTGCAACTGCATACAAAGTCAATTCAAAGACAATCGAATAGACACGAGTTCGTAAACCATAGACTGTCTATGGTAAAAACAATCGGGGTGGGGGGAGAAATAGATTCCCCTATGTATTTTTTTTTCCGGATAATCTCTGTAGGTTGGCATTATTCAGTGTTTTTGTTAACCACCTTTGGAAAAATGGTTACAGCACATGACGTCCTAAACTGTGGACAAAGGTACTCACCACTACCAGCACTACCAGCACTGCCAGCACTGACAACACTGTCGAGAGACGGACCTGACCCTGCGAAGGAAAGAAAATCAATTTAGGTAATTTACAAAATGCAGCATCACTTATTTTATTTTTACCAAAATGATAAAAGACAACTTATATAACTTAAATTAGATATCACAAAGCACTAACCTAAACATACAGCACATTAAGATTAACACTGTAATTGTTCTACTTATTCTGTAGGATGTCTAATGCTGACTTCACGCCAAGCGTGAAGCAAACTTTTGCGCGGCGCAACTGCATACAAAGTCAATGCAAAGACAATCGAATAGACGCAAGTTCGTAAATTATAGACTTTTAATGGTATAATATCGAATCGCAATACTTAAAAATCTCAATACATTTCAAATCGGCTCCCAAGTATCGTGATAATATTGAATCTGGAGATAGGTGAATCGAACCAGCCATACTAAATATAGCGTACACTTAAACTGATTATTTTAGGTGTCTGCAATACATTTAGCTGCTGTTGTTGCTTTGCTCCTGAGCTGGTAAACTCCATCTACTGTAGGTAATACACCGACTATGGATGAGTACCTCATACAACCCCACTTAAACCCCCCAAACTATCCCTTTAATGTGAAATAAAATAGTTACCTTGGACGTTCGTGGGTTGATTTCCTGTAAAAAAAAAAACAAAAAAAAACTGTGTAACTGATCATGGATGATATGGTTTAAATATGCATAGTCTTTCCATTGGCTGAGCCTGCTGACCTTTAAATACACAGTGGTAAAATTCACAGTCACTCAATTATCACCCATTTACTGTCATTTATGTTCTCTGCATTCAAACGGCCCCGATGGAGCTGACCGTGGATGGATAAAGAGAACGGAGCTGACGGGAGAGCTAGAGACCACCTTGGAGAAGTTAGAGGGAGTAGACACGTGGGACTACGTCTGGTTTTCAAAATAAGGTGTCAACAAAGGGGATTGTATATACAAAATACATCTATGGAAATAAGATGGATTGGATTATATTCACCAGAAGTATAAAACATTACATGTCCCTTATAAATTAAAACCTGTAGTGTCTTCAAAATGTATGAAATTTAACAATCCATATCTTTAAAGGCCGTTTTCTCAATATTAGTTTTTAACATAAATAAATATAAATATAAATAAAATAAAAGGGGTGGTGTAGGCTTTCAGAAAAGTTTTACCATTTGACACATACGGTATATGAACTACCACATTAATATTCATAATATGGGGAGACGATCAACGATTATATGATTTAATTCATGTATTTTAATGTAATGAAGCTTAATGCAAAATTGCGTCTTTGCAACATATTTCTAGAAGAATAGACTTACCAGTGTGAGCTTTGTTCACCTCGCCAGTGCTGCCGTTGCCGTTGTTACCATTCATGTCTACACAAACACACACAGGAAATATTAAGGCCCATCTGCAACAACCTGTTTTTATACATATATATTTTTTACATTGTTTTTTTTTGTACATAATTACATGATTGTTTTCAGGCCTATCAACCCCACACATGAGAGATCATTTAAAAACAGCCACTACCAACAGAACCAATCACTTTGTTTGCCAAGTGATCAAGCCATACTCTTTTCATCCAGTCTTTGTTTGGCCTTTTTTAAAATCTAATTTATTTGATAAACTTAAATTTGGTTTGACCAGACTTTTGGGTTTCCTCCTTCAGGTTGTAAAAGTATAAATGTCATTAACACAAAAATACTCAAAACTTCAGGAATAAAGTTTATATAACTATAAATAAAGTTTTAATAGAATCTATAGCAGAGAAATAAAACACTTACTTGAGGAAGTCTTTACACCAGTAAGGGGTTCGTCTGTTAATAAAAACACACAAAAGTTAAAACACACACATATACACAACAAACTATTTTTATCCATTTTAATATTTTTGGGATAATCTCTGTAGGTTGGCATTATTCAGTGTTTTTGTTAACCACCTTTGGAAAAATGGTTACAGCACATGACGTCCCAAACTGTGGACAAAGGTACTCACCACTACCAGCACTGCCAGCACTGCCAGCACTGCCAGCACTGCCAACACTGTCGAGAGACGGACCTGACCCTGCGAAGGAAAGAAAATCAATTTAGGTAATTTACAAAATGCAGCATCACTTATTTTATTTTTACCAAAATGATAAAAGACAACTTATATAACTTAAATTAGATATCACAAAGCACTAACCTAAACATACAGCACATTAAGATTAACACTGTAATTGTTCTACTTATTCTGTAGGATGTCTAATGCTGACTTCACGCCAAGCGTGAAGCAAACTTTTGCGCGGCGCAACTGCATACAAAGTCAATGCAAAGACAATCGAATAGACGCAAGTTCGTAAATCATAGACTTTTAATGGTATAATATCGAATCGCAATACTTAAAAATCTCAATACATTTCAAATCGGCTCCCAAGTATCGTGATAATATTGAATCTGGAGATAGGTGAATCGAACCAGCCATACTAAATATAGCGTACACTTAAACTGATTATTTTAGGTGTCTGCAATACATTTAGCTGCTGTTGTTGCTTTGCTCCTGGGCTGGTAAACTCCATCTACTGTAGGTAATACACCGACTATGGATGAGTACCTCATACAACCCCACTTAAACCCCACAAACTATCCCTTTAATGTGAAATAAAATAGTTACCTTGGACGTTCGTGGGTTGATTTCCTGTAAAAAAAAACCAAAAAAAAACTGTAACTGATCATGGATGATATGGTTTAAATATGCATAGTCTTTCCATTGGCTGAGCCTGCTGACCTTTAAATACACAGTGGTAAAATTCAGTCACTCGAATATCACCCATATACTGTCATTTATGTTCTCTGCATTCAAACGGCCCCGATGGAGCTGACCGTGGATGGATAAAGAGAACGGAGCTGACGGGAGAGCTAGAGACCACCTTGGAGAAGTTAGAGGGAGTAGACACGTGGGACTACGTCTGGTTTTCAAAATAAGGTGTCAACAAAGGGGATTGTATATACAAAATACATCTATGGAAATAAGATTGATTGGATTATATTCACCAGAAGTATAAAACATTACATGTCCCTTATAAATTAAAACCTGTAGTGTCTTCAAAATGTATGAAATTTAACAATCCATATCTTTAAAGGCCGTTTTCTCAATATTAGTTTTTAACATAAATAAATATAAATATAAATAAAATAAAAGGGGTGGTGTAGGCTTTCAGAAAAGTTTTACCATTTGACACATACGGTATATGAACTACCACATTAATATTCATAATATGGGGAGACGATCAACGATTATATGATTTAATTCATGTATTTTAATGTAATGAAGCTTAATGCAAAATTGCGTCTTTGCAACATATTTCTAGAAGAATAGACTTACCAGTGAGAGCTTTGTTCGCCTCGCCAGTGCTGCCGTTGCTGTTGTTACCATTCATGTCTACACAAACACACACAGGAAATATTAAGGCCCATCTGCAACAACCTGTTTTTATACATATATATTTTTTAGTTTTTTTTTGTACATAATTACATGATTGTTTTCAGGCCTAACAACCCCACACATGAGAGATCATTTAAAAACACCCACTACCAACAGAGGCCAATCACTTTGTTTGCCAAGTGATCAAGCCATACTCTTTTCATCCAGTCTTTGTTGCCCTTTTTTAAAATCTAATTCATTTGATAAACTTAAATTTGGTTTGACCAGACTTTTGGGTTTCCTCCTTCAGGTTGTAAAAATATAAATGTCATTAACACAAAAATACTCAAAACTTCAGGAATAAAGTTTATATAAGTATAAATAAAGCTTTAATAGAATCTATAGCAGAGAAATAAAACACTTACTTGAGGAAGTCGTTACACCAGTAAGGGGTTCACCTGTTAATAAAAACACACAAAAGTTAAAACACACACATATACACAACAAACTATTTTTATCCATTTTAATATTTTTGGGATAATCTCTGTAGGTTGGCATTATTCAGTGTTTTTGTTAACCACCTTTGTAAAAATGGTTACAGCACATGACGTCCCAAACTGTGGACAAAGATACTTACCACTGTTACCAGTGCGATTGCTGTCGAGAGACGGATTTGACCCTGCGAAGGAAAGAAAATCAATTTAGGTCATTTACAAAATGCAGCATCACTTATTTTATTTTTACCAAAATGATAAAAGACAACTTATATAACTTAAATTAGATCTCACAAAGCACTAACATAAACATACAGCACATTAAGATTAACACTGTAATTGTTCTACTTATTCTGTTGGAGGTCTAATGCTGACTTCACGCCAAGCGTGAAGCAAACTTTTTGCGCGGCGCGACTGCACACAAAGTCAATGCAAAGACAATCGAATAGACGCAAGTTCGTAAACCATATACTGTCTATGGTATAAACAATAGGGGTTGGGAAAAAATAGATTCCCCCTTGTATTGGAATTTTTTTTTTTTTACAATTTTGAAATAGATTTTTAATGCCAGAATCGATATATTTGCTTCATTTGAGTCTATGTGGAGGTAGAAGGAAGTTACCACTTTTATTGTTGTAGTCTGAGTAACGTGACGTCATAACCGTTCCGTATCCGTCAACCAAAACAAACCGCAGTGAGCCGAAACTAGAAAGTAGAAAACAGGCGGAGGGTCTGTGTGGATACGACCTGCACCCTCAAGTGTTAAATCCGGCATGGTAAACACTACACATCCAGTAAAGGATGGAAACACTTTGGGTTTCACACATCGGCAGGAAAAGTAGAGCTAGATATCACGGCTGAAGCTGCATGCTAACTCTGTCACGGACAGGAAACGTTATCGTATCGCGCTAACGCGATACAGCACCCATATACTGACATTTATGTTAAATGCATTGAAACGGCCCCGATGGAGCTGACCATGGATGGATAAAGAGAACGGAGCTGACGGGAGAGCTAGAGACCACCTTGGAGAAGTTAGAGGAAGTAGACACGTGGGACTACGTCTGGTTAATGTCCGTTAACAAAGGGAACTGTATATACAAAATACATCTATGTAAATAAGATTGAATGGATTATATTCACCAGAAGTATAAAACATTACATGTCCCTTATAAATTAAAAAGAAAATACCACTAATCTGTGAGGGAAATGTCTTTATTCTTTGACTTTTGGGTTGCTGCAAAAAAGACTGACTTAAGACAGCTTGGACTGAGTTTTATGACCACCTTACACTAAATGATCGAAATCACAGGAGCGCGCCACAACTCTAGCAAAACTCATGATTTTATTCATTGGAAATATGTCTGCTACAGTGAAGTAAAAAAATGGAATATAGATATTTTTCAAAGTAAAAGTCCTTAGAAGTGTATGATTCAACTTTTTCCCATGGTCTAGTGTTAACAAAGTTAACAAATATCACAAAAATTCGTAATATCGAATCACAATACTTAAAAATCTCAATACATATCGATATTTTAGGTATCTGCAATACATTTTGCTGCTGCTGTTGCTTTGCTCCTGGGCTGGTAAACTCCATCTACTGTAGGTAATACACCGACTATGGATAAGTACCTCAGACAACCCCACTTCAAAACCCCCAAACTATCCCTTTAATGTGAAATAAAATAGTTACCTTTGTTGTTTTTGCATGGATTTCCTGTAAATAAAGACAACAAACTGTGTAACTGATCATGGATGATATGGTTTAAACCTGCATAGTCTTTCCATTGGCTGAGCCTGCTGACCTTTAAATACACAGTGGTAAAATTCACAGTCACTCGAATACTGATTAAATTTGAGGACAATTTAATATTTTTGTGTTCGAGCAATATGACATAACACTTTATTTAAACTTTTATTCTCTCAATGTTGATGTGATGAGAGCAAGCTTCATGGTAGAGAAAAAAACACATTAAATTACAGTAAATGATCACGTTTCCACACACTATACACTACATATCTTTTTCACATAATACTTTGTTCTAGCAAAATTAATAAAACAAACTTACAGGACTGTACTGGAAACGTTTAGTAATATGTTATGTCATGGTGGTTTTTAATGGTATTTTAAAAGAAAATGTATTAATGTCCTACGGGTAATAGAGGTTATTGTATGTACAGTATGTGTGAGGTAGAAACTCAAAACCAGCACTGTGAGCTCAGTGTGACTTATAATAAACACTTTTGCCACATAATGATTGACAGGACGGCTATTCGATGTGACCTCTGAACCCCTCATGAAGTCCATCATAAAATAATAATAACAGACCTTTGCTCCTGATAACGACACCACATCTTAACTTGTGACTGAAAAGACTGCAACATCAAGTACTTTGTAATTGGTGTAAATACACTATATTGAATACTGCATTACAGTTTATCATCACATATCAATGACTTTGATGTGTCCATGTTGGTCAAATGTTCCTATGAAGCGTAAATCTCGATATTAAATACAGAATTTGGAACAAATATATTCCCCTCTTCTGGTATCTTGCTGTTGAAAGAGGACAACAGTTGTATATATTATATATATATTATATATATATTATATATATATATATTATATATATAATATATATATAATAGTTAAATATTGCACCTACCAAATCTTTTCCACAAGACGACCAGCAGCACACCGATACCGATCACGGCCACGACCACGCCCCCAACCACGCCGCCGATGATGATACCTACGTTAGAGTCGTCAGGAAGTGAATGATCTAAAACACAGAAAACATTCACACTAGTCATTTATTCAGTTCACTTTCAACATTATTTCTATTTGTTAGGTTCAATTTAATAATCTTTCTTGTGGCTTAAAGGTACAAGATGTAACTTTACACATTGAAATGTTTAAAAACAACGAGACCTATGTTGTATATGTTGTTGAGTTGTGTTCTTACTAAGGCTGTCAATCAATCATTTTTTAATCTGTTCAAAATGTACCTTAAAGGGAGATTTGTCAAGTATTTAATACTCTTATCAACATGGGAGTGGACAAATATGCTGCTTTATGCAAAATGTATGTATATATTTATTATTGGAAATCAATTAACAACACAAAACAATGACAGATATTGTCCAGAAACCCTCACAGGTACTGCATTCAGCATAAAACAATATGCTCAAGTCATAACATTTTCATTCACATATCTGGAGGTCAGAGGTCAAGGGACCTCTTTGAAAATGGCCATAACATTTTTTCCTCGCCAAAATTTAGTTTTGAGTGTTATCTAACTTCCTTCATGACAAGCTAGTATGACATGGTTGGTTATTATCCTGTTGACTTTGACAGCCGTAGTTCTTACATCATCCCAAATGTTTCCAACAACTTTCAAACACAGAGAAATCTGTAATTTTAATCAAGGTTAACAGTGCGTTTCATTAGTAGGGCCCCTTGATTTCCGCGATGCGGAAAACACGGACGGAATCTGATGATAAAAATTGAATCAGCTGTAAAACGCGGAGTTTGACGAAATATAAATGCAATTTATTAAAATCAGTAAGAAAGCGTTTCTTACCCCAAAGCATCTCAACATGTACCCCGGTTGCAGCATGTATCACTTCACAGGCGTATGTGGACATGTCAGACTTTAAAATCTCCACATGATCTCTTCTCTGGAAGGTGTCGTCGCCGTTTGGTCGAGTACCCGATGTAGTCACGCCGTCCTCTTGATATAAAATACGGCCGTTCCTTTTGATCTGCAGGATGATGTCTTTTGGGTAGAAACCGGTAGCCAGGCACATCAAAATGACATTTTTCTCGACTTTGGCTTTCTTTGTATACACGAACACCTCCGGGGCAGCTGGGAGGAAGAAACCGTAAAGTAAGATCATATTTGTAAGTTTTTAATGTTTAATAACAACACCAGTATGATACAAAAACACATACTAGTGATTCTGAAACTAGCAACATCAAACACCACTGCTGAGACTCATACTTCATTTTATAATTTCAGGTCTTTTTTTTTTTAGATCATGCTCGTTACTGAATGTGGCGTTTGCGAGGGTTGGGATCCAATAGCTGGTGTTGTTGCACGGTATACCGATACTAGAAAGGTATCACAACACCCTGCCGTTAAAAACGGTACGATATCCCGTTTTATTAGTAGGTTGGCAAATTACATTAATTAGGCTGCCATTTAAACTGTGGTGTTTCTGCCTTCACAGCCAAAACAAAAGGGGATTTCAGATCTCAAATTAATCTTTGAGTTTTAGTGATGTTATTTTTAACTTTACTTAGAAATGCTGAGAGTTGAACCTGAGTGCATTTGATAAGGGAATCTAGAGAATTTAAATTTAATAAAATACTATTGAACCATGAATCATAGTTTTTTATGTTTTTCGATGTAAAATGATGATGGAAATGTTGCCACATAAAAAATAAAGAAATGGTCACATGCTGACACCCCCTTTTAGAATATGCAAGTAATTCATTTTGTCAGTCGTCTGAACACCACCATTTTTAGATTTTGTGTGAATCCCAATTGTTTCAAGACCATTTAGTTCTATATTTCAACAACCTGCATAATAGTCCTTCCATCACCAATGCTACTTCTATTATCTCCAATTATAATGACAATAAAAATAAAGAAATGATTTTCAGTCATACTTACAGGCATTTCGTGCTTGCGCCCCCTCATATGTCATGAACTTGCCCAACCAATCTATGCACTCGTTCTCCAGGTAGCCTTTGGTGTATTCTTTTAGCACCTGGACATCATCCCACTTCCTCTTGGTCTGGAGTGCCGCGTCAATCGGGGCGACCCAGACCGAGTTGGCGTCGTCGAAGTACAGGAAGTCGTTTCCGTCGTAGCTGTACCTGTCAATGCCGCGGTGGAACTTCAACGTGCCGTCGGACTGCGTGTCGCCCTCACAGCCGTGCATCCACTGGAGAATATGGACGTCTGAAACCGGAGAGAGGAGCAGGACGGTGACGTCAACAACAATACGCAGACAAGATGAAGAGGTGGGTCACATTTGGATATTTGTGGCTTTCTGGTTTAACATTTAAGAGTAACTGACTGAAAATCTCTTTAACTGCCCTCTGTGGTTAAAAGTTTCAAGACTGTTTCCCTTCTGACCCCACCCAGCATCACTGATATGTGTGTGGTTAGAAATGAGCTCGGTTTAACCTGGAACCACACCCGGCAGTGATGTCACAGGGTCCTGGAGTACACCTGGGCATCACTGCAGCAAGGTGAGCTATGGGCTACTGCAGAAACATGGCGGTGCAACATGGCAGACTCCATGAACAGTAGATATAAACAGCTCATTCTAAGCTAACAAAAACACAACAATTCTTATTATCAGATTGATTATACACTAAAGAAAACATACTTATTAATATTATATTCCATTTCTGCCAATAGATCCCCCTAATTGTTACGAACTGTTCCTTTAAGCGCAACAAAAAATACATTAAAACTGTTTTATTCACGCAGACTAGCAATAATACCTGCCTCAATAACATTTATCTCATGGAGAGTTATTATAGATTTTATGGTCAATAGAAAGTGATCTTACCGGAGTCGTTCTGTCTCATGCGTTTCTTCAGGATGTCGATGTTGACTTTGAACCACTGCTGCTTGCTCTGGCGGGACTGTGTGCCTTTTTCCCAGTAATCTTTAGTCAGTCGGTCTTTCATCCAGTCCTTTTTGGGTACTTTCTTCTGGTGATCGCTGTCAAAGTAGTCGATGATCTTGCTGTCCAGCTGACCCATGGCTGTGAACTCATGGATGCCCGGGAGTCCAACAGGCTCTTTGGAGAGGGCCGTGTAGATGTAAGTGAGGGAATGCTTGTCTGAGAGTCACACAGGTAGAAAAAGACAGATATTTATTAGACAAGGCAGTAGATTTGACTCATATGTTTTTAATGAACCAAATATTGGGGGCTGGGACGATTCACCTATCTCCTGATTCGATACCTTCACAATACTTGGATGCCGATTCGATGTGTTGCTATTTTTAAGTATTACGATTCGATATTACAATTCATTGCGATTTTTGTTAACTTTTTTAACACTAGACCATGGGAAAAAGTTGAATTATACACTTCTAGGGACTTAATAAAGGGAATTAATACAGTCAAAATGTTTGATTTTCAGCATGTATGTAGTCAGAGCTGTCCTGAAGTCAAATATATCAGTCATTGTCAGGAATTATTTATTCCATTTTGTTTATTTCACTGTAGCAGACATATTTCCAGTGAATAAAATCATGAGATTGCTAGAGTTGTGGCGCGCTCCCGTGATTTCGATCATTTAGTGTAAGGAAGTCACAAAACTCAGTCCACTCTGTCTTAAGTCAGTCTTCTTCTCGTTTGATGCGTTATGTTTAGACAGGCAGCCATGTTGACTAAAACAGAAGTGTGTCTTTTCCTGTGTGACTTCCTGTAACGCTTCCTGTTTACACAGCCTGTTAGAAACCTGACATAAAGCTTTTCACAGAAATGTCAGCGTTGGCGTATATGTCTGTCAATAAGTACCAAGAAAAAGCAGTACAGGAACACTAAAGATATGTTTTAACTATACTGTAAAAATAGAATGAATATCAGCTTTTTTTTAAACTCTCAAATATCAATATCTTAACTGGCATTAAGAATGAGGAAGTCAAACTCAGAAAATAGATCTAACGTTTACAGTCCTGCTTTGTTTATGAGCCAATTAGTCATGTCAGAGATATCTCAACAATGTCCTCTGTTCACCTCAGTGACGTCAGTCAAAGGGTGGCGTTTATGGATCGAGTCAAAGATTTTAAAGTACGCTTGTTAAGTAAAAGCAAGTCATTAAGACCAGTTCTGTAGAACAGATCTGTCAACTCTCCTGAATTTTCTCCACTTTATTTGTATATTGATGTTGTTTACAGCTGAAATTATTAATTATCAACTATTCTGACAGTCAATAGCACAAATATCAAACACTCTAAGGGGCTTCATTGTGGTGTTCTTTTGCTTTTCTTTGTATTATGGTAAATACATTAAATATCTTTTAGCCAGTTTGACAAAACAATTTAAACATTTTTAGATGTTTTCTTGGGCTTTAGTAAGTAAAGATGTTTCATCATTTTAATAGTGAAAATAATTGTAACTTTCAGCTCTAACATATTATTGTTTTTGCTTATTTGAAACACAAAGAGGTAAAGCAGAACTTCCTTCATACCTTTTTTTTTATTATCTACTTTTTTTTATTGTTTATTTATTTATTTTTTATTGTTTTATGTTGGTTTTGTTTCATTTCTGTTGTCCTTCTTTGTTTGTTTTCACTATGCTTCTTTTGTATGTAAATGTTTTTAATGTTTTCTTCTGTTACTATGGATACTGTCATTTTGAAATAATAAAAAAAGAACTTGCTTCACCCTTTCTTTGTATTATCTATCTATTTATTTATTTTTATTGTTTTTTTATTTATTTTTTATTATTATATGTTGGTTTTGTTTCATTTCTATAGTCCTTTTATGTTTTGCACAGCTCTTTGTTTATGTTTTCACTATGTTTCTTTTGTATGTAAATGTTTTAAATGTTTTCTGCTGTTACTATAGATACTGTCATTTTGTAATAATAATAAAAATAACTTGCTTCATACCTTTTTTTTATTATTATCTATTTATTTTTATAGTTTTTTTTAAAATTTTATGTTGGTTTTGTTTCATTTCTGTTTTCCTTTTTGTTACTACGGATACTGTAATTTTGAAATAATAATAAAAAAATAACTTGCTTCATACTGACGCCATGTTAGACACGCAGCCTACATTCCTACCAACTTTACTATTAAAGTACTAAATCCACATTTATAATGGTTTGCTTCGACGTACTGGACCTGTGAAATAAATGTACATTACAAACATGAAAACAACCACCGTCCATTTTAACAAATTAAGCTAAAATAACAGCCAGAAACGACGAATTTCAAAGACGTCACAACATCGTGTTTTTTTACTTTCGTTTTCAACCGGACTCACATGAAAAGTCAGAAAGGTCTCAACTTACCGCCTTTCACCGTCAGTCCTGTCCCCAAAAGGACAAAGACTGCGATAAAATTCATCTTCACCTCAAACCAGACGTGTCTCGTTAATAAAAGTCGTGTTTTAACCGACAGTAGGATCGTGTTTTGTCTCCGTGTTCCGCGCGTCCGTCCGCGGTGAACTGCTGCTGCTCTCTGCTATCTGCTTCCTGCTTCTGTCAACTATCTGCTCTACACGGTGCGTTCAGGGGAGGCTCGTAAATTAGAGACGCATGTCGCAATCCAGTTACATCCAACTTTTTAAACACTTTTAACGACTCGTGCTGCTATTCCAAATGGATTAATTTATGAAAAACTACTTAAGTTATGGTGACAATAACATAACACAACCTTTACTCATGTTGGATGGACTTGAACTAACAGATATTAAGTATAACTAAGCATTTTTGTCAAACTTTTAGTACTGTATTTATATTAATTATATTGTGTATTCTATCTATGTATGTATGTATGTATGTATGTATGTATATATATACATACATATATACATGTATATATATGTGTATATATATATATGTATATATACATATATATACAAACATACATATATATATACATGTATGTATATATGTATAAATGTGTATATATACATATATACATACATACATATATATACAAACATATATATATATACACATATATATATTTATATATATGTGTATACATACATATATATATACAAACATATATATATATACATATATATGTATATATATATATACATGTGTATATATATATATTTACATATATATATAGTGTAATGTTTATTATTTGGTGTGATATAACTATGGGACATGCCCAAACACATGTTATAGAAGTAGTGTGTAGTTAGATACAGCAGTGTAAGTACACAACATCTGTAATGTTAGTTAGCTAGCTAGTTGGTTAGCTATAAATTAGCTGTTTACTGTAAACGGCTGTAAAACAGAGGCGTTTTTACTTCCTTTTTCACAAATGTGAGCGTCTACAGTCAACTTACCGCCTGCAGTCGGCTCTAAGTTCAGAAACATGAACGGTAAAAACAGAAATATCCAGGTCTGTGGTTGAATCATGGTTTAAAAGCACAAAACTTCTGATAAAAAGGAGAAAATAAACTGTTGAGACTGAAGTCACAGAGTGCGCGAGGACTGTTGATGTGTCGGTCACGAACGAGTCGGTTCATTGAGCCGGCTCTTTTAAGTGAACGACAAGAGCCGGCTCCCGTCCGAGAGCCGTTTTTCTTTTTTTGTTTTCTTTACTTAATTCAAGGCAGAATGATAGGACGATCTTCTCCGCGCCACGGGCACTCCATGCACTGACTGTGACTGAATGTTGTGTCCACAGGCTCCGTCCTTTCCACGCTTCCCATTCATTGTCTATGTAAGCAGCCGTGCAGTAATGCATTCTGGTAGCGTGGCGGCGCGATTCGAGAAACGGAGCGTCACAACGCCCGCTCCTCATTTGCATTAAGTTGAGGGCTAGTCTACTTTATGCAGATCAAGGGGCGTCCGACGCGACTCGCCGCCTCTCGAAACTCCCGAGAATCTTTTAAAATAAACGTTGTCGATCCAAAATAAAGACAGATTCAGCAACTGCACGGCTTATTTCTTGCCAGAAAATGTTTTCAGAAACATATTTCGGTGAACTATTTTCGTGAAATAAAAGAAGAAAGTTTCCAAACGAGCCTTCATACTATTTCCGGTTTGAACGCTGGGAGTAGCTTTCAAACCGAATTATAAAAGGCAGAAGTGGTAAAACAAAGAGCCGTTTGGGAGCCGAAAAAGCCGGCTTTTCTTGATGAGCTGAGCCAAATCATCTGGATCACTAAAAAGAGACATAATTCCCATCACTAGCGAGGACTACTGCGCTGCCAGAATCATCCAATCAGATTATTCAGACCGGGTTGACTCATTTGTTACTGGGCAGACTACATCACAACAGGTTGTCAGACAGCTCACTGTCATGTTAAGAAGGGAACCACAAGTTGGGGGGAAATTCTCGCGAGATGATTCAAGTTGGGCGTTGATCTCGATTAGGATACAGGTCGTCGGGGAGCAAGTCTCGCGAGAGTTTTGGCAAGTTTTTGCAGATCTCAGATCATTTATTTATTTATTTATTTCTTCAGAGTGTAAAAGTAATAATAATACTTAAGTAAATGTATTTATTTAAATTGCACCATTGTTAATAGTCTGTTTATTGTCAATACTGTATATACTGCTCCTATTTTTATGCTTCCTTCTATTTAAATGGTTCATATTTTGTTACACTTCGTTTAGCTTTTTTTTTACTGTGGTAGCTGATGCATCTTGTTTTTTGCACTATCCCCTTTGCTGCTGCACACTGCAAATTTCCCCACTGCGGGACTAATAAAGGAATATCTTATCTTAGTCTGATGACACTGAACAGTGAATGAACAACTCTTTATTCATTGGCAACAAATTAACACACAACTCATACTTCCATCATAGCCTATCTATCTATGTATATATCTATATCTATGTACATATATTATTATTATTACACTATTAGACTTTGGATTTGACAGAAATACTTTTACATTTACATTCACTTTTTGCAGAGCAGCTGTAACATTTGTGTCCTCTCTCTCTGTCTTTCTGTACATCCGGTCACTAAAGAAGAAGTGGGAGACATGCATTCACTTTTTGCAGTGTTGTATCCACATTCTACCATTTACATTTGTGTTTTATTCTTTTTGATGGAAATAAAATCTGTTTATTTTCTTCCTCCTGTTCTGTTGAATATTTCCTCAAACTAAAGTGCCTTAAAGGTCCCATATTATGCTCATTTTCAGGTTCGTACTTGTATTTTGTGTTTCTACTAGAACATGTTTACATGCTTTAATGTTAAAAAAAAAACTTTATTTTCCTCATACTGTCTGCCTGAATATGCCTGTGTTTGCCCTCTGTCTGAAACGCTCCGTTTTAGCGCATTTTGACGGAATTGCGACAGAATTGCGTTGCTAGGCAACAGCTTGGGTCCATGTTTACTTCCTGTCAGCTGATGTTATTTACATACACTGCAACAGGAAATAAACTGGGACACATTTAGAATGTTTACATTTAAAATTATGTCAAGGGTTTAAATATGGTATATTTGTGACATCACAAATGGGCATTAATCCTGACGGCTTGTTTCAAATGCAGAGTTTCTGAATATGGGCTGTGTAGTATTTCCCTGTGGATTCAGTGTTTCGATACTTTCACAGTATTTATATAGGACTTAAACCTGCTTTATAATAAAAAACATGAAAATCTCACTTTTTTATAATATGGGACCTTTAAACCTTCTTATTTTTCAAGGCAGTGATGCACTGGGCAACGTCTCCGGTAACATTTAGTTGCCATGAATCATTTAAAGACATTTTTTGACTCTGCTGGAGGCCGTCTTCGTTGCCTAGAAAATTGCTGAGTGTATCACCACCTCATATGGAAAGAAGCCTGAATCATCTCATCTTTCCTTCCCATTAAAAACCCTCATCAGTTCTCCTCTGTGCCCCCCCACCCCTTAATCCAACCATCCCCTCTCAGTCCATCTTTTCCTCCCAAAGCGGAAACCGAATCCTCCTTTCTCCCGGCTGACGGCTTGGAGGCCTCCGGCGATGGATTTCAGAGCTTCGTTCCTCTTTCCCCCGTCCTCGCCTTCTCCTCCCTCCTGATAGTTCCTGCTCTCTAGAGCGTGACCCCTGGGGAAAGGTGACAGCGCCCGGGCTACCACGCCTCCTCTCTGGGCTCTCAGCAGCGCCTCTTCCTCCCAGGACCCGCCCTCCTCCTCCTCCTCCTCCTCCTCCT
Organism: Sebastes umbrosus; assembly: GCF_015220745.1. Lineage (NCBI taxonomy): Eukaryota > Metazoa > Chordata > Actinopteri > Perciformes > Sebastidae > Sebastes > Sebastes umbrosus. The sequence continues at coordinate 29,012,252 of NC_051283.1, read as the reverse complement.
CCTCCTCCTCCCGGGGGTCTCGAAGCCACTTGGCCCATGCGTCAGGCCGAACCAGCCAGTCGCCCCTGGAGTCGCCCAGAGCAGCCTGGAGGTGCAGCAGGGTGGACTCCAGCTCAGCTCCATCCACCGTGGGCAGGATGGCGGTGGGGTACGATGTGACGGTCCGTGGGACGGGGAAGAGGAGGGCGAGGGAGAGGAGGGTGAGCTTTGAGGCGCCGAGATGGAAAGAAGGTCTCATCTGGAAATAAGAAAGAGTCACAACTAAATTAATAGCAGCTCATAAACATGATCACATGATTACAGTAAGAAAATCAAATACACATAAATTACTTTCATCACAGAATTAATGAAAGTAAAACTTCGTTTAGGTAAATGTTTGTTTCTAAAAATTTCAGTAGGCCATATTGCAATAAGCAGCAAATTTCTGATCTATAAGTCTTATAGTTACATAGTGTAACATTTCAGTTACACTGGAGGCCTGTGTGTATATATTTCGTATGTTTATTTTAGGGCTGTCAAAGTTAACACAATAATAACGCAAATTTGTTTTAACGCAACTTGTGATTTTTAGGTTGTAGCGGGCTCAGTTTTAAAGCTAGTATGAAGATACTGGTATCATATGAAACTACAAAGAACCTTAAGAATCCATTGGTACCAACCATGTCACACTAGCTTGTCACAAAGGAGGTTAAATAACGCCCCAAACTTACGCTAAATTTTGGCAAGGAAAAACTGTCATAGCCATTTTCAAAGGTGTCCCTTGACCTCTGACCTCCAGATATGTGAATGTAAATGGGTTCTATGGGTACCCACGAGTCTCCCCTTTACAGACATGCCCACTTTATGATAATCACATGCAGTTTGGGGCAAGTCATAGTCAAGTCAGCACACTGACACACTGACAGCTGTTGTTGCCTGTTGGGCTGCAGTTTGCCATGTTATGATTTGAGCATATTGTTTTATGCTAAATGCAGTACCTGTGAGGGTTTCTGGACAATATCTGTCATTGTTTTGTATTGTTAATTGATTTACAATAATAAATATATACATACATTTTGCATAAAGCAGCATATTTGTCCACTCCCATGTTGATAAGAGTATTAAATACTTGACAAATCTGTTAAAAAAACAAAAACGCGTTGTGGAAGTAAAATTCTCAGCTAAACATGTTTATCAGTGATAAAGAATATTGGTCATATAATCATTTTGAATAAAGAAGGTAATGATAAGTAATCACTGTTGTGATGTTCACTGCATGTTCATGTTGCCTTTAAGACTAACAGATACTCCTGCTGGTTTACAAAGCACTAAATGGTTTAGGGCCAAAATACATTTCTGATCTTCTTCTATGTTCTGAACCGTCCAGACCTCTCAGGTCGTCTGGATCAGGTCTGCTTAGTGTCCCCAGAGTCACAACTAAACATGCAGAAGCAGCGTTCAGTTTTTATGCACCAAATATATGGAACAAGCTCCCAGAAACCTGCAGGACCAGCTCCAACTCTGAGTTCTTTTAAATCAAAACTTAAAATGTTCCTGTTTGCTGCTGCTGCCTTTTATTATTTTATTTTAGCTTCTATCCTAGCTTTTATTTTTAGCTTGTTTTTATTTTCTAATCTTTAACGTTTTTATTTTTTTATAACTGTTTTAATTATGTCTTAATGTTCTTTTGCACTTTGTTCTTGAACGTTTATGTAAAGCACTTTGAATTTCCCTGTTGCTGAAATGTGCTCCACAAATAAAGCTGCCTTGCCTAACAGATGTGTAGTTATTTTAGGGGAGTATGTAAATCCTTTGGCCATCTCACCCACTATGAGTTGTTTCGAAATGAGCTCAGTATGTGGGGGAGTTGGGACTTATCTTCCCTCACAGATGGTGATATGTCTCAGCCCCATGTAGCTGAGTGGAAAGTCCCTAAGATACCGGACGCAGACAGGAAGAAGCCTGAATCACGTGACTGTCTAGCGTCCTTTCACCTCAGCTACAATCACTGAATTAAAGACCAGGACTAAATACCAAAATAGCAATTTGATATTTTTCTTTCTTTCTCTAACCTTCCTGAAGAAAAAATATTATTCTCAAACACTCAAAACTTAGAATCAAGTGAGAAATATCACCAAACCTTTCTCAGAAATAACAGACATCTGAGAGCCAGGCCGCGTAAATTCTCTAATTATTGGTTAAAACAAATCAAATATGCAAAAAAGAAGACGTCCAATGCAACTAAATCCTTCTGCTACTAGACCTTTATCAGGTTAAATACGTCTGTTGAATAAGAATAATAAATAAGTCTTGCAGCAGCATTTTGACAAATTAAACCCGGTGCAGCTCCTCGTGTCGACGCCGGCAAAATTGCATCACTGAGAAACATTCTGGCTGTTTCAGACATAAATATGCTGCAAGAAACATTTTGTCAAAAGTGTGAAATATCCGTAAAAAACCTGGAGAAATAAATCATTCATACGTGTCGGCATCAACGAAGAAGAAGAAGACAAACAAGAAAATTCCCATTTCTTACCTTGTGTCGCGCTCTAACTTGTTGTATCTGATCTAACGTTCGTCGCCTCGGACCTTTTTAAAAACTGCCCGCCCTCCCTCCGCCCCCTCTGCCCTCGGGTCACAGGCCGCCGTCACCCCATTGGCCCCTCGCCCCTCTGACGCACACAAAGCCAGCTTCCACAGTCGTAACCTTCATTCTTTCAGCTGAGAAACCTCGGTCCACTTCAGCGACAAGGCCCAGAGCGTCGCCGCAATTATCGCCGCCTGATTGAGGAGCCAATTCACAAAGAAGGAAGCAGCCAATTCATTAAGATGCTTGTGAGGAGAGAAAGTCTCCGGGAGAGGGGGGATGGAGGACACGTTGGTGGCTTCTTCTGTCGCCATGGTCGCCATGAAGGTCGTCTCGCTGGGAAAACAACAAACACACCTGAAAGAATGTCATTCAAGTAGTTTGGCTCCGAGGAATCACTTCATTGACAAAACATCAGTCATAACCTCAAACCGAACGACGCTGAATTAATTTACCACCAATTATACGACAAATGATCTGCAGAGTGTCGATTCTGTGACGATTTCTGTTTTTAGATTGATGCTTTTTGTTCAAAGTTCAGTGGAGGAGGACGTATTTATTCATTTACTTTAACACCACAGTATAAAATACTTTATTACGAGTAAAAGGCCTGCATTCAAAATTTCACTGAAGTAAAAGTACAGACGTATTAACAACAAAAAGTACTTATTATCAAAAGTATTGTATATATTTTACATTATTGGATCATTATTATTGATGTATTAATATGTACTTTAATGTTGTTGTTGGTGGAGCTAACCAGGGCTGTGGATAATGATTATTTTTATTGTTGATTAATCGGTCAATTATTTTCTTGTTTAATTGTTTGGTCTGTAAAATGGTGAAAAATGTGGATCATTGTTTTCCCAAAACTCAAGATGATGTCCTCAAATGTCTTGTTTTGTCCACAACTCAAAGATAATCAGTTTACATTCATAGTGGAGTAAATAAACTAAAAAATATTCACATTTAAGAAACTGAAATTAGAGAATATAGACTTCTTTTTACTTAAAAAATTACTCAATCTGACTGAAACTGCAGCTCCAGAGCTTTTAATCTGTAACAATTAGGGCTGTCAATCAATTCAAATATTTAATTGCAATTAATCACACGATTGTCCATAGTTAATCACTATTAATCTCAAATTAATCATGTTGGCACCTGTGAGGGTTTCTGGACAATATCTGTCATTGTTAACTGATTTCCGATAATAAATATATAAATACATTTTGCATAAAGCAGCATATTTGTCCACTCTCATGTTGATAAGAGTATTAAATACTTGACAAATCTGTTAAAAGACAAACGCGTTGTGGAAGTAAAATTCTCAGAAATATAGTTAAACATGTTAATCGGTGATAAAGAATATTGATCATATAATCATTTTGAATAAAGAAGTAATGTAATGTAATGTTAATTGCAATTAATCACACGATTGTCCACAGTTAATCACGATTAATTTCAAATTAATCATGCATTTTTTTTATCTGCTCAAAATGTACCATAAAAGGGAGATTTATGAAGTATTTAATACTCTTATCAACATGGGAAGTGGACAAGTATGCTGCTTCATGCAAATAAGGTTGAGACTTCTCGTCTGCACAGATCAAGTGAATAACTGGGACTCTTGGGGGGTTTCCGACACGGATAGTAAACTCACACCTATGTAACCACAAAATATAACAAAAAGAGATCATATAAGAGTTGATTGTGTATGATTGATTATGTAAAGTGTAATCCATTGATTGTTTTACTGTAAGAGAGAAAGTACAAGAAGCAGCCAAAGTTAAACAAGAGATGAGGCCAGTGAAGGAAAGTATGAGGAAGTGAGCCTTTTCTGCAGAGAGCTGCAGAAGAACAATCCCGCCTAAACTCTTACTAACGCAGAAAGAGAGGGGCGGGCAAAGTGGGTGAGAGTGAGACACAGAGAGAAGTATTAAAGAAGAGGTTTGGAGGGATTGTGTGTTCTTCTTCCCAGCGCTGGATCTCAGAGAGCAACTGGATTATTCTCTATTAGGAGTTTACCGCTCTGAACTAACAGGAATTTAGTTTCTGCTCACTCTCGGAAGACAGAAGGCTGAGGAGAGGACTTTGACGGAGGAATTTGGAAAACAGGAGATCACAGCATTCAGGAGGATTAACCCCGCTCCCCAGTTGTAAATCATAATTTGGAGGATCATTAAAAGGACTTTGTGGAGTTTGGATAAGATCACACGGTTGGCAGTCAAGGAAGGATCGCACAGGCCAAGCAGCCATTTCCCGTTCTCTCCCCCGAACAAAATGGACTAATCGGACTTCAACCATTTAAATCAGGTTTTTAACATCTTACAAAATTATATTCTTAATCGATAATCAATTATATACAATATCTTATGATTGAGTTTTGTTTGAATTACATTTGAGCTGTATGCTTTGCCCTGCCTAATTATACAGTACATTTCTAAGCTGCATTTAAAGTTTAAATTGTGGCTTTGTATCACTTCTTAAGAGTTGTGTATAGTGTGCTTTAACGTCTTACCTGGTTCCTAAAGGTTACCCTTGTCAAAAATTTATATAAAACAGACCCTTGGAACTTGCTGTAGAAGTTTCTTAATTTTATCCTAGCACCATACCAAGCACAGTACGGGCTGAAGCTGGGTAGGCATCCGGACGTCGGCGCTTAGAAGCTAGGCGTGTCTCCTCGCCACCAGCTTAGACAGCTTTCAGCTAAAATTACTGATCGAGTAATACCGACAGAGCTGACTACCGGACCCTTTAAACGGAGAACTGGATTAAAAACACTTCCTGAACAGGAGTAGGAAATAGCGGATCTAACAAGGGACACAACGAAAGGATTTGTCGTGCAAAGATTCAACGGACCTCAGCGGAGTGACCAGCCGCTGTACGTGTGAAACGAACCGAGAGAAGGACGTGCAGCAGAGAGGATTTCTGCCCGAGCGTCGGAGAGGCATCCTGCAAAGGAAGCAGTGTTGCCAGGCGGCCAGCCAAACGACGCAGTCGCCTGAACCGCAGAGATAGCCAGTGGCAAGCGGTAAGAAGAGCTGCCTTAAGGGGGACAGAGCCGCTGTGCCCGAAGGACGGAGCTGAGTAACCCGAACGAGCCTGAAACTCATCCCTACTCAACGTGCTACGAGAGGCTTTGAGGAGCAGACGACTAGAAACGATAAAGACAAAGACAAAGACAAAGTAAGGAATACAGCAGCGGTGATACCTCCTGAAGCACCGAGCAAATAATGGAACATACCTATTCGGTGGGGAACAAAATGTACACAGAAGTGGATGGAGTTCGTTACCTGGTAGACACGAGGGCAGAGGTGTCAATGACCTGCGAAAGCTTTCAAATACAGGGACACCTAAAAGTACAGTTCGGCAACGGGATAGTGGCCAGAATGCCATTTGGAATATGGGGAGGGATCGTATGGGTTAAAGGGCCATACAACCTGATCACTCCTAGAGATTTGAAAGAACTGCACATGCCCAGGAATCGCCAGAGCTCGCTGCGACGACGACTGGAAAAGCTTCAAGCAAGATTGGTGCGGATTAAAGGAGAACTGCCAGCAGAATATTGGTATGAGCCGGTAGACATCCCAGACATAATCGAACAAAAACTCCAGAAGAGCGACTTTTCCCTCTTCGGAAAGGAAGAGTTGAAGAGGATTATAGAAAATGCAAATGTGGCCCGATTCAAAAATGACTGCGGGGAACTGGAAGCCAAATACACCCACACCATTGAAGGGGGTGTACACTGGCCAGTTGGAGAAAGACAACCGAAGCCCGGAGCGGTCACTGAAATTGATATTACCGTGAAAGAACTCGAAGCGTTGGGAATTATAAGAGAAGAGCCAAACCCCATTACCAACAGTCCGATTCTGGCGAAGAAAAATGCGGAATCGTCCGGAGGGGGTTGGAAGCTTGTCATCGATTTCAGTGCTCTCAATGAACAGACTATAGCTACCAGAGCCAGCCTGATCAGCTCACAAGGAACTCTTAAAACTTTGCAAGTCGGGAAATACAAATCTTGTATTAACCTGGCGAATGGATTCTTTTCCTTGGGGCTGTCCGAAGATTCCCAATGGAAAACCGCCTTCAAATACAAGGGAAAAGCCTACGTTTGGCAACGTTTACCACTCGGGTACAAAAATTCGCCTAAAGTCTTCCAGTCAGCGGTAATGGATATTCTGGGTGACTTGGAGGTGACCATCTATGCCGGCAATATGTTCATAGCCGACGACACAGAGGAGAAACACCTGAACAAACTACGAAAGGTAATAGAGAGGATTAGTGCAGCAGGGTTGAAGCTCAACCTGAAGAAGTGTCAGTTTGGACAGTTTCAAGTGAACTACGTGGGATTCCAGGTCTCTGCAGACCGGAGACTTTTGGAGGCTTGTCGAGAGAAGCTGAACCAGATCAGCCCACCAACTTCGAAGAAAGAGCTGCAGAAAATCCTTGGGCAATGTAACTTCGTGAGAGATCATGTCTTTAATTACCAGAAATATGCCAGGCCTCTATATGCCCGTTTGAATAACAAACAGTATGACTACAGAAACTGGACTTGGAGGGCGACAGACCAGCTCAACTTGGACAAGTTGAAAGAAGCCATCAAGGGAGCTGTTAGGCTGCAGCCAAGGAGCCGTACCACCAAGCTGGTGGCTGAGGTAATCTGCGAGGACGATGACGCTGTGGTAAAAGTCAGCAATGAAGACGGGGGAATAGTTACTTTGTTGAGCTGCACGCTGTCTTCCGTGGAAAACAAATATCCACCCGAGGAGAAGGAACTAGCAGTCCTGGCCAAATATTGGGACCGCCTAAAGGAGCTTGCACAAAGCCAGGGGATCAGAGTCATCACCCAGAGTCAAGTGTATCGTTCCCTGAAGAAAGGGATGATAGAAGGCACCAAAGCTACAAATGCAAGGTGGAGAAAGTGGGAGGACATCCTGCTAGACCCTGAGCTCGAAATTGGCCCGACACAGGATTTGTGGTTTTAAGACCAGCAAGAAGAGCCGAGGTGGAGATAGTGAGATGAAAAACATACTCCCAGTCCTAAAGTCCCATTCCACATCGGACACTCTTATTTTGGTAGTTTTGTCCATCATTTCTACTTATTTATCTTATTTTTTCCATCATTTCTACTTATTAATCTTATTTTGGTAGTTTTGTCCATCATTTCTACTTATTTATCTTATTTTGTCCATCATTTCTACTTATTACTCTTATTTTGGTAGTTTTGTATACTACAAATATTGGGACCGCCTAAAGGAGCTCGCACAAGGCCAGGGGATCAAAGTCATCACCCAGAGTCAAGTGCATCGTTCCCTGAAGAAAGGGAGGATAGAAGGCACCAAAGCTACAAATGCAAGATGGGTAAGGTGGGAGGACATCCTGCTAGACCCTGAGCTCGACATTAAGACCAGCATGAAGAGCCGAGGTGGAGACAGTGAGATGAAAAACATTCTCCCAGTCCTAAAGTCCCATTCCACGTCGGACAGAAGCTAGAGGAAACCAAGAACCAAACATGGCTGCCATTATGGACTGAGGATCATTAAAATGATTTTGGATAAGATCACAAGGTTCAGGTTCAGTTTGGCAGTCAAAGAAGGATCGCAAAGGCCAATCGACCATTTCCCTCTCTTCCCCAAACAAAATGGACTAATTCAATCATTTAAATCAGGTTTTTAACATCTTACAAAATTATATTCTTAATCGATCATCAATTATATACAATTTATTATGATTAATATATTTGTTTGAATTACATTTCAACTGTATGCTTTGTCCTGCCTAATTATACAATACATTTCTAAGCTGCATTTAAAGCCTAAATTGTGGACATTGGCTTTGTATCACTTCTTAAGAGTTGTGTATTGTGTGCTTTAACATCTTGCCTGGTTCCTAAAGGTTACCCTTGTCAAAAATTAATATATTAAGATGTGTTAATGTGTTACTAAGAAATTAGTGGCATTAAAACAATTTTGCATTAATGCGTTATCATTGCGTTAACTTTGACAGCCCTAGTAACAATTAATATATATATATTTTAAAACTGATCACGTTTTGTTTATTAAATATTAATTTGAAAAGTAAATATAGCTCTTGAATAAATGTTTAAAGGAGTACCTCAAAATTGTACTTAAGTACAGTACATGAGTAAACATACTTAAATACACTCCATCACTGATAACGTTTAGAGGCTTAATTCCACAAACTCATTTTTACTTTTAAAGGAAAATTCTGGTGCATTACTCTTATTCTGGTAGTTTTCTCCATCATTTCTACTTATTACTCTTATTTTGGTAATTTTGTCCATCATTTCTTGTTATTAATCTTATTTTGGTAGTTTTGTCCGTCACTTCTATTTATTAATCTTATTTTGGTAGTTTTGTCCGTCACTTCTATTTACTACTCTTATTTTGGTAGTTTTGTCCGTCACTTCTCATTATTACTCTTAGTTTGGTCATTTCTACTTATTACTCTCATTTTGGTAGTTTTGTCCATCATTTTTACTTATTACTCTTATTTTGGTAGTTTTGTCCGTCACTTCTATTTATTAATCTTATTTTGGTAGTTTTGTCCGTCACTTCTATTTATTAATCTTATTTTGGTAGTTTTGTCCGTCACTTCTATTTATTACTCTTATTTTGGTAGTTTTGTCCATCATTTCTTCTTATTACTCTTATTTTGGTAGTTTTGTCCATCATTTCTACTTATTAATCTTATTTTGGTAGTTTTGTCCGTCACTTCTCATTATTACTCTTAGTTTGGTCATTTCTACTTATTACTCTTATTTTGGTAGTTTTGCTCTTCATTTCTACCAGTAATAGAAACATCGTACTCACCGAGTTAACAGCCGAGATCTGGGAACACGTTGAAAAACGAGCAGTGAGACGATCACACAAACTCATTTACAAGTTTGTAGAGCAGAGAAATGTGATTACTGATACACATAAACTGTAGTTTTAGAGGAACTGAAGAAGAAGAAGAAGAGCAAGAATAAGAATAAGAATAAGAAGAAGAAGAAGAAGAAGAAGAAGAAGAAGAAGAACAAGAACAAGAAGAAGAAGAAGAAAACTGAATATAAACTTTGTCTGTTTACAAGAAAACTTTTACTCTCAGAATTGTTTGACCTATAAAACGTCATAAAAATTGTGAAAAATATCCATCACAATATCTTAAAGCCCATCAACAAAAATATTGCAGAAAATTCTCACTCCTGAGATGCTGGAAGTGCTTAAAAAATGATTTATATGATTGATTATCAAAATAGTTGCCATTCAATTTTTTGCTGATCAACTAGCTAATCAATTAATCAGCTAATTGTTTTAACTCTACGTGTCATGGATGAGCCTCAACTTGATGTGCACAAAGAGGAAACTTGGAAGAAAAAGTAGTGAGAAAACCGTTGATGGTTTATTCAGTGAACACAAACAGAGAGCTTTATCAAACAGGAAGCAGAGACGAAGACACGATGCACGACTGGTTCAACACGGGTTTGTTGTTGATGGTGGAAAAAAAATATATAAATCTACAAAACCAGTTTGAAATATTCAGTTCATGGACCAGCTTCACACGGCGGTCAGACAGCTATATAGTTTTAGTGAAGTGGTCCAAACATTTGACTTGTGTACTCCTAAAAGTGTTGAAACAATCATTATGCAGATTGACTCCTTTCAAAGTGTCATATTATTATATATAGAAAATTATATTTTTTTCACTGACAAATAAAAGTATTTTTAAGTTGTAGTTCATCAATGTAGAGCAAATCTTGAATACTTTGTATACTACTGGGTCATCATAATATATAATGTTTTATTTAAAAAGTAATTAGTAACTTTAAGTGTCAAATAAACACAGTGCAGTAGAAAGTAAAATATTTCCCTTTAAGTAGAAGTACTCAAGTAAAGTACAAGTACAAGACAAATTTGTACCAAAGAACAGCAATTGAGTAAATGCACTTAGTTAAATTCCACTACTGGCATTAGCTATTAAAGGATTTATGTTATGTAACTACCTCTCTATACAGTAGTTTTCATTCTTAGTGGCGGAGTCCGCCACGTTGTCTTCTCACACAGGAAACGATGCAGCAAATAATCCAACGTTACTGTTTGTAATTTGATTGATTGATATATCTCTGTTATCAGAGCTGGATTAAGTGACAAAAAACATGTCTTTCTGTTTTCCTGTTGTTTCACATTAAAAGCGTTTAACTAAAATCTCAAGAATTATAACTTTCACTACTCTCTTATTTTGAAAATCTGTTTCTGGGAGTTACTCATAGTGTGGAGGTCGTTTAGGGACCCTGGACTAGCAGTAATGTGGTCTAAAAGAATCATCCGGATCAGCTTCTCCCTCTGCTCCTCCTCCTCCTCCTCCTGCCTCCCCAAAGTCCTCGTAGGCCTCCAGAGAGGAGACGCATCCAGGTGCACTCTGGGAGTCGTAGTCCAGGAAGAAGGCGGGGTTTTGCAGCTGATGCGAGTGGCTGACGGCCGGACTCCCCGGCGGCTCGCTGAGCGGGGCGGTGAGCAGGGAGAGCTGCAGCTGGTCGATGGTGCTGGTGGAGGAGAAGGGCTGTGATTGGTCGGGCGGGGAGCAGGATGGCGGCGGAGGAGAGCCGGTCGCCATGGTTACGCCTCTCTGGGGAGTGGAGGGCGAGTTGACCTGAGAGTCGTCTGCGGTGAGGGAGCGTCTCAGTTTGGCCCGAGCGTTTTGAAACCACACCTGAGAGAGAGTGAGTTTTTACTTTAATTATTTTAGTTTTTGAATATATATTTAGAATTGCACCTTTAACCTGTTTACAGTTAGGGCATTATGTACATTTGGTTTTGCACCTTACTGATAATCTTTATATTTTGTTCTATTTGCACGCTTTCCCACTTTGTACTGGAACTGCTGCACAACAACGTCCCTCAGGATAAATAAAGTTTGATCTTATTGTATTCCTACCTTGTAATCTCTAGAACAGGTATTCTCAACCACTTGGCCGCGGCCCAATAGTGGGTCCCAGAGCACCACCTAGTGGGCCGCGGAGGTACTGACAAACTGTTAAATTAACCTCTTCAAAATCCAACGGCCGCTGTTCTGTTTTTCAGTGGTTGTAGCAGGCGGGTTTTAAAGCTAGAGGAAGGATACTGGAATGATATGAAACTAAAACACCTAAGGAATCCATCGGTACCAACCATGTCATACTAGCTTTTCGGGAAGGAGGCTAAATAGCACTTCAAAGTTACACTAAATTTTGGCGAGGAAAAACTGTCATGGTCATTTTCAAAGGTTTCCCTTGACCTCTGACCTCAAGATATGTAAATGTAAATGGGTTCTATGGGTAACCACGAATTTCCCTTTTACAGACATACTGTATATGTCTGGGATGCAGTGACACAACATAGAGCATGTTTTGAAACGCAAAGTGATGTTGGAGACAACCCTGCACCAGTAAAAGCTCCAAAGCATGTCATGAGGAAATATGACCCTGAATAGTTTGGCATTTATTTGGGAAAGTGGTCCTCGGAATAATTTTACCAATCAGACGTGGGCCTCTAGTTACAAAAGGTTGAGAACCCCTGACCTAGAATGTCCGTACACTAGACTGGATTGTTTCAGAATATGAAGAGAGAACACCAGTGTGAACGCATCAGTTTTATATCTGATCCAGTACATCACTATTTAATATCAATATTTGTTTACATAATCTTCAGAGCCGAAACAATAAAAAAAACACACGTCTTAATACTTTGACTTTACGTGTTTGGTACCTGCAGGACTCTCTTGGGCAGGCCGGTCTTGTGTGCGAGGCAGTTCCAGTCTTTACCGTCAGGGTTGTGCTTCTGGGCGAAGTACGACTCCAGCGCTCTGAGCTGCTCGCTGCGGAAACACGTCCTGATCCGCTTGGTCCGCCTGCGGGTCCGCCCACCCGACACCCTGTCGTCCAATCGTGGCTCAGGACTGCTGACGGACTCCTCCCCTTCACCGGACACCTGATTTTGAGCTGTTTCTCACACACACACACACACACACACACACACATACGGGAGTGTTTTGTTAGATTAAAATCTGAAAAAAACGTAATGCTTTTTAGCCTCTTTAAGCTCCTAGTTTTGGTTTTGCAGCACATTTCAGTCTCAGTGTTTCCAGCAGCAGACCGACACAGTTAGCTGTTTGCTAACATGTTAGCCAAAACAAATTTATAAGGTGATAAGATGTCAGACGTGTGTGTTTTCAGCATGTTGTAGAGTTTTTTCACCCTCTAACAGCCAAAAATAAACAATACATTTATTGTTTATTTATTTATTCTTTAAAGCATTTAAGTATGCATTCATTTATTTTGTATTTATTTCTGTATTTACTTATACATTTATTTATTTTGTATTTATTTCAGCATTTATTTCAGTATATATTTATACATTGATTCATTTCTGTATTCATTTATTTTATATATATTTCAGCATTTATTTATACATTTATTTTCGTATTTATATATGCATTTCTTTATGCTTTATTTATTTCAGTATTTATTTATTCTGTATTTATTCCAGCATTTATTTATTTATGTATTCATGTATTTTGTATTTCAGAATTTATTTATTTATATATTTTCATTTATTTATGCTTTTATTCATGCATTTATTTATTTTTGTATTTATTTCAGCATTTATTTATACATTTCTTTATGCTTTTTTTTATTTATGCATTTAATTATTCTGTATTTATTTCAGCATTTATTTATGTATTCATTTATTTTGTATTTATTTTTTTATTTATTCATTTATTTATGCTTTTATTCATGCATTTATTTATTTTTGTATTTATTTAAGCATTTCTCTCTCTCTGTATTTATTTATACATTTATTTATGCATTTAATTATGTACATGTATTATGTATGTTTATATACAGTTAAAATGTTTTAACTTTTGACTTCGTCACTTCAGCAGAGGAGGAGGAGGAGGAGGAGGAGGAGGAGGAGGAAGAGGAGGTAGAGGAGAGGAGGGAATGGTGTATTTTACTAGAAATGCAAAGGAATCAAACCCACGCAGCTCTCACCTTCTTTCAGATTGGGTTTGGGCTGGAGGTCGTGTGACAGCGGGACATTCCCGCCATCGTCATGGTAATGGGACTGACAGTAGAGGTTCTGGCCCTGCATGCAGTACAGGTTCCCTGGTATTAACGTCACATCACACTCCTGCAAAACATGTTCATCAATATAAAAATACCTGCATTTAATATAAGATAAAGATGGAACTTTATTTAACCCCGAGGGATATTAATAACAAAGTAGGAAAGAGTGCAAATACTAATAAACAGACAATCCAAAATATACCATATATATATGCCAAAAATATAAACGAGGTCAACAGTAAGTCATAAATTGCTCATATTTTATCATAATTCAGAAAGTTTAAAGGATTGTAATGTCAACCAATCCAATCTATTTAAACTACCTGGCAGGAGAAGCAGTGAGGATGGAAGGTCAGCTCGCCAGACCTCATGACCAAAGCGGAGGCTGGGATTGGCTGGAAGCAGCGAGCGCACTGACCGCCTCCAAACATCCTGAGCAGAAGGAGAAGTCAAAAGAGGTGTCAGGAGATATTAACAGACGCTACGAAGGTTCAACTGAACTGAACCTGAAGAGCACAAAGTGTTTGTCTGTTAAAGGACCTGTTTGGGAAACAAACTCCTTCATTTCTCTGACCTGCAGTAGTCTTGTTGGCAGTAGATGTTTCCGTCCCTCCAGTAAAGCGAGGGGTGTGTCTGCAGCTCGCAATGACACTGGCTGCAGCGGAGGCAGACGCCGTGCCACACGCTGCCCGCAGCCAACAGGAAGAAGCGGTCGCACACCTGCTCGCTGCAGCCGGCACACGTCATTGGCTCCTGGATGGACACGGCTGTCGGAGTCTGGGACAGATTTATTTTATATTAAATTATTTAATCACGATTAATCGCATGATTGTCCGTAGTTAATCGCAAATGAATCACAAATTAATCACAAATTAATCACAAATTAATCACTAATTTTTTTATCTGTTCAAAATGTACCTTAAAGGGAGATTTGTCAAGTATTATTAACATTAGAGTGGACAAATGTGCTGCTTTATGCAAATGTATGCATATATTTATTATTAGAAATCAATTAAAAACACAAAACAATGACAGATATTGTCCAGAAACCCTCACAGGTACTGCATTTATTATAAAACAATATTCACAAATCATAACATGGTAAACTGCAGCCTAACAGGCAACAACAGCTGTCAGTGTGTCAGTGTGCTGACTGGACTATAACTTGCCCCCAAACTGCATGTGATTATCATAAAGTGGGCATGTCTGTAAAGGGGAGACTCGTGGGTACCCATAGAACCCATTTACATTCACATATCTGGAGGTCAGAGGTCAAGGGACCCCTTTGAAAATGGCCATGACAGTTTTTCTTTGCCAAAATTTAGCGTAAGTTTGGATAGTTATAGTGTGACATGGTTGGTACTGATGGTACCGATGAACGCGTTATTATCACGTTAACTTTGACAGCCCTAGTTTAAATAAATAACGTGATGTGATCAAACTGATACTTCAACTTTGGCATCCATGTGAGATTCATTTTCAGACACCAAAAAATCGAATTTGAACGGTCTGAAAAATGTTGCATCATTGTTCAAAATGATTGCAGCTTTAATAATCTCTTATTGTCTTCATACTCCAGCGGTGGAATGTAACTAAGTACATTTACTCAAGTACTATACTGTATAAATTCGACTTATACTTGTACTTTACTTAATGCAGTATAGATATTAATGCAGCAGTAATATTAATCCAGAAACATCACTGCTCTATCAGTACTGTTTTTCATGCTCACATTGTCAGCAGCAGTACTTTCCTCCGTCCCCACCGGGCCTCCGCTCAGCTCCTCCCCGTCCGCCTCGTCACCAAGGTCACTGCCGTACAACAGGTCCTCCAGGGCTCGGTCGTCTGGCGACATCATGATTGTCCTGAGAAGGTAGAGGTGGTAATAATCAGTCCACTTGATAATCACAGCCCTCATTAGAGAACTAAAAACAGACTCGTTTAATATCTCTATTAATAAACAACAAAAACATCCAGACTCAAACTGTATCACAACACACGCGACACACAGCTCTTCTCTTTCTGTGAAATGTTATTAATTATGTTCTTTTTGTCATCTGTAGTTACATACAGCAATGCATGTATTTATGCATATATTTATGTATTCTCTTAAAGCAGCAGTAGGCGAGATTGGAGCAAATATGATTAAAAAAAGTAATTTTTATAAAACGGTCGCTATATCGTGACAGTAGTGCATGAAACAGGTAACCTGAAAAAAATCATGTTCCTCTGTGTCCTCCGGTGCTCCTAAATATGAATCAATATTCTGTTACGTTAATGTCTATTTCTCTCCTCAAATGTTTTCAGAATCATCTCGTAGTGCAAGGTTTAGCTGTAAAATGAGAAAGTTTGTGACGCTGCCGCCATTGTGAAATCTGGTGAAAGTTCTGATCACATGACTGGAGCACGGCCAATAGGAACGCTCTCTCAATGAAATGACCTGTGATTGGTCAAAGTCTCCCGTCAGGGACTAGATGTTCTAAAGCCTGAAAACAGAGCCATGAGGAGGAGCAGAAGTCTAGTTATCTCTCAGAACACTTGAATTACAATATGCTGAAAGGTTATTATGGAATTTTTGCCCAATGATGCCAAAAATATACTGACTACTGCCACTTTAATGCATTTATTTCAGCAGTTATTTATTCTTTTATATATTTCCGTATTTATTTCTGTATTTATTTATATATTTATTTATTTATGCATTTATTTAATCATATATATATATTTCCCTATTCATTTTTATATTTATTTATGCATTTATTTCTTTATGTATTTATTTATATGTTTATTTATGCATTTATTTATTATTTAATTTATTTAGGCATTCATTTATTTAGTATTTATTCATGCATTTATTTCTGTATGTATATATACATTTATGTATACATTTATTTATTTATTTCAGTATTTATTTATTCTTTTATATATTTCCATATTTATTCATGCATTTATTTATTCTTTTATTTATTTATGTATTTACTTATATATTTATTTATGCATTTATTTATTTACGTATTTAATCATGCATTTATTTATTCATTTATTTATTCAGTTTTATTCAGTTCTTATTATGATTAGTTTTTCTAAAAATGTGTGAGAAAGTATTTTTTTTTAACTTATTTATTTTAATAGATTTTTAGTTTTGACAGAGAAACTAATATGTAAAACAAAAACAGGAGGTACAAGTACAGTTCATTACATAGGGGTTGTGTAGTGTTTTTACGTGTTATTAAAAAAGAGTGTTTAAAAAGAAAACCATTAGTTAGTGTCTGTTTCCTGTGAGAAACTTTAACTCTGAAATAAATCAATGACTTTCTATATTATTCATTAATTTTCAACAATGATGAAAGTATTATTTCTTATCCCTTTTTTATTATTAATTTTGAAAACTATATTTTTATTTACAAAGTATTTTCAAGTCTGTTTTTAACATGTTGGTAAAAATGTGTTAAGATGGAACAAGATGAATTTAACATTTTTTAGCCACTGTCAAAAATAAAATAAAACCAAAGAGGACTTGAATAGTGAAATAAAGATTCAAAGGTTTTGATCCTGTACTAAAAAGGCTAGTGTGTAATAAAGAATAATAATTAAGAATAAGAGTAAAAGTAAGAATATAAAGGATACAAATTCAAAGATAACAAATTATAAATGTGTAATATAAGTATTAAAATGCAGTGTGTATACTGTTCAATTGTTCAGTACATAAAAATGTAAAATGTAAAGCAAATTATATTACAGCTGCAACGATTTGTCAACAAACAGATACAGCAATAATTTTGATAATCGATTAATCGGTTTGAGTCTTTTTTGAAGAAGAAATGTCAACATTTTCTGGTATCAGCTTCTATAATGTTAATTTGTTCTATTGAAAATGTTTTATTATTATAAACTGTTTATTGTCGGGTTTTGGACTGTCGGTCAAACAAAATAAGACATTTGAAGATGGAAATTTTCCCATTTTTAAAGTCAATAAAGAGTCACCTTTTGTATTCAGGTAGACTGAGGAGGAGATGAATAAGATCTTACCTTGTCTCCTGCTGAGAGTCTCCTGGTTGGTGCTCCGTGTGAACGCTTCACCTGAACAACTTACCTGAATGTCTCCTGTATTGTCTTGACCTTTGGCAGATTTCACTCCTCCAGGCGTCTCTGCAGCCTCCTGTCTTGTGGTTTCGGGATCAGTTTCCACTCTTTCCCCGAGAGAAGCTGACCTGAGATCTGCTTCCACCTCATCCTCCACCAATCACAGGTCACAGCATCTGAACTGACACCAGGAATCAGCAGCACCTGTCCCAGGTGACGTCCCGGCACACACCTGTAAACAAGCGAGGAGGTGAAGACTGATCTGATTGGCCGCCCGGTGAGCAGATGGGTGGGGTTGGGGGTGGAGGGGCTGCACTCTGGGGACCAATTAAAAAAACAACAAAGGGTGTTTAAAAGGACTTCTGGGATCTGCTCTCCAGCATGAAAAGACAACGGCAAGAACTCGACTTTTCCCTCGATCCCTCGGCTTAACTGGGGACTTTTCCCTCCTGTTTAACATCACACAAAGAAACAAAATGAGATTAAAATCGTTGCTTGCATCCAGAGTGAGACTTCAGTTACAGAATAAAACAAATTTATATTTATTCACAAAGCAAATTGACTTGAAACCCGTTCAAATGAGGCACACAGTGTTAATATAACTGAAATCAATAACAAAGAGCAGTGATTGAACCAACAGAAGATATATTCTGTGCAGTAAAACAATGTTTAACAATAAAATAATGTACAAAATTAAAAATAAACATATTTTTAATCATTTCCTCCAACCTGCCTACTCAAGCTTTAATATAAAATACAAATAAATTATGCTGTATTATTATACAGCACTGTAAACTATATCTAATTTACCAGATGCAATATTAAAGCAATGCTTCATACATTGCGTATTATAGACAAATAATATACTGTATTATACATTATTCTGAAATGGACCATTCTACACGAGTACTTTTTAATTTTGGCAACGTTAACGTTACTTTAAGTACATATCATGATGCTAATATTTGTGTACTTTTATTTTGTAACATTTTGAATGCTGTATTATTATTTTGGATACTTTAAAGTACATTTTACTGATGCGTACGTTAGGATAGAAGTAGGATTTTGAATGCAATACGTTTACTTGTAACACAGTATTTTTTTTCACTGTGGTATTAAAAGAGTATCTTCCTACACTGAATGTAATTCATCTAAATAACAGCAAAAGATTAAAAAAAACAGTGTAGCTGCCTAGCCCTAGCTAGCTAGGTTTAACATTAGAATTACTTTTCATTAGGTTTTATTAAATAAAACCAGAAACACAATATTTTACATCATATTAACTCACTCTTTTTAACTTTCCAAACACTATAAAGGGATTATAAACGTACCCGCGGAGTTGAACGACATCTACAACTAAATTTGATTGAGAATATATAAAACTAAGTAGGTTCTATATAAATAAAGCTTTACTTACTCACTTTTAAATATATTTAGCTGAGTCAGACAGTTGATAAAGTAGCTGCATGCTTTCACTTTAACTTAGCTTTAGCCCCCTGGCTAACTAGCTTTAAGATTACTTATAAATATATTTTGTTATCTACTTTTGATAATACTTCTGTACATCAAGAGAGAACTAGGATTTTAAATGCACCATTTTACTTGTAACGGAGTATTTTTACACTGTAGTATTGCTACTACTATAAAATATCTGTTCTGTGTAGATATGTGTGCATGTGTACAGTATATGTGTTTAAGAGCAGATATATGTCATATATTATGACCATCTGGCCTCATTAAATCCAAACACACACCCATTATCCACATCACACACACACACACACACACACACACAATTATGATTAATATAGATTAAACTACCCAGCAGACTATAAAGTGATTAAAATGAGCACAACCTTTACCAGCTGCAACACATTAATGCATTAATAATTTTAATCCAATAATATAATATATATTAATCTAAAATGGGCAATTCTGAACGAGTACTTTTACTTTTGGTACTTTAAGTATTCTAATAATATTAAGATAATAAAGTCGTAACAATAAAGTCATAATATTTCAAGAAAAAAAGTCGTAATATTATGATAATAAAGTCCTAATTTACTGAAAACAAATTAATAATATTTTTTAAAAAGTAATAATATTACTATAATAAAGTCCTAATTTAATGGAAATAAACTCTAAATATTTCAAGAAAGAAAGTCGAAATATTACGATAAAGTTATAATTTAATGGAAATAAAGTCATAATAATTTAATGAAAAAAGTTCATAATATTTCAAGAAAGAAAGTCGTAATATTACAATAATAAATGCTTTTTAATGCTAATACTTTTGTACTTTTACTTTTTAATTTAATTTTGAATGCAGGACTTTTACTTCTAACAGAGTATTTTTACGCTGTGGTACTGCTATTTTTATTTAAGATCTGAGTAGGCCTATTTTGGCCTTCAGCAGTGGTCTTCCACCACTGCTGAAGTGAAACATGTTCTAGTAGAAACACAAAATACAAGTAGGAACCTGAAAATGAGCATAATATGGGACCTTTAAGGCAGGTTGCACTTAAGTTTGAGGAAATATTCAACAGAACAGGAGGAGGAAAATAAACAGATTTTTATTTCCATCAAAAAGAATAAAACACAAATGTAAATGTAAAAGTATTTCTGTCAAATCCAAAGTCTAATAGTGTAATAATAATAATATATGTACATAGATATAGATATATACATAGATAGATAGGCTATGATGGAAGTATGAGTTGTGTGTTAATTTGTTGCCAATGAATAAAGAGTTGTTCATTCACTGTTCAGTGTCATCAGACTAAGATAAGATATTCCTTTATTAGTCCCGCAGTGGGGACATTTGCAGTGTGCAGCAGCAAAGGGGATAGTGCAAAAAACAAGATGCATCAGCTAACACAGTAAAAAACAGAGCTAAACAAAGTGTAACAAAATATGAACCATTTAAATAGAAGGAAGCATAAAAATAGGAGCAGTATATACAGTATTGACAATAAACAGACTATTAACAATGGTGGAATTTAAATAAATACATTTACTTCAGTATTATTAGTACTTTTACGCTCTGAAGAAATAAATAAATAAATCTGATCTGAGATCTGCAAAAACTTGCCAACACTCTCGCGAGACTTGCTGCCCGACTACCTATTTCCTAATCGAGATCAACAACCAACTTGAGTCATCTTGTGAGAGTAGCAGCCCAACTTGTGGTTCCCTTCTTAACATGACAGTGAGCTGTCTGACAACCTGCTGTGATGTAGTCTGCCCAGTAACAAATGAGTCAACCCGTTCAGAATTATCTGATTGGATGATTCTCGCAGAGCAGCACTGCTAGTTTCTTCATGTCTCTAGCTTCATGTTGTTTCTTAATGATCAGTTGTGGAAGAAGTAATCAAATAATTTACTCAAGTTAAAGTAGCAACAGTATGAAAATACTTCACGTGCAAACTTTTGGTAGTTTAATCTGTAACAATGGATCCTAATTTATCAATCATACTGGTTATAACAGTATATTATCATATTATTATATTACATATGTAATCTTAATCCATACATATAACAGATTAGGCCAATATTAAAACGATATCATGGTTGGTAATATGTGTTATATGTGCTTTTTTCAGACACCTTTCCTTTGCACTGAAAATGTATGAAAAAAATATAAGGCTATATATTATATAACATTAATTTTCTTATTTTATTTACAATACAATAAAAAATACGAAAAGAATGAAAAAGCTGATTTAAAAAAAAGAAAAGAAATATAAAGCATAGAGCTCAAATGATTAGTTGATTAATTGTTTAGTCAACTGTTGTGTAATCACATATTTTCTGTAGTACAGAAAATTTATTTATTTTGTATAAATTTTGTGTTTATATATTTTATGTCAACTTTTTAAATGTACTCCCTTTGCTTTGTTTGAGATAAATAGATAGATAGATAAATAGATAGATAGATGTACTTTATTGATACCAAATTGGTAAATTATTGTGTTACTGCAGCAGGTTATCCAGTCAATGCACAGGAACAGTAAATAAAATGTACATACCAACACTATATATATATATATATATATATAGAATACACAATATAATTAATATAAATACAGTACTAAGAGTTTGACAAAAATGCTTAGTTACACTTAATATCTGTTAGTTCAAGTCCATCCAAAATAAGTAAAGGTTGTGTTATGTTATTGTCACCATAACTTAAATAGCTTTTCATAAATGTACTCCCTTTGCTTTGTTTGAGATAAATAGATAGATAGATAAATAAATAGATATACTTTATTGATTGGGTTATCCAGTCAATGCATATATATGGTTAATATAAATACAGTACTAAAAGTTTGACAAAAATGCTTATTGTTACACTTAAATTAATCCATTTGGAATAGCAGCACGAGTTGAAGTCGTTGAAAGTGTTGAGAAAGTTGGATGTAACTGGATTGCGATTTACGAGCCTCCCCTGAACGCACCGTGTAGAGCAGATACACGGACTGACGCGCTGAACACGGAGACAAAACCCGGAGACAAAACCCGGAGACAAAACCCGGTCCTACTGTCCGATAAAAGTCGACTTTTATCGATGAGACATGACTGGTTTGAGGTGAAGATGAATTTGATCGCAGTCTTTGTCCTTTTGGGGACAGGACTGACGGTGAACGGGGGTAAGTTGAGACTTTTCTGACTTCAGGTTGAAAACGAAAGTAAAAAAAACACGATGTTGTGACTTCTTTGAAATTCGTCGTTTCTGGCTGTTATTTTAGCTGAATGTGTTAAAATGGGCGGTGGTTGTTTATGGTCTGGGTATCATCGGATAATCCGTTATTCCTTTTGAATTCAGAAAGGAAAAAACGTTTTTTTATTTTTTCGTTTCTGAATCAAAAAATGAAAAACGAACCCAAACCAGGCCGTTTGTTTGTTTTTGCGAATTCCTTTTCTCATTATTCGTTTTGAATTAAAGAACGGAAGTCACGTGGGTTTTTCGTTTTTTCGTTTTAAACCACAAACGAAAAATGGAATCACGTGGTGGCCTGTTTGTTTTTTGTTTCCAAACGAAAAACGAAAAAAACAAATTAAAAAAACGATCCGATTTAGTTTCTTCAAGTTTCTTTCTGTCATTTTCTCTTCTGAATCGAAGAGCGGAGAACGGCAAACACGTGACCAGGAAGTGAAGGCAAACGTGTCAAAATAAAAGCCAAGAAGATAGTTTGGTCATTCTATAAAAGTGTGACATTATTTAAGCACATGATCGAAGTAACAGTAGAAGATAAATAGGCTAAATAAATACACAAATAAGTACATACATAGATATTTTTTTGTTTTGTTCTTTTCATTAACACATGAATGTCTTTTATCCAGAAAGTGTGTGATAAATTACAGGGAGGGTCTCTACAGATGTTATACAACAGGGAGGGTTTCTACAGATGTTATACAGAACTCTCACATAATTGACAATTTTCTCTCTCACACTCTTACTATGGGCTGTTTCTTTATGTCGGCAGGTGAGAAGCACTATGTGGCTAATCCTTTCAACACACCTGACACTTCCACCTGATCCCCTGCACTCCATTAGGAAGACTGTAGCCGAGTAGTTCTATATCATGATAATGCTGATTTTTCAACCAGCGATTATGACATTAATGCCAGCTAGACAGAATAAAGCTCTGTCTGTCATGACAATACTGTACTGGACTGAAGGCCACTCCATCACTCTAGATACTGTAGATTTAACAGATACCTGCTGTCTTCAGACGGCTGTAAAGAGTCACCCGAGTAAAGGAAAGGCCTTCAGTACAGTTCTACTGTCATGACAGACAGAGCTTTATTCTGTCTAGCTGGCATTAATGTCATAACCACTGGTTGAAAAATCAGCCTTATCATGATGTCGAACAAATTAACTAAATTACATATACTAACAAACAGACTAGAAATGATTGAAAAGCATCATAAACTACCAAACAGAATACAGAAAGTTAGTGATTTCAGTTTTTTAGTGAACTCAGGCTGATTAATCCTCATATTAGACTATGATGTCTGAAGGTTGGCAAACATGCTGATCAACCATACTTATCTATCATTGACCAGGATTATTGACTTGACTTTTCATCTATAAATGCGTCAAAATTGAAAATTTGACTGAAAAGAAAATCCTTGGGGATTGAGGAGTGGTGACCTCTGACCCCTACGGTGGGTAACGTCACAGAAGGCCCACTCATAAAATGCACTGACTTCACTGGTACCGAATCTCCCTCCAAACTAAATTGTAAAGCTGACGGCCCCTCAATATGAACTGATCAATACAATCAAACTTTATTGTCCACCAGGGTGGATTTTTCTCTTCGGCTCACAAAACACAGAAAACAACAGACAGCAGTTAGTAAAAAACAGAGACAGGTTATGTTACACATTAAAACAGTTCATGTCAGTGTCTGTGGCTCAGATCTGCTCAGTCACTGTGTTGAGTTTAGAGTATTGATGGCATTTGGGATGAAAGACTTTTTAAACACATGTTTAGTTGCCAGAGGGGCTCTATAGCTCCTCCCGACTGGCTGCAGAGAGGATGGGAGCTCTCTGCCAGGATACTCCTCGCCTTCTTCCTCGTCCTTTCTGTAAAAAGTTGAGTCAAGGGCTTTTGGGGTTTACCACCTATTTTGCCTACCATTGACACAATCCTAGACAGTTTATTCTTCTATCTACAGTGTAGGTGACCGTACCAGGCAGGAAGGTTAAAGGTTAAAATCCTCTCAACAATAGTTTTGTACACTAATTCTAAAATCTGCTGGCTGACACCGAGGCCACTGAGTTTCCTTAGAAGATAAAGGTCACTGTGAGCATCTCTTGAAGATATACTCTGTATTTTCAGAGAAGCTCACCTGGGTGTCCAAGTCTGTACCGAGGTATTTAAAGTGTTCCACAGTTTCAACATGTTGGCCATCAAGTGAAACTGGCTCTGTGATCAGATGTTGTTTTGTGCAGCACATGATTAATTCTTTCGTCTCGGCCACATTGATTTCTAGCTGGCTAGTGTGACACCGTGTCTGAAGGGCTGTAGTGTGGGTCAGATAGGCAGCTTCACCTAGTGGGCCTGTTTCCTGTAAAAGGCCAACTAAGGCCATGTCATCCACATACTTGAACAGTCTAAAATGTTTCTCATTGATCATAAATTCATTAGTAAAAAGAGAGAATAGCACAGAGGAAAGAACACAGCCTTGTGGGCAGCCTGTCTGACATGTTCTCCCTGACACAGACCCTCTGATCCACACAACTAACCCTGTGTTGATGTTGAGATCAAGGAGCCTTTTCAGGAGAATATGCGTCTTCATTGAGTTAAAAGCTGAGCTAAAATCCACAAATAAAGCTCTGGCATAACCTTTAGGATGCATAAGGTGTTTTGTGGACGGTGTTAAGCAGAGTCAGCGTCGTCTGGGACTCTGTCGCTCTTATTTAAGCGAACTGGAGCAGATCTAGCTTAGTAGCCACTGTGCTGGTCAGGTGGCTGGCAAGAACTCATTCCATGGTTTTACACAATATGGAGGTTATTGCGATGGGCCGAAGATCATTTGGCTTACTTGCGCCTGGCTTTTTTAGCACAGGCCTAATTATTGTGAATTTCCATGATTTTGGCACAGTGTAGGTGTCTAGGATATATAATTAATTAGGCTTTTTTAGGTACAGTATGTATTTATTTAGCCTATTTATCTTCTACTGTTACCTCGATCATGTGCTTAAATAATGTCACACTTTTATAGAATGACCAAACTATCTTCTTGGCTTTTATTTTGACATGTTTGCCTTCACTTCCTGGTCACGTGACTGCCGTTCTCCGCACTTCGATTCAGAAGAGAAAATGACAGAAAGAAACTTGAAGAAACTAAATCGGATTGTTTTTTTAATTTGTTTTTTTCGTTTTTCGTTTGGAAACAAAAAACAAACAGAGCGCCACGTGATTCCGTTTTTTGTTTGTGGTTTAAAACGAAAAAACGAAAAACCCACGTGACTTCCGTTCTTCAATTCAAAATGAATAATGAGAAAAGGAATTCGCAAAAACAAACAAACGGCCCGGTTTGGGTTCGTTTTTCATTTTTTGATTCAGAAACGAAAAACGAGAAAACGGCCGTTTTCTCGTTTTTGGTTTAAAACGAAAAAATAAAAAAACGTTTTTTCCTTTCTGAATTCCAAAGGAAAAACGGATTATCCGATGATACCCAGACCGTTTATATGTTTGTAATGTACATTTATTCCACAGGTCCAGTACGTCGAAACAAACCATTATAAATGTGGATTTAATACTTTAATAGTAAAGTTAGTAGTAATTCAGGCTGCGTGTGTAACATGGCGTCAGTATGAAGCAAGTTCTTTTTTTTTATTATTTCAAAATGACAGTATCCATAGTAACATTAAAAACATTAAAAACATTTACATACAAAAGAAGCATAGTGAAAACAGAAACAAAGAGCTGTGACAAACATAAAAGGACAACAGAAATGAAACAAAACCAACATAAAATAAAAATAAATAATAAAAAAACAATAAAAATAAATAAATAGATAATAATAAAAAAGGTATGAAGCAAGTTAGTTCTGCTTTACCTCTTTGTGTTTCAAATAACGTCACTTTAAAGCAAAAACAATAATATGTTAGAACTGAAAGTTACAATTATTTTCACTATTAAACTGGTGAAAAATATCTTTACTTCCTAAAGCCCAAGAAAACGTCTAAAAATGTTTAAATTGTTTTGTCAAACTAGCTAAAACATATTTAATATATTTACCATAAGACAAAGAAAAGCAAAAGAACACCACAATGAGTGTTTGATATTTGTGCTATTGACTGTCAGAATAGTTGATAATTAATCATTTCAGCTGTAAACAACATCAATATACAAATAAAGTGGAGCAAATTCAGGAGAGTTGACAGATCTGTTCTACAGAACTGGTCTTCATGACCTGCTTTTACTTCACAAGCATTCTTTGTGATGTGCTATTGTGTGTAGCTGTGTATTGTGCGTTTTGTATGTTCTTTCTTGTATGACTGTAGTATGTTTCTTTGTTTTGACCTGCCAAGGGACTTCAGATGTGAATTATCTTAAAGCTATAATCTGGTATACGGTGCATCAAATGGTGACATTTATGTTTTAAACTGTACATGGTCCCTTTTAAATAAAATAATAAATAAATAAAGATAAGGTAAAAAAAACAAAACAGTTAGCTGGTGTTATCGCAGGTCTATGATTGTTATCAGAAAGATAAGAAACATTATTTTTCTCTGTTTATTCTCTTTTCTTATTTTAAATCGGCTTTATGATGAGTGGATCAGTTGTAAAAATTAAAATTATTGCTGCTTAGGGTATCAGATTGATCCACCTAATGACAACTCTAGCAAAACTCATGATTTTATTCACTGGAAATATGTCTGCTACAGTGAAATAAACAAAATGGAATAAATAATTCCTGACAATGACTGATATATTTGACTTCAGGACAGCTCTG
Organism: Sebastes umbrosus; assembly: GCF_015220745.1. NCBI lineage: Eukaryota > Metazoa > Chordata > Actinopteri > Perciformes > Sebastidae > Sebastes > Sebastes umbrosus. The sequence continues at coordinate 28,985,023 of NC_051283.1, read as the reverse complement.
ACTACATACATGCTGAAAATCAAACATTTTTACTGTATTAATTCCCTTCATTAAGTCTCTAGAAGTGTATAATTCAACTTTTTCCCATGGTCTAGTGTTAAAAAAGTTATCAAAAATCTCAATGAATTGTAATATCGAATCGTAATACTTAAAAAATAGCAACACATATGGAATCAGCATCCAAGTATTGTGAAGGTATCGAATCAGGAGATAGGTGAATCGTCCCAGCCCCCAATATTTGGATCATTCAAAACATATGAGTCAAATCTACTGCCTTGTCTAATAAATATGTCTCTTTCTACCTGTGTGACTCTCAGACAAGCATTCCCTCACTTACACCTACACGGCCTTCTCCAAAAACCCTGTTGGACTCCCGGGCATCCATGAGTTCACAGCCATGGGTCAGCTGGACAGCAGGATGATCGACTACTTTGACAGCGATCACCCGGTGAAAGTTCCCAAACAGGACTGGATGAAAGACAAACTGCGTGTAGATTACTGGGAAAAAGGCACACAGTCCCGCCAGAGCAAGCAGCAGTGGTTCAAAGTCAACATCGACATCCTGATGAAACGCATGAGACAGAACGACTCCGGTAAGATCACTTTTTATTGACCATAGAATCTGTAATAACTCTCCATGAGATAAATGTTATTGAGGCAGGTATTATTGCTAGTCTGCGTGAATAAAACTGTTTTAATTGTATTTTTTGATGCGCTTAAAGGAGCAGTGTGTAACAATTAGGGGGATCTATTGGCAGAAATGGAATATAATATTAATACGTATGTTTTCTTTAGTGTATAATCAATCTGATAATAAGAATTGTTGTGTTTTTGTTAGCTTAGAATGAGCCGTTTATATCTACTGTTCATGGAGTCTGCCATGTTGCACCGCCATGTTTCTGCAGTAGCCCATAGCTCACCTTGCTGCAGTGATGTCCAGGTGTACTCCAGGACCCTGTGACATCACTGCTGGGTGTGGTTCCAGGTTAAACAGAGCTAATTTCTAACCACACACATATCAGTGATGCTGGGTGGGGTCAGAAGGGAAACAGTCTTGAAACTTTTAACCACAGAGGGCAGTTAAAGAGATTTTCAGTCACAGTTACTCTTAAATGTTAAACCAGAAAGCCACAAATATCCAAATGTGACCCGCCTCTTCATCTTGTCTGCGTGTTGTTGTTGGCGTCACCGTCCTGCTCCTCTCTCCGGTTTCAGACGTCCATATTCTCCAGTGGATGCACGGCTGTGAGGGCGACACGCAGTCCGACGGCACGATGAAGTTCTACCGCGGCATTGACAGGTACAGCTACGACGGAAACGACTTCCTGTCCTTCGACGACGCCAACTCGGTCTGGGTCGCCCCGATTTACGCAGCACTCCAGACCAAGAGGAAGTGGGATGATGTCCAGGTGCTAAAAGAATACACCAAAGGCTACCTGGAGAACGAGTGCATAGATTGGTTGGGCAAGTTCATGACATATGAGGGGGCGCAAGCACAAAGTGCCTGTAAGTATGACTGAAAATCATTTCTTTATTTTTATTGTCATTATTATTAGAGATAATAGAAGTAGCTTTGGTGATGGAAGGACTATTATGCAGGTTGTTGAAATATAGAACTAAATGGTCTTGAAACAATTGGGATTCACACAAAATCTAAAAATGGTGTTATTCAGACGACTGACAAAATGAATTTCTTGCATATTCTAAAAGGGGGTGCCAGCATGTGACCATTTCTTTATTTTTCAGCTCCAGATGTGGCAACATTTCCATCATCATTTTACATCGAAAAACATAAAAAACTATGATTCATGGTTCAATAGTATTTTATTAAATTTAAATTCTCTAGATTCCCTTATCAAATGCACTCAGGTTCAACTCTCAGCATTTCTAAATAAAGTTAAAAATGACATCACTAAAACTCAAAGATTAATTTGAGATCTGAAATCCCCTTTTGTTTTGGCTGTGAAGGCAGAAACACCACAGTTTTAATGGCAGCCTAATTAATGTAATTTGCCAGCCTACTAATAAAACGGGATATCGTACCGTTTGTAACGGCAGGGTGTCGTGATACCTTTCTAGTATCGGTATACCGGCAACAACACCAGCTATTGGATCCCAACCCTCGCAAACGTCACATTCAGTTACGAGCATGATCTAAAAAAGAAAGACCTGAAATTATAAAATGAAGTATGAGTCTCAGCAGTGGTGTTTGATGTTGCTAGTTTTAGAATCACTAGTATGTGTTTTTGTATCATACTGGTGTTATTATTAAACATTAAAAACTTACAAATATGATCTTACTTTACGGTTTCTCCTCCCAGCTCCCCCAAAGGTGTTCGTGTATACAAAGAAAGCCAAAGTCGAGAAAAACGTCATTTTGATGTGCCTGGCTACCGGTTTCTACCCAAAAGACATCATCCTGCAGATCAAAAGGGACGACCGTAATTTAACTCGAGAGGACGGCGTGACTACAACGGGTACTCGACCAAACGGCGACGGCACCTTCCAGAGAAGAGACCACGTGGAGATTTTAAAGTCTCACGTGTCCAATTACACCTGTGAAGTGAAACATGATGCATCCGGGGTACATGTTGAGGAGGTTTGGGGTAAGAAACGCTTTCTTACTGATTTTAATAAATTGCATTCATATTTCGGCAAATTCCGCGTTTTACAGCTGATTCAATTTTTATCATCAGATTCCGTCCGTGTTTTCCGCATCGCGGAAATCAAAGGGCCCTACTAATGAAATGCACTGTTAACCTTGATTCAAATTACAGATTTCTCTGTGTTTGAAAATTGTTGGAAACATTTGGGATGATGTTAGAACTACGGCTGTCAAAGTCAACGGGATAATACCCAACCATGTCATACTAGCTTGTCATGAAGGAAGTTAGATAACACTCAAAACTAAATTTTGGCGAGGAAAAAATGTTATGGCCATTTTCAAAGAGGTCCCTTGACCTCTGACCTCCAGATGTGTGAATGTAAATGTTATGACTTGAGCATATTGTTTTATGCTAAATGCAGTACCTGTGAGGGTTTCTGGACAATATCTGTCATTGTTTTGTGTTGTTAATTGATTTACAATAATAAATATATACACTCATTTGCATAAAGCAGCATATTTGTCCACTCCCATGTTGATAAGAGTATTAAATACTTGACAAATCTCCCTTTAAGGTACATTTTGAACAGATGAAAAATGATTGATTGACAGCCTTAGTAAGAACACAACTCAACAACATATACAACATAGGTCTTGTTGTTTTTAAACATTTCAATGTGTAAAGTTACATCTTGTACCTTTAAGCCACAAGAAAGATTATTAAATTGAACTTAACAAATAGAAATGATGTTGAATGTGAACTGAATAAATGACTAGTGTGAATGTTTTCTGTGTTTTAGATCATTCACTTCCTGACGATTCTAACGTAGGTATCATCGGCGGCGTGGTTGGGGGCGTGGTTGGGGGCGTGGTTGGGGGCCTGGTCGTGGCCGTGATCGGTATCGCTGTGGTGCTGGTCGTCTTGTGGAAAAAATTTGGTAGGTGCAATATTTAACTATTATATTATATATACAGTATATATATATATATAACTGTTGTCCTCTTTCAACAGCAAGATACCAGAAGAGGGGAATATATTTGTTCCAAATTCTGTATTTAATATCGAGATTTAAGCTTCATAGGAACATTTTACCAACATGGACACATCAAAGTCATTGATATGTGATGATAAACTGTAATGCAGTATTCAATATAGTGTATTTACACCAATTACAAAGTACTTGATGTTGCAGTCTTTTCAGCCACAAGTTAAGATGTGGTGTCGTTATCAGGAGCAAAGGTCTGTTATTATTATTTTATGATGGACTTCATGAGGGGTTCAGAGGTCACATCGAATAGCCGTCCTGTCAATCATTATGTGGCAAAAGTGTTTATTATAAGTCACACTATAATTGAATGTGTTTTTTTCTCTACCATGAAGCTTGCTCTCATCACATCAACATTGAGAGAATAAAAGTTTAAATAAAGTGTTATTTTCATAAACAATTTAAGTCATATTGCTCGAACACAAAGATATTAACTACTGACTGTGAATTTTACCACTGTGTATTTAAAGGTCAGCAGGCTCAGCCAATGGAAAGACTATGCAGATTTAAACCATATCATCCATGATCAGTTACACAGTTTGTTGTCTTTATTTACAGGAAATCTATGCAAAAATGACAAAGGCAACTATTTTATTTCACATTAAAGGGATAGTTTGGGGGTTTTGAAGTGGGGTTGTCTGAGATACTTATCCATAGTCGGTGTATTACCTACAGTAGATGGAGTTTACCAGCCCAGGAGCAAAGCAACAGCAGCAGCTAAATGTATTGCAGACACCTAAAATATCGATATGTATTGAGATTTTGAAGTATTGCGATTCGATATAACGAATTTTTGTGATATTTGTTAACTTTTTTAACACTAGACCATGGGGAAAAGTTGAATCATACACTTCTAGGGACTTTTACTTTGAAAAATATCTAAATTAATCCAGTAAAGATGTTTGATTTTCAGCATGTGTGTAGTCAGAGATGTCTGGAAGTCAAATATATCAGTCATTGTCAGGAATTATTTATTCCATTTTTTTACTTCACTGTAGCAGACATATTTCCAATGAATAAAATCATGAGTTTTGCTAGAGTTGTGGTGCGCTCCTGTGATTTTGATCATTTAGTGTAAGGTGGTCATAAAACTCAGTCCACGCTGTCTTAAGTCAGTCTTTTTTGCAGCAACCCAAAAGTCAAAGAATAAAGACATTTCCCTCACAGATTAGAGGCATTTTCTTTTTGATTGATAAGGGACATGTAATGTTTTATACTTCTGGTGAATATAATCCAATCAATCTTATTTACATAGATGTATTTTGTTTATACAGTTCCCTTTGTTAACGGACTTAAACAGGACGTAGTCCCACGTGTCTACTTCCTCTAACTTCTCCAAGGTGGTCTCTAGCTCTCCCGTTAGCTCCGTTCTCTTTATCCATCCATGGTCAGCTCCATCGGGGCCGTTTCAATGCATTTAACATAAATGTCAGTATATGGGTGCTGTATCGCGTTAGCGCAATACGATAACGTTTCCTGTCCGTGACAGAGTTAGCATGCAGCTTTAGGTTGACGGAACGGCGCGCAAAAAGTTTGCTTCACGCTTGGCGTGAAGTCAGCATTAGACATCCAACAGAATAAGTAGAACAATTACAGTGTTAATCTTAATGTGCTGTATGTTTATGTTAGTGCTTTGTGAGATCTAATTTAAGTTATATAAGTTGTCTTTTATCATTTTGGTAAAAATAAAATAAGTGATGCTGCATTTTGTAAATTACCTAAATTGATTTTCGTTCCTTCGCAGGGTCAAATCCGTCTCTCGACAGCGATCGCACTGGTTACAGTGGTAAGTATCTTTGTCCACTGATTGGGACGTCATGTGCTGTAACCATTTTTACAAAGGTGGTTAACAAAAACACTGAATAATGCCAACCTACAGAGATTATCCCAAAAATATTAAAATGGATAAAAATAGTTTGTTGTGTATATGTGTGTGTTTTAACTTTTGTGTGTTTTTATTAACAGCTGTACACCTTAATGTAACGCCTTCCTCAAGTAAGTGTTTTATTTCTCTGCTATAGATTCTATTAAAGCTTTATTTATAGTTATATAAACTTTTATTCCTGAAGTTTTGAGTATTTTTGTGTTAATGACATTTATATTTTTACAACTTGAAGGAGGAAACCCAAAAGTCTGGTCAAACCAAATTTAAGTTTATCACATAAATTAGATTTTAAAAAAGGGCAAACAAAGACTGGATGAAAAGAGTATGGCTTGATCACTTGGCAAACAAAGTGATTGGCTTCTGTTGGTAGTGGCTGTTTTTAAATGATCTCTCATGTGTGGGGTTGATGGGCCTGAAAACAATCATGTAATTATGTACAAAAAAAAACAATGTAAAAAATATATATGTATAAAAACAGGTTGTAGCAGATGGGCCTTAATATTTCCTGTGTGTGTGTTTGTGTAGATGTGAATGGTAACAACAGCAACGGCAACACTGACGAGGCGAACAAAGCTCTCACTGGTAAGTCTATTCTTCTAGAAATATGTTGCAAAGACGCAATTTTGCATTAAGCTTCATTACATTAAAATACATGAATTAAATCATATAATCGTTGATTGTCTCCCCATATTATGAATATTAATGTGGTAGTTCATATACTGTATGTGTCAAATGGTAAAACATTTCTGAAAGCCTACACCACCCCTTTTATTTTATTTATATTTATATTTATTTATGTTAAAAACTAATATTGAGAAAACGTCCTTTAAAGATATGGATTGTTAAATTTAATACATTTTGAAGACACTACAGGTGAATAGGGTAAACATTTTAACTAATAGATATCACTATGAAACTTCCCCAGTTGATCACTGATATTTTTGTATTACAAGTTTTCTGAAAATGTATGTTTAAATATGCAAGGATATCTCTTTTTGTTACTCCATAAATCATAATAAAAAAAAAAAAAATTCTCTGTTTTTAGTAATAAAATGTTGTATAAATCAGGCTATGAATGATATTGTCAATACTGTATATACTGTTCTTATTTTTATACTTCCTTCTATTTAAATGGTTCATATTTTGTTACACTTTGTTTAGCTCCTTTTTTTACTGTGTTAGTAATTTACTGCAGGACTAATAAAGGAATATCTTATCTTATCTTATGTAGGAACAAACTCCTCTGTAAAAGCCTTGAGAGTATAGATAGGAATGAATCTGGAAAGGTTGGTGGATGTAAGTGCTACTAAAGTGGAAATTTCTGGCTCAAAGTCTGAGAAAAAACTAATTTTGAGAAAACAGCCTTTAAATATGTGGATTGTTAAATTTCATTAATTTTGAAGACGTTGTGAATATGGTAAAAAAAAAAAAAGAACTAATAGATATCACCATGAAACTTCCCCGGTTGATTACTTACATTAAGACAATCATTTTTTGTATTACAAGTTTTTTTAAATTGTATTTTTAAATATGCAAATGAGGCATTATCTAACGCTAACTTTTGGTGAATTTAGTAGAAATCTACAGATGTAAATAGACAAAGTAGTAAAATAAACACCTAAATGTGTATTTTGGATGTTTTCTTTTGACTAGTCTAAAAAAGACATGTTATGGAGGTAAAATAGCCCATGATCTCAAATTTGACCAGTGCATAAAAAAACAACGCTTTTAGCATAAAAAAGGTGGTCATCCTCTGCCGACGCTGAATCACAGCTCATGATTTCAGTAAGACAGCACATTTTATCTTTAGTTTCCAGTCGATTGATGAATCAAAAGCAGGATATCTGCATGTTTCTACACACATACTGCATCTAAATAATTCTCTTTTCTTCACAGGCTCAGGTGGGTCTCTCGACTCTGGCATCTCTGGTAAGTATCTTTGACTGAAAGCTGCATCAAGCGTCTATGTTTTTAGTGTCTTATTGTATATATAAAATATCACTTCTGTTCACTTTTTGCAGGCCATAGCAACCAAAACTCCACCCTGAAGCCGCCAGCCTCCTGGAGGGGAATGCAGAGGAAGTCTGAGAATAACATCATTTCCATCAGAGTACATCAAGCCTCACTGTGCTCTCTGGATCCAAATTAACCAATAATACAACTAATAGTAGAATCTGGAAATCAACAAGAACAACAACAAAAAAGTCTCTTAAATGGGTTTAGGGTAAATCTGTCGGGCAGTACAGGGACTGAGTTTGAACTTCAGTAAATATTCAAACAGCATCAACACGGTCTTGTGTTGTGGCACTTCTATGAAAACAAATTGATCAGAACTAAAATAGAGTTCTATTGCTCGTCTGAAATGGGTTAAACTTAGGTTAGGCTTGTTTTGATCAGGAGGTTGTAGGTCAGGTGGAGATTCAGGAAAGTGATGAGAAAAGTTTGCCTGGGTGGTGGACCCTACTTCTCACTTGATTTATTAGTTTAGTTTATGGTCTCAATCGCTAGTTTCAAGTCTTCAATACAGCATGATGTTCATTTAGTAAATGATGGTCCCATTTAGAGTCAGATAGACCATAAAGCAGGGGATGCTTTAGGGCGGGGCTACCTTGTGGTCGCTACCACGGCGTAAAGTTAATTAAACATTAATTATAACATTTTGGTCACCTTAAAATAATTTTTCAGTGTTTGGTTGTACTGAGCTCCACCCTCTCGCGTCACTTCTGGTTGCAAAAAACCAAGATGGCGACGGCCAAAATGCCGAACTCAAGGCTTCAAAACGGCAGTCCACAAACCAATGGGTGAGGTCACGCTGACTACGTCCACTTCTTATAGAGTGCTACAGGAATGAGTCCAAAAACCCAGAAATGAGATAGCATATTTATCATTTCTTGTTCCTTTGTCTGGAAGTCAGTGTTTTGTTTTTTAATGGATTTTTAGTTCGATGCCTGAAATAAGGTCTGTGATTAACACAAGCTGAAGAGATTTTGTTCTACGACATAAAACACGCGAGTAAATATCACACCCGTGAATTTTGAAGGTTTTAAATGTCTTAAAACAGGCGTGGCTAAATGAGTTTACTAAACGTCATCACGCCGACTTGTCTGCCTTAACTATGGAGGACGTAACCTGCCAAAATCAAAAATAAATAAATAAATGACCGGATAAATATATCATTAAATGTAGCAAAAATAATGAATAAAAAATAAATACATAAATTAATAAAAGGGAAAATTAAACAGAGGAGTAAATAATAAGGGAATTAATACTTAGAGTAATACATAAATAAGCAAATTAAAACAGAAATATCAATTTATGTCACATTTATCAATTAATTAATGACTACATTTATTTTTAATATTTTTGCTATTTTACTCCAAAACCCAGTGGAACAATCCCGTTGGCTTTTTGTCGAGGGAACCAAGGCGACGCTAACTTCCTGGTTGGCCTACAAATATACATCAACCCTGCAGCACTCTATTGAGACGTGTTGTAATTTATATACACTGGTTTTATATAAGTAGGCTAAAATTTAGGTTTAAGCTTGGACTTTAAACAAAAACACCATGTGTTGTTGCTTTTAATCATTTATCGCGCGTGTAGAATGAGAATTTTAGAAGTTTTGAATGTGCAAAAATACGATAAAATCTGCTCCAGTCACTGAAATATATCTTGTTAGTGTGCTGGATTTATTGTGAGGAAATTACAAGTTTTTAAATGAGGGGTTTGATCACTTTTTATCCAAAATGAATACTGTTTGCAAAAGAAAGAAATTACATTTACAGATTATTTTGGTAATTTACTGGCTTTTATCTATGAATGATATTGTCAATACTGTATATACTGCTCTTATTTTTATACTTCCTTCTATTTTAATGGTTCATATTTTGTTACACTTTGTTTAGCTCTTTTTTTACTGTGTTAGCTGGTGCATCTTGTTTTTGTTTCCCCTTTGCTGCTGTACACTGCACATTTCCCCACTGTGGGACTAATAAAGGAATATCTGATCTTATCTTATCTTATCTTATCTTATTATACAGCACTGTAAACTATATCTAGTTTACCAGCTGCAATATTAAAGCAATGCTTCAAACATATTATAATACAACGTATTATATACAAATAATATACTGTATTATTCATTATTTTGAAATGGACCATTCTACATGAGTACTTTTTAATTTTGGCAACGTTAACGTTACTTTAAGTTCATGATGCTAATATTTGTGTACTTTTATTTTGTAACATTTTGAATGCTGTATTCTTATTTTGGATACTTTAAAGTACATTTTACTGATGCGTACGTTAGGATAGAAGTAGGATTTTGAATGCAGTACTTTTACTTGTAACACAATATTTTTACACTGTGGTATTAAAAGAGTATTTTCCGACACTTCATCTAAATCATCTAAATAACATCAAAAGATTAAAAAGAACAGTGTAGCTGTGTGCTGCTAGAAAATACATTTGTTGTTTTGGGATGAAGTCAAACAAACATCAAGCTCAAAACAATTATTTATTTCCTGAATAGAACACAAATTTTTTTTTGCTTGACCAGCAACAACAATGATTTAATAATGATTCTGCATGTATATCTCTTTGGCAACTGGCTGATATTTATTTACATCAAAAACAATGAAAAGTTGCAGTTTTGGTCCGTCAAACCTGGAGACAAAGAAAAAGATTAAAGTGCTGCAAACATGGGCTACATTTACACCTGTAGAGGTGATCCTGCGTTACATGTCGACGTGGTGGCAGAAGACTCGGATTCATCTTCTTTCCTTCAATAATAACTATTCTAACAGAGATAAAAAAAACAGTATAATTCACCAAATGTATTATTTGCATTTACATTTAATACTAACTTTTGATCGGTAGTGTGTGTGTGTTTTTTACATTGAATACTAACTTTTGATCGGTGGTGTGTGTGTGTTTTTGTAATTTGGGTGAACTGACCCTTTAAATATAAAGAAAGTGGTGCTTTAAAAAGAAGAATAAAACTGTACAATCTACAGTAACATACTGATAACTGACCTCTATACAAATGAAAAAATACGTCTTCATCCCTCCTCTGTTGTGAGAGCGAGGCTCCCTGTTAAAATGAGAGTGTGCGTGTTCACACATGTATGTACACACTGCTGTCCATCATGTGTTCATCAGTTCATCATCCTCGTCTTCGTCCTCATCCTGCGGTTGGAGGACTGAAGGCTGCTGGTCTCATCTTCATCTCAGTGAACGGGATGGAGAACTGTTTTCCTTTCCAGGCGGTCCAGATCACACCCTGACAAAACATCATTTATATTTATTAATTCAATAATTCTTCTTAAAGGTGCGGTGTGTAGGATCTGGCGGTGTCTGGCGGTGAGGTGAGGAGATTGCAACCAGCTGAAGCCTCTCCCGTGTGCCAAGCGTGTTGGAGAGCTACGGTGGCCGACACGAAAACACGCCAGTGTGTAGAGTGTGTGTGTATGTGGAAAGTGAGTGGTGAAGCAAGAGAGAGAGCGCGGCAGCAGCGAGTAACGTTATCGACTCGAAACATGGCGGTGCAACATGGCAGACTCCGTGAAGAGGACCCGCTCCCTATGTAGGTATAAACAGCTCATTCTAATTAACACCAAGCCGACGGTCGGCCGTCGGACAGTTTTAGGTCGTCGGTGAGCGTCTGTCGGTCTAGTTTTTGCGGTGTGTCCCGCACCGTCGGCTCTAGTCTGCCCGTGTTGGAGGTTTTTCGGCCGATTCAGCATTTTGAATCGGCGGCGGCGCTCGTTGGTGAGAGAAATCCTTCTGATTGGTTGTTAAGCTTAAACTAATCAGTGCACGAGAAGAGAAACAGAAGTGAGGAAAGCAAGACAACGAGTAAAGTCAAGACGACAAACACAGTTACCTTGATTAAAATTACAGATTTCTCTGGTTTGAAAATTGTTTGGGAATGATGTGAGTACACAACTCAACAACATGTATAACGTAGGTCTAGTTGTTTTTAGACATTTTAATGTGGAAAGTTACACATTAAACCTTTAAAAGTTCACCATCTGCAGGTGGATTTATTTGCAGTTTAGCTTTTTAACTTCATGCTGAAATCACAAATCTACTTCTATCATAAACTCCTGCGGTCGGTCCGTTTTGCGTCAACGCCACCAAACAAATCGCACCAGAGTTCGACTGACAACATTCACACCAGATAAAACGAACCAAAGTAAACTGGCAAACACGCCAGAGTTTGATTTAACCGAACCAGAAAGGTGTGAAGAGATCGCGTCCACACTAACATAATTACAGTAAGAAGAATAATGTCCTGTCACGTCACCTGCAGTTTACCCGACTACGTCTGACCCAAACATCCCTGAACCGGTGTGAGTGACGAGGTTACCTGGTGGTTGACGTTGGTGCCGTAGAGGCCGTTGAGGTTCGCCTCGTGGCAGTTCTTGTACCACCAGCCTCCTCGGTACGACATGGCGCAGCGGGTGATGAAGGGCGACAGGTCGCGGTCTTTGGTGGAGAAGATCCGCTGGCTGTGGTAACTGAGAGAGTCGCCTGAGAGCGTGAACGGGAGAGGAGACACGAGTAATAAAAGAACAAAATGAAAGAAAGTCTCTGGTTTCCTTCAGGAGATGTTACAGGAAAGAGTTCAGCACATTTTAATAAAAACGCCAGTCGACCCCGCCGACCTCCTCTCACCTGCAGTGCCGCTGTATCCGCCCACATTCAGTTTGTAGTTTCTCTTCAGCAGCTCGAACGTCGAGTATTTGGCGAACACCGCCTCGTCTTTGTCTCTCAGGTCGACGCGTAGAGTCATCTTGGTCATCGCTGTCAGGTTGTAGAGGCTCTCGAGGCCTGAAGCAGCGTGAGAGGAATCAGTTCAGTCTCAGATAAACATCACTTCCTGTTTGGATTCATGTTTATATGATCAATATTCTTTATCACCGATTAACATGTTTAACTATATTTCTGAGAATTTTACTTCCACAACGCGTTTGTCTTTTAACAGATTTGTCAAGTATTTAATACTCTAATCAACATGGGAGTGGACAAATATGCTGCTTTATGCAAAATGTATGTATATATTTATCATCGGAAATCAATTAACAACACAAAACAATGACAGATATTGTCCAGAAACCCTCACAGGTACTGCATTTAGCATAAAACAATATGCTCAAATCATAACATGGCAAACTGCAGCCCAACAGGCAACAACAGCTGTCAGTGTGTCAGTGTGCTGACTTGACTATGACTTGCCCCAAACTGCATGTGATTATCATAAAGTGGGCGTGTCTGTAAAGGGGAGACTCGTGGGTACCCATAGAACCCATTTACATTCACATATCTGGAGGTCAGAGGTCAAGGGACCCATTGAAAATGGCCATGACAGTTTTTCCTCGCCAAAATTTTGCGTAAGTTTGGAGCGTTATTTAACCTCCTTCATGACAAGCTAGTATGACCTGGCTGGTACCGATGGATTCTTTAGGTTCTTTGTAGTATCTGATTGGATGATTCTCACAGAGCAGCAGTGCTAGTTACTTCATGTCTCTAGCTTCATATTGTTTCTTAATGATCAGTAGTGGAAGAAGTAATCAAATAATTTACTCAAGTAAAAGTAGCAACAGTATGAAAATACTTCACGTGCAAACTTTTGGTAGTTTAATCTGTAACAATGGATCCTAATTTATCAATCATACTGGTTATAACAGTATATTATCATATTATTATATTACATATGTAATCTTAATCCATACATATAACAGATTAGGCCAATATTAAAACGATATCATGGTTGGTAATATGTGTTATATGTGCTTTTTTCAGACACCTTTCCTTTGCACTGAAAATGTATGAAAAAAATATAAGGCTATATATTATATAACATTAATTTTCTTATTTTATTTACAATACAATAAAAAATACGAAAAGAATGAAAAAGATGATTTAAAAAAAAGAAAAGAAATATAAAGCATAGAGCTCAAATGATTAGTTGATTAATTGTTTAGTCAACTGTTGTGTAATCACATATTTTCTGTAGTACAGAAAATTAATTTATTTTGTATAAATTTTGTATTTATATATTTTATGTCAACTTTTTAAATGTACTCCCTTTGCTTTGTTTGAGATAAATAGATAGATAGATAAATAAATAGATAGATATACTTTATTGATTGGGTTATCCAGTCAATGCATATATATGGTTAATATAAATACAGTACTAAAAGTTTGACAAAAATGCTTATTGTTACACTTAAATTAATCCATTTGGAATAGCAGCACGAGTTGAAGTCGTTAAAAGTGTTGAGAAAGTTGGATGTAACTGGATTGCGACACGCGTCTCTAATTTACGAGCCTCCCCTGAACGCACCATGTAGAGCAGCGAGTCAACAAAAGCAGGAAGCAGCAGCAGAACGGACGCGCTGAACCCGGAGACAAAACCCGGAGACAAAACCCGGAGACAAAACCCGGTCCTACTGTCCGATAAAAGTCGACTTTTATCGATGAGACATGACTGGTTTGAGGTGAAGATGAATTTGATCGCAGTCTTTGTCCTTTTGGGGACAGGACTGACGGTGAACGGGGGTAAGTTGAGACTTTTCTGACTTCAGGTTGAAAACGAAAGTAAAAAAAACACGATGTGACTTCTTTGAAATTCGTCGTTTCTGGCTGTTATTTTAGCTTAATTTGTTAAAATGGGCGGTGGTTGTTTATATGTTTGTAATGTACATTTATTCCACAGGTCCAGTACGTCGAAACAAACCATTATAAATGTGGATTTAGTACTTTAATAGTAAAGTTAGTAGTGTCTAACATGGCGTCAGTATGAAGCAAGTTCTTTTTTTTTATTATTTCAAAATGACAGTATCCATAGTAACATTAAAAACATTAAAAACATTTACATACAAAAGAAGCATAGTGAAAACAGAAACAAAGAGCTGTGACAAACATAAAAGGACTACAGAAATGAAACAAAACCAACATAAAATAAAAATAAATAATAAAAAAATAAAAATAAATAAATTGATAATAATAAAAAAGGTATGAAGCAAGTTAGTTCTGCTTTACCTCTTTGTGTTTCAAATAACGTCACTTTAAAGCAAAAACAATAATATGTTAGAACTGAAAGTTACAATTATTTTCACTATTAAACTGGTGAAAAATATCTTTACTTCCTAAAGCCCAAGAAAACGTCTAAAAATGTTTAAATTGTTTTGTCAAACTAGCTAAAACATATTTAATTTATTTACCATAAGACAAAGAAAAGCAAAAGAACACCACAATGAGTGTTTGATATTTGTGCTATTGACTGTCAGAATAGTTGATAATTAATCATTTCAGCTGTAAACAACATCAATATACAAATAAAGTGGAGCAAATTCAGGAGAGTTGACAGATCTGTTCTACAGAACTGGTCTTCATGACCTGCTTTTACTTGACAAGCATTCTTTGTGATGTGCTATTGTGTGTAGCTGTGCATTGTGGGTTTTGTATGTTCTTTCTTGTATGACTGTAGTATGTTTCTTTGTTTTGACCTGCCAAGGGACTTCAGATGTGAATTATCTTAAAGCTATAATCTGGTATACGGTGCATCAAATGGTGACATTTATGTTTTAAACTGTACATGGTCCCTTTTAAATAAAATAATAAATAAATAAAGATAAGGTAAAACAAAACAGTTAGCTGGTGTTATCGCAGGTCTATGATTGTTATCAGAAAGATAAGAAACATTATTTTTCTCTGTTTATTCTCTTTTCTTATTTTAAATCGGCTTTATGATGAGTGGATCAGTTGTAAAAGTTAAAATTATTGCTGCTTAGGGTATCAGATTGATCCACCTAATGACAACTCTATCAAAACTCATGATTTTATTCATTGGAAATATGTCTGCTACAGTGAAATAAACAAAATGGAATAAATAATTCCTGACAATGACTGATATATTTGACTTCAGGACAGCTCTGACTACATACATGCTGAAAATCAAACATTTTTACTGGATTAATTCCCTTTATTAAGTCCCTAGAAGTGTATAATTCAACTTTTTCCCATGGTCTAGTGTTAAAAAAGTTAACAAAAATCGCAATGAATTGT
The DNA here is from genome assembly GCF_015220745.1 of Sebastes umbrosus. Taxonomy (NCBI): domain Eukaryota; kingdom Metazoa; phylum Chordata; class Actinopteri; order Perciformes; family Sebastidae; genus Sebastes; species Sebastes umbrosus. The sequence goes on along the minus strand of NC_051283.1, from coordinate 28,969,413 downwards.
AATATCGAATCGTAATACTTAAAAAATAGCAATACATATGGAATCGGCATCCAAGTATTGTGATGGTATCGAATCAGGAGATGGGTGAATCGTCCCAGCCCCCAATATTTGGATCATTCAAAACATATGAGTCAAATCTACTGCCTTGTCTAATAAATATGTCTCTTTCTACCTGTGTGACTCTCAGACAAGCATTCCCTCATTTACATCTACACGGCCCTCTCCAAAGACCCTGTTGGACTCCCGGGCATCCATGAGTTCACAGCCATGGGTCAGCTGGACAGCAGGATCATCGACTACTTTGACAGCGATCACCAGGTGAAAGTTCCCAAACAGGACTGGATGAAAGACAAACTGCGTGAAGATTACTGGGAAGAAGGCACAAAGTCCTGCCAGATCGAGCAGCAGTGGTTCAAATACAAAATCGACAGCCTGATGAAACACATGAATCAGAGCGACTCCGGTAAGATCACTTTTATTGACCATAAAATCTGTAATAACTCTCCATGAGATAAATGTTATTGAGGCAGGTATTATTGCTAGTCTGCGTGAATAAAACTGTTTTAATTGTATTTTTTGATGCGCTTAAAGGACCAGTGTGTCACAATTAGGAGGCTCTATTGGCAGAAATGGAATATAATATTAATAAGTATGTTTTCTTTAGTGTATAATCAATCTGATAATAAGAATTGTTGTGTTTTTGTTAGCTTAGAATGAGCTGTTTATATCTACTGTTCATGGAGTCTGCCATGTTGCACTGCCATGTTTCTGCAGTAGCCCATAGCTCACCTTGCTGCAGTGATGCCCAGGTGTACTCCAGGACCCTGTGACATCACTGCTGGGTGTGGTTCCAGGTTAAACCGAGCTAATTTCTAACCACACACATATCAGTGATGCTGGGTGGGGTCAGAAGGGAAACAGTCTTGAAACTTTTAACCACAGAGGGCAGTTAAAGAGATTTTCAGTCACAGTTACTCTTAAATGTTAAACCAGAAAGCCACAAATATCCAAATGTGACCCACCTCTTCATCTTGTCTGCGTGTTGTTGTTGACGTCACCGTCCTGCTCCTCTCTCCGGTTTCAGACGTCCATGTTCTCCAGCGGATGCACGGCTGTGAGGGCAACAGGCAGTCCAACGGCACGTTGAAGTTCCACCGCGGCATTGACAGGTACGGCTACGACGGAAACGACTTCCTGTCCTTCGACGACGCCAACTCGGTCTGGGTCGCCGCGATTGACGCGGCACTCCAGACCAAGAGGAAGTGGGATGGTGACCAGGCGCGAAAAGAACAAACCAAAAGCTACCTGGAGAAAGAGTGCATATATTGGCTGGGCAAGTTCATAACATATGAGGCAGAGCTAGCACAAAGTGCCTGTAAGTATGACTGAAAATCATTTCTTAATTTTTATTGTCATTATAATTAGAGATAATAGAAGTAGCTTTGGTGATGGAAGGACTATTATGCAGGTTGTTGAAATATAGAACTATGGTAATGGTCTTGAAACATTTGGGATTCACACAAAATCTAAAAATGGTGTTGTTCAGACGACTGACAAAATGAATTACTTGCATATTCTAAAAGGGGGTGTCAGCATGTGACCATTTCTTTATTTTTTAGCTCCAGATGTGGCAACATTTCCATCATAAAAACATAAAAAACTACGATTCATGGTTCAATAGTATTTTATTAAATTTAAATTCTCTAGATTTCCTTATCAAATGCACTCAGGTTCAACTCTCAGCATTTCTAAGTAAAGTTAAAAAATAACATCACTAAAACTCAAAGATTAATTTGAGATCTGAAATCCCCTTTTGTTTTGGCTGTGAAGGCAGAAACACCACAGTTTAAATGGCAGCCTAATTAATGTAATTTGCCAACCTACTAATAAAACGGGATATCATACCGTTTTTAACGGCAGGGTGTCGTGATACCTTTCTAGTATCGGTATACCGGCAACAACACCAGCTATTGGATCCCAACCCTCGCAAACGCCACATTCAGTAACGATCATGATCTAAAAAAAAAAGACCTGAAATTATAAAATGAAGTATGAGTCTCAGCAGTGGTGTTTGATGTTGCTAGTTTTAGAATCACTAGTATGTGTTTTTGTATCATACTGGTGTTATTATTAAACATTAAAAACTTACAAATATGATCTTACTTTACGGTTTCTCCTCCCAGCTCCCCCAAAGGTGTTCGTGTATACAAAGAAAGCCAAAGTCGAGAAAAACGTCATTTTGATGTGCCTGGCTACCGGTTTCTACTCAAAAGACATCATCCTGCAGATCAAAAGGAACGGCCGTATTTTAACTCGAGAGGACGGCGTGACTACAACGGGTACTCGACCAAACGGCGACGACACCTTCCAGAGAAGAGACCACGTGGAGATTTTAAAGTCTGACATGTCCACATACGCCTGTGAAGTGATACATGCTGCAACCAGGGTACATGTTGAGGCGGTTTGGGGTAAGAAACGCTTTCTTACTGATATGTGAATGTGAATGGGTTCTATGGGTACCCACGAGTCTCCCCTTTACAGACATGCCCACTTTATGATAATCACATGCAGTTTGGGGCAAGTCATAGTCAAGTCAGCACACTGACACACTGACAGCTGTTGTTGCCTGTTGGGCTGCAGTTTGCCATGTTATGATGTGAGCATATTGTTTTATGCTAATGCAGTACCTGTGAGGGTTTCTGGACAATATCTGTCATTGTTTTGTGTTGTTAATTGATTTCCAATAATAAATATATACATACATTTTGCATAAAGCAGCATATTTGTCCACTCCCATGTTGATAAGAGAATTAAATACTTGACAAATCTCCCTTTAAGGTACATTTTGAACAGATGAAAAATGATTGATTGACAGCCTTAGTAAGAACACAACTCAACAACATATACAACATAGGTCTCGTTGTTTTTAAACATTTCAATGTGTAAAGTTACATCTTGTACTTTTAAGCCACAAGAAAGATTATTAAATTGAACCTAACAAATAGAAATTATGTTGAAAGTGAACTGAATAAATAACTAGTGTGAATGTTTTCTGTGTTTTAGATCATTCACTTCCTGACGACTCTAACGTAGGTATCATCATCGGCGGCGTGGTTGGGGGCGTGGTTGGGGGCCTGGTTGGGGGCCTGATCTTGCTCGTGATCGGTATCGCTGTGCTGCTGGTCGTCTTTCGTAAAAAATTTGGTAGGTGCAATATTTAACTATTATATTATATATATATATATATATATATATATATATAATATATATAACTGTTGTCCTCTTTCAACAGCAAGATACCAGAAGAGGGGAATATATTTGTTCTAAATTTTGTATTTAATATCGAGATTTAAGCTTCATAGGAACATTTGACCAACATGGACACATCAAAGTCATTGATATGTGATGATAAACTGTAATGCAGTATTCAATATAGTGTATTTACACCAATTACAAAGTACTTGATGTTGCAGTCTTTTCAGTCACAAGTTAAGATGTGGTGTCGTTATCAGGAGCAAAGGTCTGTTATTATTATTTTATGATGGACTTCATGAGGGGTTCAGAGGTCACATCGAATAGCCGTCCTGTCAATCATTATGTGGCAAAAGTGTTTATTATAAGTCACACTGAGCTCACAGTGCTGGTTTTGAGTTTCTACCTCACACATACATACAATAACCTCTGTTACCCGTAGGACATTAATACATTTTCTTTTAAAATACCATTAAAAACCACCATGACATAACATATTACTAAACGTTTCCAGTACAGTCCCTTTAGATTGTTTTATTAATTTTGTTAGAAGTGAAAGTATTATGTGAAAAAGATACGTACAATACAGTGTGTGGAAACGTGATCATTTACTATAATTGAATGTGTTTTTTTCTCTACCATGAAGCTTGCTCTCATCACATCAACATTGAGAGAATAAAAGTTTAAATAAAGTGTTATTTTCATAAACAATTTAAGTCATATTGCTCGAACACAAAGATATTAACTACTGACTGTGAATTTTACCACTGTGTATTTAAAGGTCAGCAGGCTCAGCCAATGGAAAGACTATGCATATTTAAACCATATCATCCATGATCAGTTACACAGTTTGTGTTAATATTGTCTTTACTTACAGGAAATCCAAGCCAAAACGACAAAGGTAACTACTTTATTTCACATTAAAGGGATAGTTTGGGGGTTTTGAAGTGGGGTTGTCTGAGGTACTTATCCATAGTCGGTGTATTACCTACAGTAGATGGAGTTTACCAGCCCAGGAGCAAAGCAACAGCAGCAGCAAAATGTATTGCAGATACCTAAAATATCGATATGTATTGAGATTTTTAAGTATTGCGATTCGATATTACGATTTCTTGTGATAATGTTAACTTTGTTAACACTAGACCATGGGAAAAAGTTGAATCATACACTTCTAGGGACTTTTACTTTGAAAAATATCTAAATTAATCCAGTAAAGATGTTTGATTTTCAGCATGTGTGTAGTCAGAGATGTCCTGAAGTCAAATATATCAGTCATTGTCAGGAATTATTTATTACATTTTTTTATTTCACTGTAGCAGACATATTTCCAATGAATAAAATCATGAGTTTTGCTAGAGTTGTGGCGCGCTCCTGTGATTTCGATCATTTAGTGTAAGGTGGTCATAAAACTCAGTCCAAGCTGTCTTAAGTCAGTCTTTTTTGCAGCAACCCAAAAGTCAAAGAATAAAGACATTTCCCTCACAGATTAGTGGTATTTTCTTTTTAATTTATAAGGGACATGTAATGTTTTATACTTCTGGTGAATATAATCCATTCAATCTTATTTACATAGATGTATTTTGTATATACAGTTCCGTTTGTTAACGGACGTAAACCAGACGTAGTCCCACGTGTCTACTTCTAACTTCTCCAAGTCTGTCTCTAGCTCTCCTGTCAGCTCCGTTCTCTTTATCCATCCATGGTCAGCTCCATCGGGGCCGTTTCAATGCATTTAACATAAATGTCAGTATATGGGTGCTGTATCGCGTTAGCGAGATACGATAACGTTTCCTGTCCGTGACAGAGTTAGCATGCAGCTTCAGCCGTGATATCTAGCTCTGCTTTTCCTGTCAATGTGTGAAACCCAACGTGTTTCCATCCTTTACTGGATGTGTAGTGTTTACCACGCTGGATTTAACACTTGAGGGTGCAGGTCGTATCCACATCCATTTGTATTTTACAAAGGTGGTTAACAAAAACACTGAATAATGCCAACCTACAGAGATTATCCCAAAAATATTAAAATGGATAAAAATAGTTTGTTGTGTATATGTGTGTGTTTTAACTTTTGTGTGTTTTTATTAACAGGTATACCCCTTACTGGTGTAAAGACTTCCTCAAGTAAGTGTTTTATTTCTCTGCTATGGATTCTATTAAAGGTCACCTATTATGCAAAATGCACTTTTCCATGTCTTTTAAACATCAATATCTGTCCCCAGTGTGTCTACAAGTCACCATAGTATCATAAAAGACCATCCTCTCTCTTTTTCTCCTGCTCCGTTTGTCCGGAAATGGGTGTCGAAACAACGCTGCGCAGCTTTTCTTTTCTTCTGACGTCATTTGAGAATTAGCCATATAAGGGTTTCCTGGTGGAACCAGAGCAGAACCTTCAGTAGCTGACCCCGCCCCACAGCGCGTCACTGTCTCTCCTCCTCAACCGAACTTGAGCAAAGTAGCTCCTACTGTTAGTCTGCAAGAACCAGCAGAACAGTCTTCATGTACTCCCATCATCTAAATATAACATGTTCTTTCACAAAGGCTTTATGTAATTACACTGTTTAAACAGCTGATATTTATATATTATATATATTTGATGTCATGCATGTAGAAGAGTTCAGGTAGTGACTGTAAGCAACACAACACGTTTCTGTTTCACAGTCAAACTTTATTTGAGTTGACAGATGACAATATTAATTATTCACAGCATTTGTAATCATCCCACCTGTTAGTTAGTTATGTTCACATGGTACAGGAGAAAGTCTTTCAGCTCCGGTGAGCTAAGCTCCGGTGGTCTGTAGTCATGGTAACACAGAGACAGCTTCTACTGTAACTAAAACACCATTACTCTGATTACTTTACTACGTTTATCAGGTGTCTTTTACCACAAATAATGAACTTACTACTGTTTCACATCTTCTATTTTCCACCCTGATGGTCGCTGTGTTTACACACCGTCTCATAGCGGTAGCATGTAGCTAACCCGTTAGCATGTAGCTACATGCTAACGGGTTAGCTCTGTATCTCCATGTAAACAGAGCCATCTGCTCTCAGCCATCTGCTCTCCTCTGTCTGCTCTCAGCTGTCTGCTCTCAGCTGTCTGCTCTCCTCTGTCTGCTCTCAGCTGTCTGCTCTCAGCTGTCTGTTCTCCTCTGGGATGATTCTGTCGGTCATTTCTCACAGATGGATCTGTAAAGTCAAACGTAAAACAGAGTGTATGTTTACGGTTTACAGAGTTGATGCATAAGGTAAACACTGAGCTAACTAACAGAGCTATAAATAGCATTATTTACCTGAGAGAACCCGTCAGGAGAACCTGGAGTCTGGACCGCAGATGTTCATCATGTGTCACCGATTTCTGATCAGATTCCTCCGGTAACGTGCGCTGGGTGAAGTTTCTGGTTTATAAACTTTAAAGTAGTTTATAAACTTTATTCTAGCTGCTATCTCTCCACTCATCTCTCTCTCTCTCTCGAGAGAGCTTCTCCGGGAGGGAGGGGGAGAGAGTGATGCTGTGTTGTTGAGGACGTTTGATTGACAGAAAACGCTGACCAATCAGAGCAGAGTGGGAGGAGACAGGCTGTGAATCAGTGGTTTTCAGACAGGCTGAATTAGGCTCTGAGGCAGGCAGACTCAGGCTGCAGTATGAGAAGAATAAAGGGTTTTTTGAACATTGCAGCATGTAAACATGTTCTAGTGCAACATTAAAATACATCTATGAACCTGGAAATGAGCATAATATGAGACCTACAGAGCTACAGACACAGAAATCAGCACTTTTGGAAATGGGCTGAAACAGAGGTTATAGAGACATGCTGGAATGCATGATCTGATTGTTTTTTTGAAAAAAAAACTTCAGAGACATGGTTTGGAGGTGTCTGAGACCTATAATAACTAGTTTAAATGGAGTATAATATGTGACCTTTAAAGCTTTATTTATAGTTATATAAACTTTTATTCATGAAGTTTTGAGTATTTTTGTGTTAATGACATTTATATTTTTACAACCTGAAGGAGGAAACCCAAAAGTCTGGTCAAACCAAATTTAAGTTTATCACATAAATTAGATTTTACAAAAGGGCAAACAAAGACTGGATGAAAAGAGTATGGCTTGATCACTTGGCAAAAATAGTGATTGGTTCTGTTGGTAGTGGCTGTTTTTAAATGATCTCTCATGTGTGGGGTTGATGGGCCTGAAAACAATCATGTAATTATGTACAAAAAAAAACAATGTAAAAAATATATATGTATAAAAACAGGTTGTAGCAGATGGGCCTTAATATTTCCTGTGTGTGTGTGTGTGTGTGTGTGTAGACGTGAAAGGTAACAACAGCAACGGCAGCACTGACGAGGTGAACAAAGCTCACACTGGTAAGTCTATTCTTCTAGAAATATGTTGCAAAGATGCAATTTTGCATTAAGCTTCAGTACATTAAAATACATGAATTAAATCATATAATCGTTGATCGTCTCCCCATATTATGAATATTAATGTGGTAGTTCATATACTGTATGTGTCAAATGGTAAAACTTTTATGAAAGCCTACACCACCCCTTTTATTTTATTTATATTTATATTTATTTATGTTAAAAACTAATTTTGAGAAAACGGCCTTTAAAGATATGGATTGTTAAATTTCATACATTTTGAAGACACTACAGGTGAATAGGGTAAACATTTTAACTAATAGATATCACTGTGAAACTTCCCCAGTTGATCACTGATATTTTTTGTATTACAAGTTTTCTGAAAATGTATGTTTAAATATGCAAGGATATCTCTTTTTGTCACTCCATAAATCATAATAAAAATCAATTTTCTCTGTTTTTAGTAATAAAATGTTGTATAAATCAGGCTATGAATGATATTGTCAATACTGTATATACTGCTCTTATTTTTATACTTCCTTCTATTTAAATACTTCATATTTTGTTACACTTTGTTTAGCTCTTTTTTTACTCTGTTAGCTGATGCATCTTGTTTTTTGCACTCTCCTCTTTGCTGCTGTACACTGCACATTTCCCCACTGCAGGACTAATAAAGGAATATCTTATCTTATATAGGAACAAACTCCTCTGTAAAAACCTTGAGAATATAGATAGGAATGAAACTGGAAAGTTTGGTGGATGTAAGTGCTACTAAAGTGGAGATTTCTGGCTCAAAGTCTGAGAAAAAACGAATTTTGAGAAAACGGCCTTTAAATATGTGGATTGTTAAATTTCATTAATTTTGAAGACGTTGTGAATATGGTAAAAAAAAAGAAAAGAAGAACTAATAGATATCACTATGAAACTTCCCCGGTTGACTACTTACATTAAGACAATTATTTTTTGTATTACAAGTTTTTTGAAATTGTATTTTTAAATATGCAAATGAGGCATTATCTAACGCTAACTTTTGGTGAATTTAGTAGAAATCTACAGACGTAAATAGACAAAGTAGTAAAATAAATACCTAAATGTGTATTTTGGATGTTTTCTTTTGACTAGTCTAAAGAAAGACATGTTATGGAAGTAAAATAGCCCGTGATCTCAAATTTGGCCAGTGCATAAAAAAAACAACGTTTTAGCATAAAAAAGGTGGTCTTCCTCTGCCGACGCTGAATCACAGCTCATGATTTCAGTAAGACAGCACATTTTATCTTTAGTTTCCAGTCGATAGATGAATTAAAAGCAGGATATCTGCATGTTTCTACACACATACTGCATCTAAATAATTCTCTTTTCTTCACAGGCTCACGTTGGTCTCTCGACTCTGGCTCTGGCATCTCTAGTAAGTATCTTTGACTGAAAGCTGCATCGAGCGTCTATGTTTTTAGTGTCTTATCGTATATATAAAATAGCACTTCTGTTCAGTTTTTGCAGTCGATAGCGACCAAAACTCCACCCCTGAAGCCGCCAGCCTCCTGGAGGAGAATGAAGAGGAAGTCTGAGAATAACATCATTTCCATCAGAGTACATCAAGCCTCACTGTGCTCTCTGGATCCAAATTAACCAATAATACAACTAATAGTAGAATCTGGAAATTAACAAGAACAACAAAAAAAACGTCTCTTAAATGGGTTTAGGGTAAATCTGTCGGGCAGTACAGGGACTGAGTTTGAACTTCAGTAAGATGAAATTTAAATATTCAAACAGCATCAACACGGTCTTGTGTTGTGGCACTTCTATGAAAACAAATTGATCAGAACTAAAATAGAGTTCTGTTGCTCGTCTGAAATGGGTTAAACTTAGGTTAGGCTTGTTTTGATCAGGAGGTTGTAGGTCAGGTGGAGATTCAGGAAAGTGATGAGAAAAGTTTGCCTGGGTGGTGGACCCTACTTCTCACTTGATTTATTAGTTTAGTTTATGGTCTCAATCGCTAGTTTCAAGTCTTCAATACAGCATGATGTTCATTTAGTAAATGATGGTCCCATTCAGAGTCAGATAGACCATAAAGCAGGGGATGCTTTAGGGCGGGGCTACCTTGTGGTCGCTACCACGGCGTAAAGTTAATTAAACATTAATTATAACATTTTGGTCACCTAAAAATTATTTTTCAGTGTTCGGGTGTACTTAGCTCCACCCTCTCGCGTCACTTCTGGTTGCAAAAAACAATGATGGCGACGGCCAAAATGACGAACTCGAGGCTTCAAAACGGCAGTCCACAAACCAATGGGTGAGGTCACACTGACTACGTCCACTTCTTATAGAGTGCTACAGGAATGAGTCCAAAAACCCAGAAATGAGATAGCATATTTATCATTTCTTGTTCCTTTGTCTGGAAGTCAGTGGGTTTTTAATGGATTTTTAGTTCGATGCCTGAAATAAGGTCTGTGATTAACACAAGCTGAAGAGATTTTGTGCTACGACATAAAACACGCGAGTAAATATCACACCCGTGAATTTTGAAGGTTTTAAATGTCTTAAAACAGGCGTGGCTAAATGAGTTTACTAAACGTCATCACGCCGACTTGTCTGCCTTTATTATGGAGGACGTAACCTGCCAAAATCAAAAATAAATAAATAAATGACAGGATAAATATGTCATTAAATGTAGCAAAAATAATGAATAAAAAATAAATACATAAATAAATAAAAGGGAAAATTAAACAGAGGAGTAAATAATAAGGGAATTAATACTTAGAGTAATACATAAATAAGCAAATTAAAACAGAAATATCAATTTATGTCACATTTATCAATTAATTAATGACTACATTTATTTTTAATATTTTTGCTATTTTAATCCAAAACCCAGTGGAACAATCCCGTTGGCTTTTTGTCGAGGGAACCAAGGCGACGCTAACTTCCTGGTTGGCCTACAAATATACATCAACCCTGCAGCACTCTATTGAGACGTGTTGTAATTTATATACACTGGTTTTATATAAGTAGGCTAAAATTTAGGTTTAAGCCTGGACTTAAAACAAATACACCATGTATTGTTGCTTTTAATCATTTATCGCGCGTGTAGAATGAGAATTTCAGAAGTTTTTAATGTGCAAAAATACGATAAAATCTGCTCCAGTCACTGAAATATATCTTGTTAGTGTGCTGGATTTATTTTGAGGAAATTACAAGTTTTTAAATGAGGGATTTGATCACTTTTTATCCAAAATGAATACTGTCTGCAAAAGAAAGAAATTACATTTACAGATTATTTTGGTAATTTACTGGCTTTTATTTATGAATGATATTGTCAATACTGTATATACTGCTCTTATTTTTATACTTCCTTGTATTTAAATGGTTCATATTTTGTTACACTTTGTTTAGCTCTTTTTTTACTGTGTTAGCTGGTGCATCTTGTTTTTGTTTCCCCTTTGCTGCTGTACACTGCACATTTCCCCACTGTGGGACTAATAAAGGAATATCTGATCTTATCTTATCTTATCTTATCCTATTATACAGCACTGTAAACTATATCTAGTTTACCAGCTGCAATATTAAAGCAATGCTTCAAACATATTATAATACAACGTATTATATACAAATAATTTACTGTATTATTCATTATTTTGAAATGGACCATTCTACATGAGTACTTTTTAATTTTGGCAACGTTAACGTTACTTTAAGTTCATGATGCTAATATTTGTGTACTTTTATTTTGTAACATTTTGAATGCTGTATTATTATTTTGGATACCTTAAAGTACATTTTACTGATGCGTACTTTAGGATAGAAGTAGGATTTTGAATGCAGTACTTTTACTTGTAACACAATATTTTTACACTGTGGTATTAAAAGAGTATCTTCCGACACTTCATCTAAATAACAGTAAAAGATAAGAACAGTGTAGCTGTGTGCTGGTAGATTTAGTCCCCTAGCCCTAGCTAACTAGGTTTAACATGAGCATAACTTTTCATTAGGTTTTATTAAATAACACCAGAAACACAATATTGTACGTCATATTAACTCACTCTTTTTAACTTTCCAAACACTATAAAGGGATTATAAACGTACCCGTGGAGTTGAACGACATCTACAACTAAATTTGATTGAGAATATATAAAACTAAGTAGGTTCTATATAAATAAAGCTTTACTTACTCACTTTTAAATATATTTAAAAATATCTGATCTTTTACCACTAAGTTTAATTCATTTAATAACATCTAACACAACCTGAGTAAGTCACTTGATAAAGTAGCTGCATTAGCATAACTTTCCATTATGTTACAATAAATAACACCAGAAATATAATATTTTACATCATATTAAATCACTCTTTTTAACTTCACAAACACAATAAAAGCATTATAAATGTGTCTGGAGTTGAACGTCTACAACTTAATGTAGACGTTTTAATGTAGACAACTTACTTTTGTACTTCTACTTCAAATTTTGAATGCAGGGCTTATTTTAGAGTATTTTTACACTGTGGTACTTCAATTTTTACTTAAGATCTGAGTAGGCCTATTTCTTCCACCACTGCTGAAGTAACTGAATAAATAAATAAATAAATAAATGTCCTCAGTATTTTTTCCAAGCATGTACTGAGTATTTTATCTGCTGGTACCAACAAATGCAAAGATGCCTCTTTCAATTTCAATCATTTCATTATCTTAATCTCATAAAAAATGAAAATAAAACATGGAGATATTCACAGAATGACAAACCAAACTCTCCATCACTCACCTGCTGGTTTCCAGTGTTGCACCCACAGACTGCAGACAGCAGATGAATCTGAGATATCTGACAGCAGACAGCAGGTGACGCTGTGGAGCTTTGAAACAGGGTTGAATCATGAAGAGCTTCTTCTTCTACAGGCTGCAAACCACAAACCACAATCCTCCTGTTTGGTTTCATTTCAGGTGATCAGAAACAGAAAATACATTTGTTGTTTTGGGATGAAGTCAAACAAACATCAAGCTCAAAACAATTATTTATTTCCTGAATAGTAAACAAGTTTTTTTTTGCTTGACCAGCAACAACAATGATTTAATAATGATTCTGCATGTATATCTCTTTGGCAACTGGCTGATATTTATTTACATCAAAAACAATGAAAAGTTGCAGTTTTGGTCCGTCAAACCTGGAGACAAAGAAAAGATTAAAGTGCTGCAAACATGGGCTACATTTACACCTGTAGAGGTGATCCTGCGTTACATGTCGACGTGGTGGCAGAAGACTCGGATTCATCTTCTTTCCTTCAATAATAACTATTCTAACAGAGATAAAAAAAACAAACAGTATAATTCACCAAATGTATTATTTGCATTTACATTTAATGCTAACTTTTGATCGGTGGTGTGTGTGTGTTTTTGTAATTTGGGTGAACTGACCCTTTAAATATAAAGAAAGTGGTGCTTTAAAAAGAAGAATAAAACTGTACAATCTACAGTAACATACTGATAACTGACCTCTATACAAATGAAAAAATACGTCTTCATAGCGAGGCTCCCTGTTAAAATGAGAGTGTGTGTGTTCACACATGTATGTACACACTGCTGTCCATCATGTGTTCATCAGTTCATCATCCTCGTCTTCGTCCTCATCCTGCAGTTGGAGGACTGAAGGCTGCTGGTCTCATCTTCATCTCAGTGAACGGGATGGAGAACTGTTTTCCTTTCCAGGCGGTCCAGATCACACCCTGACAAAACATCATTTATATTTATTGATTCAATAATTCTTCTTAAAGGTGCGGTGTGTAGGATCTGGCGGTGTCTGGCGGTGAGGTGAGGAGACTGCAACCAGCTGAAGCCTCTCCCGTGTGCCAAGCGTGTTGGAGAGCTACGGTGGCCGACACGAAAACACGCCAGTGCGTAGAGTGTGTGTGTACGTGGAAAGTGAGTGGTGAAGCAAGAGAGAGAGCGCGGCAGCAGCGAGTAACGTTATCGACTCGAAACATGGCGGTGCAACATGGCGAACTCCGTGAAGAGGACCCGCTCCCTATGTATAAACGGCTCATTCTAATTAACACCAAGCCAACGGTCGGCCGTCGGACAGTTTTAGGTCGTCTGTGAGCGTCTGTCGGTCTAGTCTTTGCGGTGTGTCCCGCACCGTCGGCTCTAGTCTGCCCGTGTTGGAGGTTTTTCGGCCGATTCAGCATTTTGAATAGGTGGCGGCGCTCGTTGGTGAGAGAAATCACTCTGATTGGTTGTTAAGCTTAAACTAATCAGTGCACGAGAAGAGAAACAGAAGTGAGGAAAGCAAGACAACGAGTAAAGTCAAGACGACAAACACAGTTACCTTGATTAAAATTTACAGATTTCTCTGGTTTGAAAATTGTTTGGGAATGATGTGAGTACACAACTCAACAACATATATAACGTAGGTCTAGTTGTTTTTAGACATTTTAATGTGGAAACGTTACACATTAAACCTTTAAAAGTTCACCATCTGCAGGTGGACGTATTTGCAGTTTAGCTTTTTAACTTCATGCTGAAATCACAAATCTACTCTCATAAACTCCTGCGGTCGGTCCGTTTTGCTTCAACGCCACCAAAGAAATCGCGCCAGAATTCGACAGACAACTTTCATGCCAGAGTTTTATTTAACCGAACCAAACAGGTGTGAGGAGACCGCGTCCACACTAACATAAATACAGTAAGAAGAATAATGTCCTGTCACGTCACCTGCAGTTTACCCGACTACGTCTGACCCAAACAGCCCTGAACCGGTGTGAGTGACGAGGTTACCTGGTGGTTGACGTTGGTGCCGTAGAGGCCGTTGAGGTTCGCCTCGTGGCAGTTCTTGTACCACCAGCCTCCTCGGTACGACATGGCGCAGCGGGTGATGAAGGGCGACAGGTCGCGGTCTTTGGTGGAGAAGATCCGCTGGCTGTGGTAACTGAGAGAGTCGCCTGAGAGCGTGAACGGGAGAGGAGACACGAGGGACAAAAGAACAAAATGAAAGAAAAGTCTGGTTTCCTTCAGGAGATGTTACAGGAAAGAGTTCAGCACATTTTAATAAAAACGCCAGTCGACCCCGCCGACCTCCTCTCACCTGCAGTGCCGCTGTATCCGCCCACATTCAGTTTGTAGTTTCTCTTCAGCAGCTCGAACGTCGAGTATTTGGCGAACACCGCCTCGTCTTTGTCTCGCAGGTCGACGCGTAGAGTCATCTTGGTCATCGCTGTCAGGTTGTAGAGGCTCTCGAGGCCTGAAGCAGCGTGACATAAATCAGTTCAGTCTCAGATAAACATCACTTCCTGTTTGGATTCATGTTTATATGATCAATATTCTTTATCACCGATTAACATGTTTAACTATATTTCTGAGAATTTTACTTCCACAACGCGTTTGTCTTTTAACAGATTTGTCAAGTATTTAATACTCTTATCAACATGGGAGTGGACAAATATGCTGCTTTATGCAAATGTATGTATATATTTATCATCGGAAATCAATTAACAACACAAAACAATGACAGATATTGTCCAGAAACCCTCACAGGTACTGCATTTAGCATAAAAAAATATGGTCATAACATGTCAAACTGCAGCCCAACAGGCAACAACAGCTGTCAGTGTGTCAGTGTGCTGACTTGACTATGACTTGCCCCAAACTGCATGTGATTATCATAAAGTGGGCGTGTCTGTAAAGGGGAGACTCGTGGGTACCCATAAAACCCATTTACATTCACATATCTGGAGGTCAGAGGTCAACGGACCCATTGAAAATGGCCATGACAGTTTTTCCTCGCCAAAATTTTGCGTAAGTTTGGAGCGTTATTTAACCTCCTTCATGACCAGCTAGTATGACCTGGCTGGTACCGATGGATTCTTTAGGTTCTTTGTAGTATCTGATTGGATGATTCTCACAGAGCAGCAGTGCTAGTTACTTCATGTCTCTAGCTTCATGTTGTTTCTTAATGATCAGTTGTGGAAGAAGTAATCAAATAATTTACTCAAGTAAAAGTAGCAACAGTATGAAAATACTTCATGTGCAAACTTTTGGTAGTTTAATCTGTAACAATGGATCCTAATTTATCAATCATACTGGTTATAACAGTATATTATCATATTATTATATTACATATGTAATCTTAATCCATATATATAACAGATTAGGCCAATATTAAAACGATATCATGGTTGGTAATATGTGTTATATGTGCTTTTTTCAGACACCTTTCCATTGCACTGAAAATGTATGAAAAAAATATAAGGCTATATATTATATAACATTAATTTTCTTATTTTATTTACAATACAATAAAAAATACGAAAAGAATGAAAAAGATGATTTAAAAAAAAGAAAAGAAATATAAAGCATAGAGCTCAAATGATTAGTTGATTAATTGTTTAGTCAACTGTTGTGTAATCACATATTTTCTGTAGTACAGAAAATGAATTTATTTTGTATAAATTTTGTATTTATATATTTTATGTCAACTTTTTAAATGTACTCCCTTTGCTTTGTTTGAGATAAATAGATAGATAGATAAATAAATAAATAGATGTACTTTATTGATTGGGTTATCCAGTCAATGCATATATATGGTTAATATAAATACAGTACTAAAAGTTTGACAAAAATGCTTATTGTTACACTTAAATTAATCCATTTGGAATAGCAGCACGAGTTGAAGTCGTTAAAAGTGTTGAGAAAGTTGGATGTAACTGGATTGCGACACGCGTCTCTAATTTACGAGCCTCCCCTGAACGCACCGTGTAGAGCAGCGAGTCAACAAAAGCAGGAAGCAGCAGCAGAACGGACGCGCTGAACCCGGAGACAAAACCCGGAGACAAAACCCGGAGACAAAACCCGGTCCTACTGTCCGATAAAAGTCGACTTTTATCGATGAGACATGACTGGTTTGAGGTGAAGATGAATTTGATCGCAGTCTTTGTCCTTTTGGGGACAGGACTGACGGTGAACGGGGGTAAGTTGAGACTTTTCTGACTTCATATTGAAAACGAAAGTAAAAAAAACACGATGTTGTGACTTCTTTGAAATTCGTCGTTTCTGGCTGTTATTTTAGCTGAATGTGTTAAAATGGACGGTGGTTGTTTATATGTTTGTAATGTACATTTATTCCACAGGTCCAGTACGTCGAAACAAACCATTATAAATGTGGATTTAGTACTTTAATAGTAAAGTTAGTAGTGTCTAACATGGCGTCAGCAGGAAGCAAGTTCTTTTTTTATTATTTCAAAATGACAGTATCCATAGTAACATTAAAAACATTAAAAACATTTACATACAAAAGAAGCATAGTGAAAACAGAAACAAAGAGCTGTGACAAACATAAAAGGACAACAGAAATGAAACAAAACCAACATAAAATAAAAATAAATAATAAAAAAAACAATAAAAATAAATAAATAGATAATAATAAAAAAGGTATGAAGCAAGTTAGTTCTGCTTTACCTCTTTGTGTTTCAAATAACGTCACTTTAAAGCAAAAACAATAATATGTTAGAACTGAAAGTTACAATTATTTTCACTATTAAACTGGTGAAAAATATCTTTACTTCCTAAAGCCCAAGAAAACATCTAAAAATGTTTAAATTGTTTTGTCAAACTAGCTAAAAGATATTTAATTTATTTACCATAAGACAAAGAAAAGCAAAAGAACACCACCATGAGTGTTTGATATTTGTGCTATTGACTGTCAGAATAGTTGATAATTAATCATTTCAGCTGTAAACAACATCAATATACAAATAAAGTGGAGCAAATTCAGGAGAGTTGACAGATCTGTTCTACAGAACTGGTCTTCATGACCTGCTTTTACTTCACAAGCATTCTTTGTGATGTGCTATTGTGTGTAGCTGTGTATTGTGGGTTTTGTATGTTCTTTCTTGTATGACTGTAGTATGTTTCTTTGTTTTGACCTGCCAAGGGACTTCAGATGTGAATTATCTTAAAGCTATAATCTGGTATATGGTGCATCAAATGGTGACATTTATGTTTTAAACTGTACATGGTCCCTTTTAAATAAAATAATAAATAAATAAAGATAAGGTCGCAGGTCTATGATTGTTATCAGAAAGATAAGAGACATTATTTTTCTCTGTTTATTCTCTTTTCTTATTTTAAATCGGCTTTATGATGAGTGGATCAGTTGTAAAAATTAAAATGATTGCTGCTTAGGGTATCAGATTGATCCACCTAATGACAACTCTAGCAAAACTCATGATTTTATTCATTGGAAATATGTCTGCTACAGTGAAATAAACAAAATGGAATAAATAATTCCTGACAATGACTGATATATTTGACTTCAGGAAAGCTCTGACTACATACATGCTGAAAATCAAAAATGTTTACTGTATTAATTCCCTTCATTAAGTCCCTATAAGCGTATAATTCAACTTTTTCCCATGGTCTAGTGTTAAAAAAGTTAACAAAAATCGCAATGAATTGTGATATCGAATCGTAATACTTAAAAAATAGCAATACATATGGAATCAGCATCCAAGTATTGTGATGGTATCGAATCAGGAGATAGGTGAATCGTCCCAGCCCCGAATATTTGGATCATTCAAAACATATGAGTCAAATCTACTGCCTTGTCTAATAAATATGTCTTTTTCTACCTGTGTGACTCTCAGCGATACATTCCCTCACTTACATCTACACGGCCCTCTCCAAAGAGCCTGTTGGATTCCCGGGCATCCATGAGTTCACAGCCATGGGTCAGCTGGACAGCAGGATCATCGACTACTTTGACAGCGATCACCCGGTGAAAGTTCCCAAACAGGACTGGATGAAAGACAAACTGCCTGCAGATTACTGGGAACAAGGCACACAGTCCCGCAAGAGCGAGCAGCAGTGGTTCAAATACAAAATCGACAGCCTGAAGAAACACATGAGGCAGAACGACTCCGGTAAGATCACTTTCTATTGACCATAAAATCTATAATAACTCTCCATGAGATAAATGTTATTGAGGCAGGTATTATTGCTAGTCTGCGTGAATAAAACTGTTTTAATTGTATTTTTTGATGCGCTTAAAGGAACAGTGTGTAACAATTAGGGGGATCTATTGGCAGAAATGGAATATAATATTAATAAGTATGTTTTCTTTAGTGTATAATCAATCTGATAATAAGAATTGTTGTGTTTTTGTTAGCTTAGAATGAGCTGTTTATATCTACTGTTCATGGAGTCTGCCATGTTGCACCGCCATGTTTCTGCAGTAGCCCATAGCTCACCTTGCTGCAGTTAAACCAGAAAGCCACAAATATCCAACGGTGACCCACCTCTTCATCTTGTCTGCGTATTGTTGTTGACGTCACCATCCTGCTCCTCTCTCCGGTTTCAGACGTCCATGTTCTCCAGTGGATGCGCGGCTGTGAGGGCGACACGCAGTCCGATGGCACGTTGAAGTTCCATCGCGGCATTGACAGGTACGGCTACGACGGAAACGACTTCCTGTCCTTCGACGACGCCAACTCGGTCTGGGTCGCCTCGATTGACGCGGCACAACAGACCAAGAGGGAGTGGGACGATGACAAGGCGCTAAAAGAACACACCAAACGCTACCTGGAGTACGAGTGCATAGATTGGTTGGACAAGTTCATGACATATGAGGCAGAGCAAGCACAAAATGCCTGTAAGTATGACTGAAAATCATTTTTCTATTTTTATTGTCCTTATTATTAGAGATAATAGAAGTAGCTTTGGTGATGGAAGGACTATTATGCAGGTTGTTGAAATATAGAACTAAATGGTCTTGAAACAATTGGGATTCACACAAAATCTAAAAATGGTGTTGTTCAGACGACTGACAAAATGAATTACTTGCATATTCTAAAAGGGGGTGTCAGCATGTGACCATTTCTTTATTTTTTAGCTCCAGATGTGGCAACATTTCCATCATAAAAACATAAAAAACTATGATTCATGGTTCAATAGTATTTTATTAAATTTAAATTCTATAGATTTCCTTATCAAATGCACTCAGGTTCAACTCTCAGCATTTCTAAGTAAAGTTAAAAATAACATCACTAAAACTCAAAGATTAATTTGAGATCTGAAATCCCCTTTTGTTTTGGCTGTGAAGGCAGAAACACCACAGTTTTAATGGCAGCCTAATTAATGTAATTTGCCAACCTACTAATAAAACGGGATATCGTACCGTTTGTAACGGCAGGGTGTCGTGATACCTTTCTAGTATCGGTATACCGTGCAACAACACCAGCTATTGGATCCCAACCCTCGCAAACGCCACATTCAGTTACGAGCATGATCTCCAAAAGAAAGACCTGAAATTATAAAATGAAGTATGTGTCTCAGCAGTGGTGTTTGATGTTGCTAGTTTCAGAATCACTAGTATGTGTTTTTGTATCATACTGGTGTTGTTATTAAACATTAAAAACTTACAAATATGATCTTACTTTACGGTTTCTCCTCCCAGCTGCCCCGGAGGTGTTCGTGTATACAAAGAAAGCCAAAGTCGAGAACAACGTCATTTTGATGTGCCTGGCTACCGGTTTCTACCCAAAAGACATCATCCTGCAGATCAAAAGGAACGGCCGTAATTTTACTCGAGAGGACGGCGTGACTACAACGGGTACTCGACCAAACGGCGACGACACCTTCCAGAGAAGAGACCACGTGGAGATTTTAAAGACTGACATGTCCACATACGCCTGTGAACTGAAACATGCTGCATCCGGGTTACATGTTGAGGAGGTTTGGGGTAAGAAACGCTTTCTTACTGATTTTAATAAATTGCATTCATATTTCTGCAAATTCCGCGTTTTACAGCAGATTAAATTTTTATCATCAGATTCCGTCCTTGTTTTCCGCATCGCGGGAAATCAAGGGGCCCTACTAATGAAACACACTGTTAACCTTGATTAAAATTACAGATTTCTCTGTGTTTGAAAGTTGTTGGAAACATTTGGGATGATGTAAGAACTACGGCTGTCAAAGTCAACGCGATAATAACCAACCATGTCATACTAGCTTGTCATGAAGGAAGTTAGATAACACTCAAAACTAAATTTTGGCGAGGAAAAAATGTTATGGCCATTTTCAAAGGGGTCCCTTGACCTCTGACCTCCAGATATGTGAATGTTAATGGGTTCTATGGGTACCCACAAGTCTCCCCTTTACAGACATGCCCACTTTATGATAATCACATGCAGTTTGGGGCAAGTCATAGTCAAGTCAGCACACTGACACACTGACAGCTGTTGTTGCCTGTTGGGCTGCAGTTTGCCATGTTATGACTTGAGCATATTGTTTTATGCTAAATGCAGTACCTGTGAGGGTTTCTGGACAATATCTGTCATTGTTTTGTGTTGTTAATTGATTTCCAATAATAAATATATACATATATTTTGTATAAAGCAGCATATTTGTTCACTCCCATGTTGAGAAGAGTATTAAATACTTGACAAATCTCCCTTTAAGGTACATTTTGAACAGATGAAAAATGATTGATTGACAGCCTTAGTAAGAACACAACTCAACAACATATACAACATGGGTCTCGTTGTTTTTAAACATTTCAATGTGGAAAAGTTACATCTTGTACCTTTAAGCCACAAGAAAGATTATTAAATTGAACCTAACAAATAGAAATTATGTTGAAGGTGAACTGAATAAATGACTAGTGTGAATGTTTTCTGTGTTTTAGATCGTTCACCTCCTCACGACAATAAAGTAGTTCTCATCGCTGGCGTGGGTTTTCTCGTGCTCGCCTTGATTGTTATCGCTGTGCTGCTGATCGTCTTTCGTAAAAAACTTGGTAGGTGCAATACTTAACTATTATATATATATTATATATATATATATAACTGTTGTCCTCTTTCAACAGCAAGATACCAGAAGAGGGGAATATATTTGTTCCAAATTCTGTATTTAATATCGAGATTTAAGCTTCATAGGAACATTTGACCAACATGGACACATCAAAGTCATTGATATGTGATGATAAACTGTAATGCAGTATTCAATATAATGTATTTACACCCATTACAAAGTACTTGATGTTGCAGTCTTTTCAGTCACAAGTTAAGATGTGTTGTCGTTATCAGGAGCAAAGGTCTGTTATTATTATTTTATGATGGACTTCATGAGGGGTTCAGAGGTCACATCGAATAGCCGTCCTGTCAATCATTATGTGGCAAAAGTGTTTATTATAAGTCACACTGAGCTCACAGTGCTGGTTTTGAGTTTCTACCTCACACATACATACAATAACCTCTGTTACCCGTAGGACATTAATACCTTTTCTTTTTAAAATACCATTAAAAACCACCATGACATAACATATTACTAAACGTTTCCAGTAAAGTCCCGTAAGTTTGTTTTATTAATTTTGCTAGAACAGAGTATTGTGTGAAAAAAGATACGTACAGTACAGTGTGTGGAAACGTGATCATTTACTATAATTTAATGTGTTTTTTTCTCTACCATGAAGCTTGCTCTCATCACCTCAACATTGAGAGAATAAAAGTTTAAATAAAGTGTTATTTTCATAAACAATTTAAGTCATATTGCTCAAACACAAAGATATTAAATAGTCCTCAAATTTAATCAGTATTCGAGTGACTGTGAATTTTATCACTGTGTATTTAAAGGTCAGCAGGCTCAGCCAATGGAAAGACTATGCATGTTTAAACCATATCATCCATGATCAGTTACACAGTTTGTTGTCTTTATTTACAGGACATCGACCCCAAACCGGCCAAGGTAACTATTTTATTTCACATTAAAGGGATAGTTTGGGGGTTTTGAAGTGGGGTTGTCTGAGGTAATTATCCATAGTCGGTGTATTACCTACAGTAGATGGAGTTTACCAGCCCAGGAGCAAAGCAACAGCAGCAGCAAAATGTATTGCAGATACCTAAAATATCGATATGTATTGAGATATTTAAGTATTGCGATTCGATATTATGATTTCTTGTGATAATGTTAACTTTGTTAACACTAGACCATGGGGAAAAGTTGAATCATACACTTCTAGGGACTTTTACTTTGAAAAATATCTAAATTAATCCAGTAAAAATGTTTGATTTTCAGCATGTATGTAGTCAGAGATGTCCTGAAGTCAAATATATCAGTCATTGTCAGGAATTATTTATTACATTTTTTGCAGCAACCCAAAAGTCAAAGAATAAAGACATTTCCCTCACAGATTAGAGGCATTTTCTTTTTAATTCATAAGGGACACTTAATGTTTTATACTTCTGGTGAATATAATCCAATCAATCTTATTTCCATATATGTATTTTGTATATACAGTTCCCTTTGTTAACACTTTATTTTGAAAACCTGACGTAGTCCCACGTGTCTACTTCCTCTAACTTCTCCAAGGTGGTCTCTAGCTCTCCCGTCAGCTCTGTTCTCTTTATCCATCCATGGTCAGCTCCATCGGGGCCGTTTCAATGCATTTAACATAAATGTCAGTAAATGGGTGATATTCGAGTGACTGTGAATTTTACCACTGTGTATTTAAAGGTCAGCAGGCTCAGCCAATGGAAAGACTATGCATATTTAAACCATATCATCCATGATCAGTTACACAGTTTGTTGTCTTTATTTACAGGATATCAACTCCAAACCGGCCAAGGTAACTATTTTATTTCACATTAAAGGGATAGTTTGGGGGTTTTGAAGTGGGGTTGTCTGAGGTACTTATCCATAGTCGGTGTATTACCTACAGAAGATGGAGTTTATCAGCCCAGGAGCAAAGCAACAGCAGCAGCAAAATGTATTGCAGACTCCTAAAATATCGATGTGTATTGAGATTTTTAAGTATTGCAATTCGATATTATGATTTCTTGTGATATTTGTTAACTTTGTTAACACTAGACCATGGGGAAAAGTTGAATCATACACTTCTAGGGACTTTTACTTTGAAAAATATCTAAATTAATCCAGTAAAAATGTTTGATTTTCAGCATGTATGTAGTCAGAGATGTCCTGAAGTCAAATATATCAGTCATTGTCAGGAATTATTTATTACATTTTTTGCAGCAACCCAAAAATCAAAGAATAAAGACATTTCCCTCACAGATTAGAGGCATTTTCTTTTTAATTCATAAGGGACACTTAATGTTTTATACTTCTGGTGAATATAATCCAATCAATCTTATTTCCATATATGTATTTTGTATATACAGTTCCCTTTGTTAACACTTTATTTTGAAAACCTGACGTAGTCCCACGTGTCTACTTCCTCTAACTTCTCCAAGGTGGTCTCTAGCTCTCCCGTCAGCTCTGTTCTCTTTATCCATCCATGGTCAGCTCCATCGGGGCCGTTTCAATGCATTTAACATAAATGTCAGTAAATGGGTGATATTCGAGTGACTGTGAATTTTACCACTGTGTATTTAAAGGTCAGCAGGCTCAGCCAATGGAAAGACTATGCATATTTAAACCATATCATCCATGATCAGTTACACAGTTTGTTGTCTTTATTTACAGGATATCAACTCCAAACCGGCCAAGGTAACTATTTTATTTCACATTAAAGGGATAGTTTGGGGGTTTTGAAGTGGGGTTGTCTGAGGTACTTATCCATAGTCGGTGTATTACCTACAGAAGATGGAGTTTATCAGCCCAGGAGCAAAGCAACAGCAGCAGCAAAATGTATTGCAGACTCCTAAAATATCGATGTGTATTGAGATTTTTAAGTATTGCAATTCGATATTATGATTTCTTGTGATATTTGTTAACTTTGTTAACACTAGACCATGGGGAAAAGTTGAATCATACACTTCTAGGGACTTTTACTTTGAAAAATATCTAAATTAATCCAGTAAAAATGTTTGATTTTCAGCATGTGTGTAGTCAGAGATGTCCTGAAGTCAAATATATCAGTCATTGTCAGGAATTATTTATTCAATTTTTTTATTTCACTGTAGCAGACATATTTCCAATGAATAAAATCATGAGTTTTGCTAGAGTTGTGGTGCGCTCCTGTGATTTTGATCATTTAGTGTAAGGTGGTCATAAAACTCAGTCCAAGCTGTCTTAAGTCAGTCTTTTTTGCAGCAACCCAAAAGTCAAAGAATAAAGACATTTCCCTCACAGATTATTGGTATTTTCTTTTTAATTCATAAGGGACATGTAATGTTTTATACTTCTGGTGAATATAATCCATTCAATCTTATTTACATATATGTATTTAGTATATACAGTTCCCTTTGTTAACGGACGTTAACCGGACATAGTCCCACGTGTCTACTTCCTCTAACTTCTCCAAGGTGGTCTCTAGCTCTCCCGTTAGCTCCAATCTCTTTATCCATCCATGGTCAGCTCCATCGGGGCCGTTTCAATGCATTTAACATAAATGTCAGTATATGGGTGCTGTATCGCGTTAGCGCGATACGATAACGTTTCCTGTCCGTGACAGAGTTAGCATGCAGCTTCAGCCGTGATATCTAGCTCTACTTTTCCTGTCAATGTGTGAAACCCAAAGTGTTTCCGTACTTTACTGGATGTGTAGTGTTTACCACGTTGTATTTAACACTTGAGGGTGCAGGTCGTATCCACGCAGACCCTCCGCCTGTTTTATACTTTCTTGTTTCGGCTCGCTGTGGTTTGTTTTGGTTGACGGATACGGAACGGATATGACGTCACGTTAATCAGACTACAACAATAAAAGTCCTAACTTCCTTCTACCTCCGCATAGACTCAAATGAAGCAAATATATCGATTCTGGCATTAAAAAATCTATTTCAAAATTGTAAAAAAAAAAAATGGCAATACATAGGGGAATCTATTTTTTCCCACCCCGATTGTTTTTACCATAAACAGGCTATGGTTTACGAACTCGTGTCTATTCGATTGTCTTTGCATTGACTTTGTATGCAGTTTGCTTCACGCTTGGCGTGAAGTCAGCATTAGACATCCAACAGAATAAGTAGAACAATTACAGTGTTAATCTTAATGTGCTGTATGTTTATGTTAGTGCTTTGTGAGATCTAATTTAAGTTATATAAGTTGTCTTTTATCATTTTGGTAAAATAAAATAAGTGATGCTGCATTTTGTAAATGACCTAAATTGATTTTCTTTCCTTCGCAGGGTCAAATCCGTCTCTCGACAGCGATTGCTCTGGTAACAGTGGTAAGTATCTTTGTCCACAGTTTGGGACGTCATGTGCTGTAACCATTTTTACAAAGGTGGTTAACAAAAACACTGAATAATGCCAACCTACAGAGATTATCCCAAAAATATAAAAATGGATAAAAATAGTTTGTCGTGTATATGTGTGTGTTTTAACTTTTGTGTGTTTTTATTAACAGCTGCACCCTTACTGGTGTAACGACTTCCTCAAGTGAGTGTTTTATTTCTCTGCTATAGATTCTATTAAAGCTTTATTTATAGTTATATAAACTTTATTCCTGAAGTTTTGAGTATTTTTGTGTTAATGACATTTATATTTTTACAACCTGAAGGAGGAAACCCAAAAGTCTGGTCAAACCAAATTTAAATTTATCAAATGAATTAGATTTTAAAAAAGGGCAACAAAGACT
Organism: Sebastes umbrosus; assembly: GCF_015220745.1. Classification (NCBI taxonomy): domain Eukaryota; kingdom Metazoa; phylum Chordata; class Actinopteri; order Perciformes; family Sebastidae; genus Sebastes; species Sebastes umbrosus. The sequence continues at coordinate 28,943,288 of NC_051283.1, read as the reverse complement.
GGATGAAAAGAGTATGACTTGATCACTTGGCAAAAGAAGTGATTGGCTTCTGTTGGTAGTGGCTGTTTTTAAATGATCTCTCATGTGTGGGGATGATAGGCCTGAAAACAATCATGTAATTATGTACAAAAAAAAACAATGTAAAAAATATTTATATACAAAAACAGGTTGTAGCAGATGGGCCTTAATATTTCCTGTGTGTGTGTGTGTGGGGACAGGAAGGGTAGCAACAGCAACAGCAACACTGACGAGGTGAACAAAGCTCTCACTGGTAAGTCTATTCTTCTAGAAATATGTTGCAAAGACGCAATTTTGCATTAAGCTTCATTACATTAAAATACATGAATTAAATCATATAATTGTTGATCGTCTCCCCATATTATGAATATTAATGTGGTAGTTCATATACTGTGTGTGTCAAATGGTAAAACATTTCTGAAAGCCTACACCACCTCTTTTATTTTATTTATATTTTATATTTATTATGTTAAAAACTAATATTGAGAAAACGGCCTTTAAAGATATGGATTGTTAAATTTCATACATTTCGAAGACACTACAGGTGAATATGGTACTTCTTTTTTTTTTAACTAATAGAATCACTGTGAAACTTCCCCAGTTGATCACTGATATTTTTTGTATTACAAGTTTTCTGAAAATGTATGTTTAAATGTGCAAGGATATCTCTTTTTGTCACTCCATAAATCATAAAAAAAATCAATTTTCTCTGTTTTTAGTAATAAAATGTTGTATAAATCAGGCTATGAATGATATTGTCAATACTGTATATACTGCTCTTATTTTTATACTTCCTTCTATTTTAATACTTCATATTTTGTTACTCTTTGTTTAGCTCTTTTTTTACTGTGTTAGCTGATGCATCTTGTTTTTTGCACTATCCCCTTTGCTGCTGTACTCTGCACATTTCCCCACTGCAGGACTAATAAAGGAATATCTTATCTTATATAGGAACAAACTCCTCTGTAAAAACCTTGAGAATATAGATAGGAATGAAACTGGAAAGTTTGGTGGATGTAAGTGCTACTAAAGTGGAGATTTCTGGCTCAAAGTCTGAGAAAAAACTAATTTTGAGAAAACGGCCTTTAAATATGTGGATTGTGAAATTTCATACATTTTGAAGACGTTGTGAATATGGTAAAAAAGAAAAAAAGAACTAATAGATATCACCATGAAACTTCCCCGGTTGACTACTTACATTAAGACAATCATTTTTTGTATTGCAAGTTTTTTGAAATTGTATTTTTAAATATGCACATGAGGCATTATCTAACGCTAACTTTTGGTGAATTTAGTAGAAATCTACAGACGTAAATAGACAAAGTAGTAAAATAAACACCTAAATGTGTATTTTGGATGTTTTCTTTCCACTAGTCTAAAGAAAGACATGTTATGGAAAATAATTCTCTTTTCTTCACAGGCTCAGGTGGGTCTCTGACTGGCATCTCTGGTAAGTATCTTTGACTGAAAGCTGCATCGAGCGTCTATGTTTTTAGTGTCTTATTGTATATATAAAATATCACCTCTGTTCACTTTTTGCAGGCGATAGCAACAAAACCACCAACCCCGAAGCCGCCAGCCTCCTGGAGGAGAATGCAGAGGAAGTCTAAGAATAACATCATTTCCATCAGAGTACATCAAGCCTCACTGTGCTCTCTGGATCCAAATTAACCAATAATACAACTAATAGTAGAATCTGATAGTAGAGTCTGGAAATCAACAAGAACAACAACAAAACGTCTCTTAAATGGGTTTAGGGTAAATCTGTCGGGCAGTACTGGGACTGAGTTTGAACTTCAGTAAATATTCAAACAGCATCAACACGGTCTTGTGTTGTGGCACTTCTATGAAAACAAATTGATCAGAACTAAAATAGAGTTCTATTGCTCGTCTGAAATGGGTTAAACTTAGGTTAGGCTTGTTTTGATCAGGAGGTTGTAGGTCAGGTGGAGATTCAGGAAAGTGATGAGAAAAGTTTGCCTGGGTGGTGGACCCTACTTCTCACTTGATTTATTAGTTTAGTTTATGGTCTCAATCGCTAGTTTCAAGTCTTCAATACAGCATGATGTTCATTTAGTAAATGATGGTCCCATTTAGAGTCAGATAGACCATAAAGCAGGGGATGCTTTAGGGCGGGGCTACCTTGTGGTCGCTACCACGGCGTAAAGTTAATTAAACATTAATTATAACATTTTGGTCAACTAAAAATTATTTTTCAGTGTTCGGGTGTACTTAGCTCCACCCTCTCGCGTCACTTCTGGTTGCTAAAAACCAAGATGGCGACGGCCAAAATGCCGAACTCGAGGCTTGAAAACGGCAGTCCACAAACCAATGGGTGAGGTCACGCTGACTACGTCCACTTCTTATAGAGTGCTACAGGAATGAGTCCAAAAACCCAGAAATGAGATAGCATATTTATCATTTCTTGTTCCTTTGTCTGGAAGTCAGTGGGTTGTTTTTTTAATGTATTTTTAGTGAGATGCCTGAAATAAGGTCTGTGATTAACACAAGCTGAGGAGATTTTGTTCTACGACATAAAACACGCGAGTAAATATCACACTCAGGAATTGAAGGTTTTAAATGTCTTAAAACAGGCGTGGCTAAATGAGTTTACTAAACGTCATCACGCCGACTTGTCTGCCTTAACTATGGAGGACGTAACCTGCCAAAATCAAAAATAAATAAATAAATGACAGGATAAATATGTTATTAAATGTATCAAAAATAATGAATAAAACATAAATACATAAATAAATAAAAGGGAAAATTAAACAGAGGAGTAAATAATAAGGGAATTAATACTTAGAGTAATACATAAATAAGCAAATTAAAACAGAAATATCAATTTATGTCACATTTATCAATTAATTAATGACTACATTTATTCTTAATATTTTTGCTACATATGACATTTATTTATTTATTTATTCTTGTACTTTCATATCTACAGCCTCGTTGTGTATACTCGCCCTCATCCGACCGTGGTGTAGTTTGTTTATAGCCTAACATTAACTTTTTGCTTCTGGCGTTTGCATTTATGCTTAAAAAAATCATGAAGTGGTGTTCATTTGTTGTTTTGCTGAACAAAATGTGTAAGTATCATAAACGTTTGTTTGCCACAGAGTTTATTTTCTGCAATAATCCAAAACCCAATGGAACAATCCCGTTGGCTTTTTGTCGAGGGAACCAAGGCGACGCTAACTTCCTGGTTGGCCTACAAATATACATCAACCCTGCAGCACTCTATTGAGACGTGTTGTAATTTATATACACTGGTTTTATACTAGTAGGCTAAAATTTAGGTTTAAGCCTGGACTTAAAACAAAAACACCATGTATTGTTGCTTTTAATCATTTATCGCGCGTGTAGAATGAGAATTTCAGAAGTTTTGAATGTGCAAAAATACGATAAAATCTGCTCCAGTCACTGAAATATATCTTGTTAGTGTGCTGGATTTATTGTGAGGAAATTAAACGTTTTTAAATGAGGGGTTTGATCACTTTTTATCCAAAAAGAATTCTGTCTGCAAAAGAAAGAAATTACATTTACAGATTATTTTGGTAATTTACTGGCTTTTATCTATGAATGATATTGTCAATACTGTATATACTGCTCTTATTTTTATACTTCCTTCTATTTAAATAGTTCATATTTTGTTACACTTTGTTTAGCTCTGTTTTACTGTGTTAGCTGGTGCATCTTGTTTTTGTTTCCCCTTTGCTGCTGTACACTGCACATTTCCCCACTGTGGGACTAATAAAGGAATATCTGATCTTATCTTATCTTATTATACAGCACTGTAAACTATATCTAGTTTACCAGCTGCAATATTAAAGCAAAGCTTCATACATTGCGTATTATATACAAATAATATACTGTATTATACATTATTCTGAAATGGGCCATTCTACATGAGTACTTTTTAATTTTGGCAACGTTAACGTTACTTTAAGTACATATCATGATGCTAATATTTGTGTATTTTTATTTTGTAACATTTTGAATGCTGTATTATTATTTTGGATACTTTAAAGTACATTTTACTGATGCGTACTTTAGGATAGAAGTAGGATTTTGAATGCAGTACTTTTACTTGTAACACAGTATTTTTACACTGTGGTATTAAAAGAGTATCTTCCTACACTTCATCTAAATAACAGTAAAAGATAAAAACAGTGTAGCTGTATGCTGGTAGATTTAGCCCCCCAGCCCTAGCTAACTAGGTTTAACATTAGAATGACTTTTCATTAGGTTTTATTAAAAATCACCAGAAACACAATATTTTACGTCACATTAACTCACTCTTTTTAACTTTCCAAACACTATAAAGGGATTATAAACGTACCCGTGGAGTTGAACGACATCTACAACTAAATTTGATTGAGAATATATAAAACTAAGTAGGTTCTATATAAATAAAGCTTTACTTACTTACTTTTAAATATATTTAGCTGAGTCAGACAGTTGATAAAGTAGCTGCATGCTTTCACTTTAACTTAGCTTTAGCCCCCTGGCTAACTAGCTTTAAGGATACTTATAAATACATTTTGTTATCTACTTTTGATAATACTTCTGTACATCAGGAGAGAACTAGGATTTTAAATGCACCATTTTACTTGTAACGGAGTATTTTTACACTGTAGTATTGCTACTACTAAAACATATCTGATCTGTGTAGATATGTGTGCATGTGTACAGTATATGTGTTTAAGAGTAGATATATGTCATATATGACCATCTAGCCTCATTAAATCCAAACACACACCCATTATCCACATCACACACACACACACACACACACACACACACACACACAATTATGATTAATATAGATTAAACTACCCAGCAGACTATAAAGTGATTAAAATGAGCACAACCTTTACCAGCTGCAACACATTAATGCATTAATAATTTGAATCCAATAATATAATATATATTAATCTAAAATGGGCAATTCTGAACGAGTACTTTTACTTTTGGTACTTTAAGTATTTTAATAATCTTAAGATAATAAAGTCGTAATTTAATAAAAATAAAGTCATGATATTTCAAGAAAGAAAGTTGTAATATTGCGATAATTAAATTGGAATTTTATGAAAATAAAGTCATAATATTACAAGAAAGAAAGTCGTAATATTACGATAATAAAGTACTAATTTACTGAAAATAAAATCATAATATTTCAGGTGAGAAAGTCAAATTATTAAAATAATAAAGTCATAATTTAATGGAAATAAAGTTATAATATTTTAAGAAAAAAGTCATAATATTACGATAATAAAAATGTAATTTAATGAAAAAGAATCGTGGTATTTCAAGAAAGAAAGTCGTGATATTACAATAATAAATGATTTTTAATGCAAATACTTTTGTACTTTTATTTCAAATTTTGAATGCAGGACTTTTACTTCTAACAGAGTATTTTTACACTGTGGTACTTCTATTTTTACTTAAGATCTGAGTGTAGGCCTATTTCTTCAACCACTGCTGAAGTGACTGAATAAACAAATAAATACATAAATAATAATAATAAATGTCCTCAGTATTTTTTTCCAAGCATGTACTGAGTATTTCATTTGCTGATACCAACAAATGCAAAGATGCCTCTTTCAATTTCAATCATTTCATTATCTTAATCTCATAGAAAATGAAAATAAAACATGGACATATTCACAGAATGACAAACCAAACTCTCCATCACTCACCTGCTGGTTTCCAGTGTTGCACCCACAGACTGCAGACAGCAGCTGTATCTGAGATATCTGACAGCAGACAGCAGGTGACGCTGTGGAGCTTTAAAACAGGGTTGAATCATGAAGAGCTTCTTCTTCTACAGGCTGCAAACCACAAACCACAATCCTCCCGTTTGGTTTCATTTCAGGTGATCAGAAATAGAAAATACATTTGTTGTTTTGGGATGAAGTCAAACAAACATCAAGCTCAAAACAATTATTTATTTCCTGAATAGTAAACAAGTTTTTTTTGCTTGACCAGCAACAACAATGATTTAATAATGATTCTGCATGTATATCTCTTTGGCAACTGGCTGATATTTATTTACATCAAAAACAATGAGAAGTTGCAGTTTTGGTCCGTCAAACCTGGAGACAAAAAAAAGATTAAAGTGCTGCAAACATGGGCTACATTTACACCTGTAGAGGTGATCCTGCGTTACATGTCGACGTGGTGGCAGAAGACTCGGATTCATCTTCTTTCCTTCAATAATAACTATTCTAACAGAGATAAAAAAAACAGTATAATTCGCCAAATGTATTATTTTGCATTTACATTTAATACTAACTTTTGCTCGGTCGTGTGTGTGTGTTTTTTACATTGAATACTAACTTTTGATCGGTGGTGTGTGTGTGTTTTTGTAATTTGGGTGAACTGACCCTTTAAATATAAAGAAAGTGGTGCTTTAAAAAGAAGAATAAAACTGTACAATCTACAGTAACATACTGATAACTGACCTCTATACAAATGAAAAAATACGTCTTCATCCCTCCTCTGTTGTGAGAGCGAGGCTCCCTGTTAAAATGAGAGTGTGTGTGTTCACACATGTATGTACACACTGCTGTCCATCATGTGTTCATCAGTTCATCATCCTCGTCTTCGTCCTCATCCTGCGGTTGGAGGACTGAAGGCTGCTGGTCTCATCTTCATCTCAGTGAACGGGATGGAGAACTGTTTTCCTTTCCAGGCGGTCCAGATCACACCCTGACAAAACATCATTTATATTTATTGATTCAATAATTCTTCTTAAAGGTGCGGTGTGTAGGATCTGGCGGTGTCTGGCGGTGAGGTGAGGAGATTGCAACCAGCTGAAGCCTCTCCCATGTGCCAAGCGTGTTGGAGAGCTACGGTGGCCGACACGAAAACACGCCAGTGCGTAGAGTGTGTGTGTACGTGGAAAGTGAGTGGTGAAGCAAAAGAGAGAGAGAGTGGCGGCGCAGCAGCGAGTAACGTTATCGACTCCGGCCCAAGCAGGAAAAGTTATCCGTTCTAGGCTTCTGTAGAAACATGGCGGTGCAACATGGCGAACTCCGTGAAGAGGACCCGCTCCCTATGTATAAACGGCTCATTCTAATAAACACAAAGCCAACGGTCGGCCGTCGGACAGTTTTAGGTCGTCTGTGAGCGTCTGTCGGTCTAGTCTTTGCGGTGTGTCCCGCACCGTCGGCTCTAGTCTGCCCGTGTTGGAGGTTTTTTGGCCGATTCAGCATTTTGAATCGGCGGCGGCGCTCGTTGGTGAGAGAAATCACTCTGATTGGTTGTTAAGCTTAAACTAATCAGTGCACGAGAAGAGAAACAGAAGTGAGGAAAGCAAGACAACGAGTAAAGTCAAGACGACAAACACAGTTACCTTGATTAAGAAATTACAGATTTCTCTGGTTTGAAAATTGTTTGGGAATGATGTGTGTACACAACTCAACAACATGTATAATGTAGGTCTAGTTGTTTTTAGACATTTTAATGTGGAAACGTTACACATTAAACCTTTAAAAGTTCACCATCTGCAGGTGGACGTATTTGCAGTTTAGCTTTTTAACTTCATGCTGAAATCACAAATCTACTCTCATAAACTCCTGCGGTCGGTCCGTTTTGCTTCAACGTCACCAAACAAATCGCGCCAGAATTCGACAGACAACTTTCATGCCAGAGTTTGATTTAACCGAACCAGACAGGTGTGAAGAGACCGCGTCCACACTAACATAAATACAGTAAGAAGAATAATGTCCTGTCACGTCACCTGCAGTTTACCCGACTACGTCTGACCCAAACATCCCTGAACCGGTGTGAGTGACGAGGTTACCTGGTGGTTGACGTTGGTGCCGTAGAGGCCGTTGAGGTTCGCCTCGTGGCAGTTCTTGTACCACCAGCCTCCTCGGTACGACATGGCGCAGCGGGTGATGAAGGGCGACAGGTCGCGGTCTTTGGTGGAGAAGATCCGCTGGCTGTGGTAACTGAGAGAGTCGCCTGAGAGCGTGAACGGGAGAGGAGACACGAGGGACAAAAGAACAAAATGAAAGAAAAGTCTGGTTTCCTTCAGGAGATGTTACAGGAAAGAGTTCAGCACATTTTAATAATAACGCCAGTCGACCTCGCCGACCTCCTCTCACCTGCAGTGCCGCTGTATCCGCCCACATTCAGTTTGTAGTTTCTCTTCAGCAGCTCGAACGTCGAGTATTTGGCGAACATCGCCTCGTCTTTGTCTCGCAGGTCGACGCGTAGAGTCATCTTGGTCATCGCTGTCAGGTTGTAGAGGCTCTCGAGGCCTGAGGCAGCGTGAGAGGAATCAGTTCAGTCTCAGATAAACATCACTTCCTGTTTGGATTCATGTTTATATGATCAATATTCTTTATCACCGATTAACATGTTTAACTATATTTCTGAGAATTTTACTTCCACAACGCGTTTGTCTTTTAACAGATTTGTCAAGTATTTAATACTCTTATCAACATGGGAGTGGACAAATATGCTGCTTTATGCAAATGTATGTATATATTTATCATCGGAAATCAATTAACAACACAAAACAATGACAGATATTGTCCAGAAACCCTCACAGGTACTGCATTTAGCATAAAAAAATATGGTCATAACATGTCAAACTGCAGCCCAACAGGCAACAACAGCTGTCAGTGTGTCAGTTTGCTGACTTGACTATGACTTGCCCCCAAACTGCATGTGATTATCATAAAGTGGGCATGTCTGTAAAGGGGAGACTCGTGGGTACCCATAAAACCCATTTACATTCACATATCTGGAGGTCAGAGGTCAACGGACCCATTGAAAATGGCCATGACAGTTTTTCCTCGCCAAAATTTTGCGTAAGTTTGGAGCGTTATTTAACCTCCTTCATGACCAGCTAGTATGACCTGGCTGGTACCGATGGATTCTTTAGGTTCTTTGTAGTATCTGATTGGATGATTCTCGCAGAGCAGCAGTGCTAGTTACTTCATGTCTCTAGCTTCATGTTGTTTCTTAATGATCAGTTGTGGAAGAAGTAATCAAATAATTTACTCGAGTAAAAGTAGCAACAGTATGAAAATACTTCACGTGCAAACTTTTGGTAGTTTAATCTGTAACAATGGATCCTAATTTATCAATCATACTGGTTATAACAGTATATTATCATATTATTATATTACATATGTAATCTTAATCCATATATATAACAGATTAGGCCAATATTAAAACGATATCATGGTTGGTAATATGTGTTATATGTGCTTTTTTCAGACACCTTTCCATTGCACTGAAAATGTATGAAAAAAATATAAGGCTATATATTATATAATATTAATTTTCTTATTTTATTTACAATACAATAAAAAATACGAAAAGAATGAAAAAGATGATTTAAAAAAAAGAAAAGAAATATAAAGCATAGAGCTCAAATGATTAGTTGATTAATTGTTTAGTCAACTGTTGTGTAATCACATATTTTCTGTAGTACAGAAAATGAATTTATTTTGTATAAATTTTGTATTTATATATTTTATGTCAACTTTTTAAATGTACTCCCTTTGCTTTGTTTGAGATAAATAGATAGATAGATAAATAGATAGATAGATGTACTTTATTGATACCAAATTGGTAAATTATTGTGTTACTGCAGCAGGTTATCCAGTCAATGCACAGGAACAGTAAATAAAATGTACATACCAACACTATATATATATATATATATATATATATAGAATACACAATATAATTAATATAAATACAGTACTAAGAGTTTGACAAAAATGCTTAGTTACACTTAATATCTGTTAGTTCAAGTCCATCCAAAATGAGTAAAGGTTGTGTTATGTTATTGTCACCATAACTTAAATAGCTTTTCATAAATGTACTCCCTTTGCTTTGTTTGAGATAAATAGATAGATGGATAAATAAATAGATAGATGGATAAATAAATAGATAGATGGATAAATAAATAGATAGATGTACTTTATTGATTGGGTTATCCAGTCAATGCATATATATGGTTAATATAAATATAGTACTAAAAGTTTGACAAAAATGCTTATTGTTACACTTAAATGAATCCATTTGGAATAGCAGCATGAGTTGAAGTCGTTGAAAGTGTTGAGAAAGTTGGATGTAACTGGATTGCGATTTACGAGCCTCCCCTGAACGCACCGTGTAGAGCAGATACACGGACTGACGCGCTGAACACGGAGACAAAACCCGGAGACAAAACCCGGAGACAAAACCCGGTCCTACTGTCCGATAAAAGTCGACTTTTATCGATGAGACATGACTGGTTTGAGGTGTAGATGAATTTGATCGCAGTCTTTGTCCTTTTGGGGACAGGACTGACGGTGAACGGGGGTAAGTTGAGACTTTTCTGACTTCAGGTTGAAAACGAAAGTAAAAAAAACACGATGTGACTTCTTTGAAATTCGTCGTTTCTGGCTGTTATTTTAGCTGAATGTGTTAAAATGGACGGTGGTTGTTTATATGTTTGTAATGTACATTTATTCCACAGGTCCAGTACGTCGAAACAAACCATTATAAATGTGGATTTAGTACTTTAATAGTAAAGTTAGTAGTGTCTAACATGGCGTCAGCAGGAAGCAAGTTCTTTTTTTTATTATTTCAAAATGACAGTATCCATAGTAACATTAAAAACATTAAAAACATTTACATACAAAAGAAGCATAGTGAAAACAGAAACAAAGAGCTGTGACAAACATAAAAGGACAACAGAAATGAAACAAAACCAACATAAAATAAAATAAATAATAAAAAACAATAAAAATAAATAAATAAATAAATTGATAATAATAAAAAAGGTATGAAGCAAGTTAGTTCTGCTTTACCTCTTTGTGTTTCAAATAACGTCACTTTAAAGCAAAAACAATAATATGTTAGAACTGAAAGTTACAATTATTTTCACTATTAAACTGGTGAAAAATATCTTTACTTCCTAAAGCCCAAGAAAACGTCTAAAAATGTTTAAATTGTTTTGTCAAACTAGCTAAAACATATTTAATTTATTTACCGTAAGACAAAGAAAAGCAAAAGAACACCACAATGAGTGTTTGATATTTGTGCTATTGACTGTCAGAATAGTTGATAATTAATCATTTCAGCTGTAAACAACATCAATATACAAATAAAGTGGAGCAAATTCAGGAGAGTTGACAGATCTGTTCTACAGAACTGGTCTTCATGACCTGCTTTTACTTGACAAGCATTCTTTGTGATGTGCTATTGTGTGTAGCTGTGTATTGTGCGTTTTGTATTTTCTTTCTTGTATGACTGTAGTATGTTTCTTTGTTTTGACCTGCCAAGGGACTTCAGATGTGAATTATCTTAAAGCTATAATCTGGTATACGGTGCATCAAATGGTGACATTTATGTTTTAAACTGTACATGGTCCCTTTTAAATAAAATAATAAATAAATAAAGATAAGGTAAAACAAAATCAGTTAGCTGGTGTTATCGCAGGTCTATGATTGTTATCAGAAAGATAAGAAACATTATTTTTCTCTGTTTATTCTCTTTTCTTATTTTAAATCGGCTTTATGATGAGTGGATCAGTTGTAAAAATTAAAATGATTGCTGCTTAGGGTATCAGATTGATCAACTAATGACCGGTGGTCGTTATAGTCATATTCTGAGACTAAGATATACTTGATATTGGCAGACACGTTTGAGTGTTTATTACCCTTCAAAACTTTGACTCGATCCATAAACGCCACCCTTTGACTGACGTCACTGAGGTGAACAGAGGACATTGTTGAGATATCTCTGACATGATGAATTGGCTCATAAACAAAGCAGGACTGTAAACGTTAGATCTATTTTCTGAGTTTGACTTCCTCATTCTTAATGCCAGTTAAGATATATAAATAAGGAAGCGTTACAGGAAGTCACACAGGAAAAGACACACCTCTGTTTTAGTCAACATGGCTGCCTGTCTAAACATTACGCATCAAACGAGAAGAAGAATGACTCAAGACAGCTTGGACTGAGTTTTATGACCACCTTACACTAAATGATCGAAATCATGGGAGCGCGCCACGACTCTATCAAAACTCATGATTTTATTCATTGGAAATATGTCTGCTACAGTGAAATAAACAAAATGGAATAAATAATTCCTGACAATGACTGATATATTTGACTTCAGGACAGCTCTGACTACATACATGCTGAAAATCAAACATTTTTACTGTATTAATTCCCTTCATTAAGTCCCTATAAGCGTATAATTCAACTTTTTCCCATGGTCTAGTGTTAAAAAAGTTAACAAAAATCGCAATGAATTGTAATATCGAATCGTAATACTTAAAAAATAGCAACACATATGGAATCGGCATCCAAGTATTGTGAAGGTATCGAATCAGGAGATAGGTGAATCGTCCCAGCCCCCAATATTTGGATCATTCAAAACATATGAGTCAAATCTACTGCCTTGTCTAATAAATATCTGTCTTTTTCTACCTGTGTGACTCTCAGACAGGCATTCCCTCACTTACATCTACACGGCCCTCTCCGAAAACCCTGTTGGACTCCCGGGCATCCATGAGTTCACAGCCATGGGTCAGCTGGACAGCAAGATCATCGACTACTTTGACAGCGATCACCAGGTGAAAGTACCCAAACAGAAATGGATGAAAGACAAACTGCCTGAAGATTACTGGAAAAAGGGCACACAGTCCTGCCAGAACGAGCAGCAGTGGTTCAAATACAAAATCAACAGCCTGAAGAAACACATGAGACAGAACGACTCCGGTAAGATCACTTTTATTGACCATAGAATCTATAATAACTCTCCATGAGATAAATGTTATTGAGGCAGGTATTATTGCTAGTCTGCGTGAATAAAACTGTTTTAATTGTATTTTTTGATGCGCTTAAAGGAACAGTGTGTAACAATTAGGGGGATCTATTGGCAGAAATGGAATATAATATTAATAAATATGTTTTCTTTAGTGTATAATCAATCTGATAATAAGAATTGTTGTGTTTTTGTTAGCTTAGAATGAGCCGTTTATATCTACTGTTCATGGAGTCTGCCATGTTGCACCGCCATGTTTCTGCAGTAGCCCATAGCTCACCTTGCTGCAGTGATGCCCAGGTGTTCTCCAGGACCCTGTGACATCACTGCCGGGTGTGGTTCCAGGTTAAACCGAGCTCATTTCTAACCACACACATATCAGTGATGCTGGGTGGGGTCAGAAGGGAAACAGTCTGAAACTTTTAACCACAGAGGGCAGTTAAAGAGATTTTCAGTCAGTTACTCTTAAATGTTAAACCAGAAAGCCACAAATATCCAAATGTGACCCACCTCTTCATCTTGTCTGCGTATTGTTGTTGGCGTCAACGTCCTGCTCCTCTCTCCGGTTTCAGACGTCCATGTTCTTCAGTGGATGCGCGGCTGTGAGGGCGACACGCAGTCCGACGGCACGATGAAGTTCCACCGCGGCATTGACAGGTACGGCTACGACGGAAACGACTTCCTGTACTTCGACGACGCCAACTCGGTCTGGGTCGCCCCGATTGACGCGGCACTCCAGACCAAGAGGGAGTGGGATGATGTCCATGTGCTAAAAGAATACACCAAAGGCTACCTGGAGAACGAGTGCATAGATTGGTTGGGCAAGTTCATGAAATATGAGGCAGAGCAAGCACGAAGTGCTTGTAAGTATGACTGAAAATCATTTCTTTATTTTTATTGTCATTATAATTAGAGATAATAGAAGTAGCTTTGGTGATGGAAGGACTATTATGCAGGTTGTTGAAATATAGAACTAAATGGTCTTGAAACAATTGGGATTCACACAAAATCTAAAAATGGTGGTGTTCAGACGACTGACAAAATGAATTACTTGCATATTCTAAAAGGGGGTGTCAGTATGTGACCATTTCTTTATTTTTTAGCTCCAGATGTGGCAACATTTCCATCATAAAAACATAAAAAACTATGATTCATGGTTCAATAGTATTTTATTAAATTTAAATTCTATAGATTTCCTTATCAAATGCACTCAGGTTCAACTCTCAGCATTTCTAAGTAAAGTTAAAAATAACATCACTAAAACTCAAAGATTAATTTGAGATCTGAAATCCCCTTTTGTTTTGGCTGTGAAGGCAGAAACATCACAGTTTAAATGGCAGCCTAATTAATGTAATTTGCCAACCTACTAATAAAACGGGATATCGTACCGTTTTTAACGGCAGGGTGTCGTGATACCTTTCTAGTATCGGTATACCGGGCAACAACACCAGCTATTGGATCCCAACCCTCGCAAACGTCACATTCAGTAACGAGCATGATCTAAAAAAAAAAGACCTGAAATTATAAAATGAAGTATGAGTCTCAGCAGTGGTGTTTGATGTTGCTAGTTTCAGAATCACTAGTATGTGTTTTTGTATCATACTGGTGTTATTATTAAACATTAAAAACTTACAAATATGATCTTACTTTACGGTTTCTTCCTCCCAGCTCCCCCAAAGGTGTTCGTGTATACAAAGAAAGCCAAAGTCGAGAAAAACGTCATTTTGATGTGCCTGGCTACCGGTTTCTACCCAAAAGACATCATCCTGCAGATCAAAAGGAACGGCCGTATTTTAACTCGAGAGGACGGCGTGGCTACAACGGAGGCTCGACCAAACGGCGACGACACCTTCCAGAGAAGAGACCACGTGGAGATTTTAAAGTCTGACGTGTCCACATACACCTGTGAAGTGAGCCCTGCTGCATCCGGGTTACATGTTGAGGCGGTTTGGGGTAAGAAACGCTTTCTTACTGATTTTAATAAGTTGCATTCATATTTCGGCAAATTCCGCGTTTTACAGCTGATTCAATTTTTATCATCAGATTCCGTCCTTGTTTTCCGCATCGCGGGAAATCAAAGGGCCCTACTAATGAAACGCACTGTTAACCTCGATTAAAATTACAGATTTCTTTGTGTTTGAAAGTTGTTGGAAACATTTGGGATGATGTAAGAACTACGGCTGTCAAAGTCAACAGGATAATAACCAACCATGTCATACCAGCTTGTCATGAAGGAAGTTAGATAACACTCAAAACTAAATTTTGGTGAGGAAAAAATGTTATGGCCATTTTCAAAGAGGTCCCTTGACCTCTGACCTCCAGATATGTGAATGTTAATGGGTTCTATGGGTACCCACAAGTCTCCCCTTTACAGACATGCCCACTTTATGATAATCACATGCAGTTTGGGGCAAGTCATAGTCAAGTCAGCACACTGACACACTGACAGCTGTTGTTGCCTGTTGGGCTGCAGTTTGCCATGTTATGACTTGAGCATATTGTTTTATGCTAAATGCAGTACCTGTGAGGGTTTCTGGATCAATATCTGTCATTGTTTTGTGTTGTTCATTGATTTACAATAATAAATATATACATACATTTTGCATAAAGCAGCATATTTGTTCACTCCCATGTTGAGAAGAGTATTAAATACTTGACAAATCTCCCTTTAAGGTACATTTTGAACAGATGAAAAATGATTGATTGACAGCCTTAGTAAGAACACAACTCAACAACATATACAACATGGGTCTCGTTGTTTTTAAACATTTCAATGTGGAAAAGTTACATCTTGTACCTTTAAGCCACAAGAAAGATTATTAAATTGAACCTAACAAATAGAAATTATGTTGAAGGTGAACTGAATAAATGACTAGTGTGAATGTTTTCTGTGTTTTAGATCGTTCACCTCCTCACGACAATAAAGTAGTTCTCATCGCCGGCGTGGGTTTTCTCTTGCTCGTGATCGTTATCGGTGTGCTGCTGATCGTCTTTCGTAAAAAACTTGGTAGGTGCAATACTTAACTATTATATATATATTATATATATATATATAACTGTTGTCCTCTTTCAACAGCAAGATACCAGAAGAGGGAAATATATTTGTTCCAAATTCTGTATTTAATATCGAGATTTAAGCTTCATAGGAACATTTGACCAACATGGACACATCAAAGTCATTGATATGTGATGATAAACTGTAATGCAGTATTCAATATAATGTATTTACACCAATTACAAAGTACTTGATGTTGCAGTCTTTTCAGTCACAAGTTAAGATGTGGTGTCGTTATCAGGAGCAAAGGTCTGTTATTATTATTTTATGATGGACTTCATGAGGGGTTCAGAGGTCACATCGAATAGCCGTCCTGTCAATCATTATGTGGCAAAAGTGTTTATTATAAGTCACACTGAGCTCACAGTGCTGGTTTTGAGTTTCTACCTCACACATACATACAATAACCTCTGTTACCCGTAGGACATTAATACATTTTCTTTTTAAAATACCATTAAAAACCACCATGACATAACATATTACTAAACGTTTCCAGTACAGTCCTGTAAGTTTGTTTTATTAATTTTGCTAGAACAGAGTATTGTGTGAAAAAAGATACGTACAGTACAGTGTGTGGAAACGTGATCATTTACTATAATTGAATGTGTTTTTTTCTCTACCATGAAGCTTGCTCTCATCACATCAACATTGAGAGAATAAAAGTTTAAATAAAGTGTTATTTTCATAAACAATTTAAGTCATATTGCTCAAACACAAAAATATTAAATAGTCCTCAAATTTAATCAGTATTCGAGTGACTGTGAATTTTATCACTGTGTATTTAAAGGTCAGCAGGCTCAGCCAATGGAAAGACTATGCATGTTTAAACCATATCATCCATGATCAGTTACACAGTTTGTTGTCTTTATTTACAGGACATCGACCCCAAACCGGCCAAGGTAACTATTTTATTTCACATTAAAGGGATAGTTTGGGGGTTTTGAAGTGGGGTTGTCTGAGGTAATTATCCATAGTCGGTGTATTACCTACAGTAGATGGAGTTTACCAGCCCAGGAGCAAAGCAACAGCAGCAGCAAAATGTATTGCAGACACCTAAAATATCGATATGTATTGAGATATTTAAGTATTGCGATTCGATATTATGATTTCTTGTGATAATGTTAACTTTGTTAACACTAGACCATGGGGAAAAGTTGAATCATACACTTCTAGGGACTTTTACTTTGAAAAATATCTAAATTAATCCAGTAAAAATGTTTGATTTTCAGCATGTATGTAGTCAGAGATGTCCTGAAGTCAAATATATCAGTCATTGTCAGGAATTATTTATTACATTTTTTGCAGCAACCCAAAAATCAAAGAATAAAGACATTTCCCTCATAAATTAGAGGCATTTTCTTTTTAATTCATAAGGGACACTTAATGTTTTATACTTCTGGTGAATATAATCCAATCAATCTTATTTCCATAGATGTATTTTGTATATACAATCCCCTTTGTTAACACTTTATTTTGAAAACCTGACGTAGTCCCACGTGTCTACTTCCTCTAACTACTCCAAGGTGGTCTCTAGCTCTCCCGTCAGCTCTGTTCTCTTTATCCATCCATGGTCAGCTCCATCGGGGCCGTTTCAATGCATTTAACATAAATGTCAGTAAATGGGTGATAATCGAGTGACTGTGAATTTTACCACTGTGTATTTAAAGGTCAGCAGGCTCAGCCAATGGAAAGACTATGCATATTTAAACCATATCATCCATGATCAGTTACACAGTTTGTTGTCTTTATTTACAGGATATCAACTCCAAACCGGCCAAGGTAACTATTTTATTTCACATTAAAGGGATAGTTTGGGGGTTTTGAAGTGGGGTTGTCTGAGGTACTTATCCATAGTCGGTGTATTACCTACAGAAGATGGAGTTTATCAGCCCAGGAGCAAAGCAACAGCAGCAGCAAAATGTATTGCAGACTCCTAAAATATCGATGTGTATTGAGATTTTGAAGTATTGCAATTCGATATTATGATTTCTTGTGATATTTGTTAACTTTGTTAACACTAGACCATGGGGAAAAGTTGAATCATACACTTCTAGGGACTTTTACTTTGAAAAATATCTAAATTAATCCAGTAAAAATGTTTGATTTTCAGCATGTATGTAGTCAGAGATGTCCTGAAGTCAAATATATCAGTCATTGTCAGGAATTATTTATTACATTTTTTTATTTCACTCTAGCAGACATATTTCCAATGAATAAAATCATGAGTTTTGCTAGAGTTGTGGCGCGCTCCTGTGATTTCGATCATTTAGTGTAAGGTGGTCATAAAACTCAGTCCACGCTGTCTTAAGTCAGTCTTTTTTGCAGCAACCCAAAAGTCAAAGAATAAAGACATTTCCCTCACAGATTATTGGTATTTTCTTTTTAATTCATAAGGGACATGTAATGTTTTATACTTCTGGTGAATATAATCCAATCAATCTTGTTTACATAGATGTATTTTGTATATACAGTTCCCTTTGTTAACGGACGTTAACCGGACGTAGTCCCACGTGTCTACTTCCTCTAACTTCTCCAAGGTGGTCTCTAGCTCTCCCGTTAGCTCCAATCTCTTTATCCATCCATGGTCAGCTCCATCGGGGCCGTTTCAATGCATTTAACATAAATGTCAGTATATGGGTGCTGTATCGCGTTAGCGCGATACGATAACGTTTCCTGTCCGTGACAGAGTTAGCATGCAGCTTCAGCCGTGATGTCTAGCTCTGCTTTTCCTGTCAATGTGTGAAACCCAAAGTGTTTCCGTACTTTACTGGATGTGTAGTGTTTACCACGTTGTATTTAACACTTGAGGGTGCAGGTCGTATCCACGCAGACCCTCCGCCTGTTTTATACTTTCTTGTTTCGGCTCGCTGTGGTTTGTTTTGGTTGACGGATACGGAACGGATATGACGTCACGTTAATCAGACTACAACAATAAAAGTCCTAACTTCCTTCTACCTCCGCATAGACTCAAATGAAGCAAATATATCGATTCTGGCATTAAAAATCTATTTCAAAATTGTAAAAAAAAAAAATGGCAATACATAGGGGAATCTATTTTTTCCCACCCCGATTGTTTTTACCATAAACAGGCTATGGTTTACGAACTCGTGTCTATTCGATTGTCTTTGCATTGACTTTGTATGCAGTTTGCTTCACGCTTGGCGTGAAGTCAGCATTAGACATCCTACAAAATAAGTAGAACAATTACAGTGTTACTCTTAATGTGCTGTATGTTTATGTTAGTGCTTTGTGATATCTAATTTAAGTTATATAAGTTGTCTTTTATCATTTTGGTAAAATAAAATAAGTGATGCTGCATTTTGTAAATAACCTAAATTGATTTTCTTTCCTTCGCAGGGTCAAATCCGTCTCTCGACAACGATCGCTCTGGTAACAGTGGTAAGTATCTTTGTCCACAGTTTGGGACGTCATGTGCTGTAACCATTTTTACAAAGGTGGTTAACAAAAACACTGAATAATGCCAACCTACAGAGATTATCCCAAAAATATAAAAATGGATAAAAATAGTTTGTCGTGTATATGTGTGTGTTTTAACTTTTGTGTGTTTTTATTAACAGGTGAACCCCTTACTGATGTAACGCCTTCCTCAAGTGAGTGTTTTATTTCTCTGCTATAGATTCTATTAAAACTTTATTTATAGTTATATAAACTTTATTCCTGAAGTTTTGAGTATTTTTGTGTTAATGACATTTATATTTTTACAACCTGAAGGAGGAAACCCAAAAGTCTGGTCAAACCAAATTTAAGTTCATCAAATAAATTAGATTTTAAAAAAGGGCAAACAAAGACTGGATGAAAAGAGTATGGCTTGATCACTTGGCAAACAAAGTGATTGGCTTCTGTTGGTGGTGGGTGTTTTTAAATAATCTCTCATGTGTGGGGTTGATGGGCCTGAAAACAATCATGTAATTATGTACAAAAAAAAAACAATGTAAAAAATATATATGTACAAAAACAGGTTGTAGCAGATGGGCCTTAATATATCCTGTGTGTGTGTGTGTGTAGACGTGAATGGTAACAACAGCAACGGCAACACTGGCGAGGTGAACAAAGCTCACACTGGTAAGTCTATTCTTCTAGAAATATGTTGCAAAGACGCAATTTTGCATTAAGCTTCATTACATTAAAATACATGAATTAAATCATATAATCGTTGATTGTCTCCCCATATTATGAATATTAATGTGGTAGTTCATATACTGTATGTGTCAAATGGTAAAACATTTCTGAAAGCCTACACCACCCCTTTTATTTTATTTATATTTATATTTTATATTTATTTATGTTAAAAACTAATTTTGAGAAAACGGCCTTTAAAGATATGGATTGTTAAATTTCATACATTTTGAAGACACTACAGGTGAATAGGGTAAACATTTTAACTAATAGATATCACTATGAAACTTCCCCAGCTGATCACTGATATTTTTTGTATTACAAGTTTTCTGAAAATGTATGTTTAAATGTGCAAGGATATCTCTTTTTGTCACTCCATAAATCATAAAAAAAAATCCATTTTCTCTGTTTTTAGTAATAAAATGTTGTATAAATCAGGCTATGAATGATATTGTCAATACTGTATATACTGCTCTTATTTTTATACTTCCTTCTATTTTAATACTTCATATTTTGTTACTCTTTGTTTAGCTCTTTTTTTACTCTGTTAGCTGATGCATCTTGTTTTTTGCACTATCCCCTTTGCTGCTGTACTCTGCACATTTCCCCACTGCAGGACTAATAAAGGAATATCTTATCTTATATAGGAACAAACTCCTCTGTAAAACCTTGAGAATATAGATAGGAATGAAACTGGAAAGGTTGGTGGATGTAAGTGCTACTAAAGTGGAGATTTCTGGCTCAAAGTCTGAGAAAAAACGAATTTTGAAAAAAACGGCCATTAAATATGTGGATTGTTAAATTTCATACATTTTGAAGACGTGAATATGGTAAAAAAAAAGAAAGAAGAACTAATAGATATCAACATGAAACTTCCCCGGTTGACTACTTACATTAAGACAATCATTTTTTTTGTATTACAAGTTTTTTGAAATTGTATTTTTAAATATGCAAATGAGGCATTATCTAACGCTAACTTTTGGTGAATTTAGTAGAAATCTACAGACGTAAATAGACAAAGTAGTAAAATAAACACCTAAATGTGTATTTTGGATGTTTTCTTTCCACTAGTCTAAAGAAAGACATGTTATGGAAAATAATTCTCTTTTCTTCACAGGCTCAGGTGGGTCTCTCTGACTCTGGCATCTCTGGTAAGTATCTTTGACTGAAAGCTACATCGAGCGTCTATGTTTTTAGTGTCTTATTGTATATATAAAATAGCACTTCTGTTCACTTTTTGCAGGCGATGGCAACAAAACCACCACCCCTGAAGCCGCCAGCCTCCTGGAGGGGAATGCAGAGGAAGTCTGAGAATAACATCATTTCCATCAGAGTACATCAAGCCTCACTGTGCTCTCTGGATCCAAATTAACCAATAATACAACTAATAGTAGAATCTGATAGTAGAATCTGGAAATCAACAAGAACAACAACAAAAAGTCTCTTAAATGGGTTTAGGGTAAATCTGTCGGGCAGTACAGGGACTGAGTTTGAACTTCAGTAAGTTGAAATTTAAATATTCAAACAGCGTCAACACGGTCTTGTGTTGTGGCACTTCTATGAAAACAAATTGATCAGAACTACAATAGATGTTTATTTAGTAAATTATGGTCCCATTTAGAGTCAAATAGACCATAAAGCAGGGGATGCTTTAGGGCGGAGCTACCTTGTGGTCGCTACCACGGCGTAAAGTTAATTAAACATTAATTATAACATTTTGGTCAACTAAAAATTATTTTTCAGTGTTCGGGTGTACTTAGCTCCACCCTCTCGCGTCACTTCTGGTTGCAAAAAACCAAGATGGCGACGGCCAAAAACCAAGATGGCGACGGCCAAAATGCCGAACTCAAGGCTTCAAAATGGCAGCCCACAAACCAATGGGTGAGGTCACGCTGACTACGTCCACTTCTTATAGAGTGCTACAGGAATGAGTCCAAAAACCCAGAAATGAGATAGCATATTTATCATTTCTTGTTCCTTTGTCTTGAAGTCAGTGGTTTGTTTTTTTAATGGATTTTTAGTTCGATGCCTGAAATAAGGTCTGTGATTAACACAAGCTGAGGAGATTTTGTTCTACGACATAAAACACGCGAGTAAATATCACACCCGTGAATTTTGAAGGTTTTAAATGTCTTAAAACAGGCGTGGCTAAATGAGTTTACTAAACGTCATCACGCCGACTTGTCTGCCTTAACTATGGAGGACGTAACCTGCCAAAATCAAAAATAAATAAATGACAGGATAAATATGTCATTAAATGTATCAAAGATAATGAATAAAACATAAATACATAAATAAATAAAAGGGAAAATTAAACAGAGGAGTAAATAATAAGGGAATTAATACTTAGAGTAATACATAAATAAGCAAATTAAAACAGAAATATCAATTTATGTCACATTTATCAATTAATTAATGACTAAATTTATTTTTAATATTTTTGCTATTTTAATCCAAAACCCAATGGAACAATCCCGTTGGCTTTTTGTCGAGGGAACCAAGGCAATGCTAACTTCCTGGTTGGCCTACAAAAATACATCAACCCTGCAGCACTCTATTGAGACGTGTTGTAATTTATATACACTGGTTTTATATAAGTAGGCTAAAATTTAGGTTTAAGCCTGGACTTAAAACAAAAACACCATGTATTGTTGCTTTTAATCATTTATCGCGCGTGTAGAATGAGAATTTCAGAAGTTTTTAATGTGCAAAAATACGATAAAATCTGCTCCAGTCACTGAAATATATCTTGTTAGTGTGCTGGATTTATTGTGAGGAAATTACAAGTTTTTAAATGAGGGATTTGATCACTTTTTATCCAAAATGAATACTGTTTGCAAAAGAAAGAAATTACATTTACAGATTATTTTGGTAATTTACTGGCTTTTATTTATGAATGATATTGTCAATACTGTATATACTGCTCTTATTTTTATACTTCCTTCTATTTTAATGGTTCATATTTTGTTACACTTTGTTTAGCTCTTTTTTTACTGTGTTAGCTGGTGCATCTTGTTTTTGTTTCCCCTTTGCTGCTGTACACTGCACATTTCCCCACTGTGGGACTAATAAAGGAATATCTGATCTTATCTTATCTTATCTTATCCTATTATACAGCACTATAAACTATATCTAGTTTACCAGCTGCAATATTAAAGCAATGCTTCAAACATATTATAATACAACGTATTATATACAAATAATTTACTGTATTATTCATTATTTTGAAATGGACCATTCTACATGAGTACTTTTTAATTTTGGCAACGTTAACGTTACTTTAAGTTCATGATGCTAATATTTGTGTACTTTTATTTTGTAACATTTTGAATGCTGTATTATTATTTTGGATACCTTAAAGTACATTTTACTGATGCGTACTTTAGGATAGAAGTAGGATTTTGAATGCAGTACTTTTACTTGTAACACAATATTTTTACACTTTGGTATTAAAAGAGTATCTTCCGACACTTCATCTAAATAACAGTAAAAGATAAGAACAGTGTAGCTGTGTGCTGGTAGATTTAGCCCCCTAGCCCTAGCTAACTAGGTTTAACATGAGCATAACTTTTCATTAGGTTTTATTAAATAACACCAGAAACACAATATTGTACGTCATATTAACTCACTCTTTTTAACTTTCCAAACACTACAAAGGGATTATAAACGTACCCGTGGAGTTGAACGACATCTACAACTAAATTTGATTGAGAATATATAAAACTAAGTAGGTTCTATATAAATAAAGCTTTACTTACTCACTTTTAAATATATTTAAAAATATCTGATCTTTTACCACTGAGTTTAATTCATTTAATAACATCTAACACAACCTGAGTAAGTCACTTGATAAAGTAGCTGCATTAGCATAACTTTCCATTATGTTACAATAAATAACACCAGAAACATAATATTTTACATCATATTAAATCACTCTTTTTAACTTCACAAACACAATAAAAGGATTATAAATGTGTCTGGAGTTGAATGTCTACAACTTAATGTAGACGTTTTAATGTAGACAACTTACTTTTGTACTTCTACTTCAAATTTTGAATGCAGGGCTTATTTTAGAGTATTTTTACACTGTGGTACTTCAATTTTTACTTAAGATCTGAGTAGGCCTATTTCTTCCACCACTGCTGAAGTAACTGAATAAATAAATAAATAAATAAATGTCCTCAGTATTTTTTCCAAGCATGTACTGAGTATTTCGTCTGCTGATATCAACTAATGCAAAGATGCCTCTTTCAATTTCAATCATTTCATTATCTTATTCTCATAAAAAATTAAAATAAAACATGGAGATATTCACAGAATGACAAACCAAACTCTCCATCACTCACCTGCTGGTTTCCAGTGTTGCACCCACAGACTGCAGACAGCAGATGAATCTGAGATATCTGACAGCAGACAGCAGGTGACGCTGTGGAGCTTTGAAACAGGGTTGAATCATGAAGAGCTTCTTCTTCTACAGGCTGCAAACCACAAACCACAATCCTCCTGTTTGGTTTCATTTCAGGTGATCAGAAACAGAAAATACATTTGTTGTTTTGGGATGAAGTCAAACAAACATCAAGCTCAAAACAATTATTTATTTCCTGAATAGAACACAAATTTTTTTTTGCTTGACCAGCAACAACGATGATTTAATAATGATTCTGCATGTATATCTCTTTGGCAACTGGCTGATATTTATTTACATCAAAAACAATGAGAAGTTGCAGTTTTGGTCCGTCAAACCTGGAGACAAAAAAAAGATTAAAGTGCTGCAAACATGGGCTACATTTACACCTGTAGAGGTGATCCTGCGTTACATGTCGACGTGGTGGCAGAAGACTCGGATTCATCTTCTTTCCTTCAATAACAACTATTCTAACAGAGATAAAAAAAACAGTATAATTCACCAAATGTATTATTTTGCATTTACATTTAATACTAACTTTTGCTCGGTCGTGTGTGTGTGTTTTTTACATTGAATACTAACTTTTGATCGGTGGTGTGTGTGTGTTTTTGTAATTTGGGTGAACTGACCCTTTAAATATAAAGAAAGTGGTGCTTTAAAAAGAAGAATAAAACTGTACAATCTACAGTAACATACTGATAACTGACCTCTATACAAATGAAAAAATACGTCTTCATCCCTCCTCTGTTGTGAGAGCGAGGCTCCCTGTTAAAATGAGAGTGTGTGTGTTCACACATGTATGTACACACTGCTGTCCATCATGTGTTCATCAGTTCATCATCCTCGTCTTCGTCCTCATCCTGCGGTTGGAGGACTGAAGGCTGCTGGTCTCATCTTCATCTCAGTGAACGGGATGGAGAACTGTTTTCCTTTCCAGGCGGTCCAGATCACACCCTGACAAAACATCATTTATATTTATTAATTCAATAATTCTTCTTAAAGGTGCGGTGTGTAGGATCTGGCGGTGTCTGGCGGTGAGGTGAGGAGATTGCAACCAGCTGAAGCCTCTCCCGTGTGCCAAGCGTGTTGGAGAGCTACGGTGGCCGACACGAAAACACGCCAGTGCGTAGAGTGTGTGTGTACGTGGAAAGTGAGTGGTGAAGCAAAAGAGAGAGAGAGTGGCGGCGCAGCAGCGAGTAACGTTATCGACTCCGGCCCAAGCAGGAAAAGTTATCCGTTCTAGGCTTCTGTAGAAACATGGCGGTGCAACATGGCGAACTCCGTGAAGAGGACCCGCTCCCTATGTAGGTATAAACAGCTCATTCTAATAAACACAAAGCCGACGGTCGGCCGTCGGACAGTTTTAGGTCGTCTGTGAGCGTCTGTCGGTCTAGTCTTTGCGGTGTGTCCCGCACCGTCGGCTCTAGTCTGCCCGTGTTGGAGGTTTTTTGGCCGATTCAGCATTTTGAATTGGCGGCGGCGCTCGTTGGTGAGAGAAATCACTCTGATTGGTTGTTAAGCTTAAACTAATCAGTGCACGAGAAGAGAAACAGAAGTGAGGAAAGCAAGACAACGAGTAAAGTCAAGACGACAAACACAGTTACCTTGATTAAGAAATTACAGATTTCTCTGGTTTGAAAATTGTTTGGGAATGATATGTGTACACAACTCAACAACATGTATAACGTAGGTCTAGTTGTTTTTAGACATTTTAATGTGGAAACGTTACACATTAAACCTTTAAAAGTTCACCATCTGCAGGTGGACGTATTTGCAGTTTAGCTTTTTAACTTCATGCTGAAATCACAAATCTACTCTCATAAACTCCTGCGGTCGGTCCGTTTTGCTTCAACGTCACCAAACAAATCGCGCCAGAATTCGACAGACAACTTTCATGCCAGAGTTTGATTTAACCGAACCAGACAGGTGTGAAGAGACCGCGTCCACACTAACATAAATACAGTAAGAAGAATAATGTCCTGTCACGTCACCTGCAGTTTACCCGACTACGTCTGACCCAAACATCCCTGAACCGGTGTGAGTGACGAGGTTACCTGGTGGTTGACGTTGGTGCCGTAGAGGCCGTTGAGGTTCGCCTCGTGGCAGTTCTTGTACCACCAGCCTCCTCGGTACGACATGGCGCAGCGGGTGATGAAGGGCGACAGGTCGCGGTCTTTGGTGGAGAAGATCCGCTGGCTGTGGTAACTGAGAGAGTCGCCTGAGAGCGTGAACGGGAGAGGAGACACGAGGGACAAAAGAACAAAATGAAAGAAAAGTCTGGTTTCCTTCAGGAGATGTTACAGGAAAGAGTTCAGCACATTTTAATAAAAACGCCAGTCGACCCCGCCGACCTCCTCTCACCTGCAGTGCCGCTGTATCCGCCCACATTCAGTTTGTAGTTTCTCTTCAGCAGCTCGAACGTCGAGTATTTGGCGTACACCGCCTCGTCTTTGTCTCGCAGGTCGACGCGTAGAGTCATCTTGGTCATCGCTGTCAGGTTGTAGAGGCTCTCGAGGCCTGAAGCAGCGTGACATAAATCAGTTCAGTCTCAGATAAACATCACTTCCTGTTTGGATTCATCTTTAAATAAAAAAACGATTCTCACCGAGCCAAAACTCTCCACTCACACTCCCGAATCCTTTAGTGTAGTCCTTCCACCCTCTGAAGAAATTCACCGAGCCGTCCTTCCTCCTCTGGAAGACCTGCAGACAGGAAACACACAGACCAGGTTCCTCACAGGAAAACCTCAGTATAACCTGAGACTGAGACTACAGGCTGGAGGAAGTATTCAATAATAATACCACACTATAAAAATACTCCGTCATTAGCAAACGTCTTTGAAAATCTTAAGACAGAAAAAGACTCCAGTTAAGTACAAACATTAAAAATAGAAAATTTCAAGAAAGAAAGTCGTAACATTTGGATAATAAAGTTGTAATTTAATGAAAATAAAGTCATAATATATCAATAAATAAATAAATAAATAAAATGATGATAATAAAGTCGTAATTTAATGAAAATAAGGTGAAAATATTTCAAGAAAGAAAGTCGTAATATTACAATAATAAAGTCATAATTTAATGAAAATAAAGTCATAATAGTTTCAAGAAAAAATTGTAATATCACAATAATAAAGTCGTAATTTAATAAAAGTAAAGTCATAATATATCAAGAAAGAAAGAAATAATATTATGATAATAAAGTCTTAATTGAATAAATAAAGTCATATTATATCACGAAAGAAAGAAATAATGTTATGATAAAGTCGTAATTTAATGAGAATAAAGTCATAATATTTCAAGAAAAAAAATAATATTAAAATAATAAAATCGTAATTTAATGAAAATAAAGTCATAATATTTCAAGAAATAAAGTCGTAATATTACGATAATAAAGTCGTAATTTAATGAAAATAAAGTCATATAACAGTGATGTCAGCGTACCGTCCAGCCTCCGCCGTCTGTCTCCATGTCACAGGAAACCATTATCGGCGTCCCCAGTTTCCCCTGAGGGAAGATCTCCACCTCGCCGGACGTCCTGATGCCGTTCAGCAGCTCCTGAGAGCAGTCTGTGGGGAAGGGGAACCTCAGGGTGCCTGAGGAAGAGGAAGGAGGAGGAAGAGGAACACAGGAAGAGGGACTTTAGCTCTCCATCGGTTAATCACAGTGACAGTGATGTAAGACGGAGGAAGCTGTTACCGGTGGTGAAGTCAGTGGAGATGGCGTCAGTGTACCGGCCTCCTCCCTCCGCCTGCAGCTGCACCGTGTACTCTGATCCGGGGTGAAGTCTGGTCAGGTTGTACTCCGTTAACGAGGCGTCCACAATCACTTCCTGTGAAGAAGAAGAAGCACAAAGACAAGAGACGATGATGGATGTTTACTAAGTTAAACCCATTTAAGACATATTTTAAAACTAGAATTACAGTTACACTCCTCCACCAACCAGTCAAGTTGCAGTATACTTTTAAAGATGCTGATTTTAAAACATATTTGACTATTATTGAAAACTCAAAATCTAAATTGACAAAAAATATTAGATTGTTTAGACATTTCAAATTTATTCCAATTTTTAACCAGACCCTGACTGTTTTTTCTTTTATTTAGTTTTTATAAATCTTTTCCTTTTCTTACATTTTATTTGTTGTATAATTTATATTATTTTTATATAATTTTATATTGTAAAATATATTTGTAGAATTTTTTTGTAATGAAAAATCTGAACATGTTTATATCACTACCGTATTGATCTTTTGAAATAAAGTATGAAAAGGAAAAAACAAGACGGAGACGGCCGAAAACCAAGATGGTATATACAGTATATATATATATATATACAATATGTACTTCTTATGTGCGTCTTTGACGGTAACCACGGGGATAACATCTGTGTTTTTAAAAACATCCTGAGTGACAAACTTCAAATAGAACAAATAAATCTTCTGACCTTCATTTCTTGACCTTCGGTCTGATAGGTCAGCCTGTAGCTGCTCGCGGGATTTGCGTTTGGTTTCCATGACAACAGGGCGGTGCGAGGGCTCACGTTGTTGGCCTGGAGATCGCTTGGACCATCGCCGCCGCTCCCAGAGCCTGGAGAGGAAGAGTAGAGTTATTTCAACTGCCTCGAGGCCTGTGTGTGTGTGTGTGTTAGTGTGTGTGTGTGTGTGTGTGTGTTTGTGTGTGTGTGTGGGTCGTGTGCTGACCTCCGGCGGTGGTGAAGCTGGTGGACGCCGCTGAGCTCTCCACGCCGCCCAGCTGGCTGGTGATGGTGACGGTGTAGGTGGTGGATCCTTCCAGATCGCTCAGCTGCTGCTCTGCTGCGTTTCCAGACACCGTGACCCTCAACTCTGAATCTGAACACCCAGAGACCATCAGTCAACTCTTTATTATCTAGTTTAACATCATATATTATTTTTATTATTATGATGGAGCTGTGCTTTCTGAACATCAGCGAGAAGGACTCACCCGTCCCAGAGCCATAAACGATGGCGTATTTATCAACAGCGGCCAACGCTGGACGCCACAACAACAAAGCCTTGGTGTCGGTGACGTTTAAGGTCCGGAGGTGTGTCGGTGGGTCGGGGACTGAGAGAGACAGAAAGATATCATCATTTATATTTATTGTGTGGATGACATCATGTTATATTAGTAATAAGTGATATTTCACTTAAAAAACACACGACGCCTCATATTTGTACATTTATATCATATTCTCATTGTGGTCAACAACACCAGCTCAAAAGGGAAACTTACGTGTCATGACAAAGTCTTTGATCGGATCGCTCTCGTCCAGCCCGAGGACGGAGAGGACGCTGACCTCGTAGGAAGAACCAGGCGAGAGCTGCGATAGGTCGACGGTGGAGTCGTCCGAGTCCACGGACACGGACACCGGCTCACCTGCAGAGACACAGCAAATATTAATGATGTGTTCACTTTACAAGCTGAAAAGCTGCAGGATATTCACAATAATCTGACTTCTGTCACTGATACTCATGAACTGTGGCTGAACGTCGATGCGCTCCACTGTGTTCTGATCCCAGAGGAACCAATGAGAGCTGCCTCTAGTCCGTATGAGGCTTCTCCAGTTAGCAGCAACTATGGGCCAGAAGTGGGCCGCTGTACTTGGACCAGATCTTGTCAAGAGTCTGGCAACCAGTTGTGCTGTATTTAAGCCGTTGACATTTTGGCCTCCTATTAACCCTTTAATCCTCTGAGACCCGCAGACATCTTCAACACATTCTCACTCCCAACTCGTCAACTACCCCCGCTTGGTCTGTGCCCCTCGACATCGGACACCGACTCACAGGATACCCCTCTTGCGTTACTTTTGGACGGACCAGGGACAGCGCGTCAATATACGCTCATTACATGCATAGTGTCCTTTCAAAATAAACTTTTTTTTTCACAGAAAGTTAGGTTTAGGCAACACAACCACTTAGTTAGGGTTAGGAATCGGTCGTGGTTGACGTTAACATCACTGACTAGTG
Organism: Sebastes umbrosus; assembly: GCF_015220745.1. Taxonomy (NCBI): domain Eukaryota; kingdom Metazoa; phylum Chordata; class Actinopteri; order Perciformes; family Sebastidae; genus Sebastes; species Sebastes umbrosus. The sequence goes on along the minus strand of NC_051283.1, from coordinate 28,912,894 downwards.
ACTCAGTCACGGGACTAAAGACCGGTCACCTCCCCTCCCTCCAACCCTGAACGGACTCTCAAGATATTAATACTACATCACTGCTCCGACCATCGAATAACGCCGCGGGTGGGTTTACATTGGAGTTAGTTGAAAGCCCAGTTTGTCACATACTGTCGCTAAGGGCTGCCTCTGTGCATTGGTTTCCGATGCCGAAGGGCTCTGACCAAACGGCGGTATTTGACAAGTTGAAAGTGAGAACGGGTTGACATATTCAACGCTTTGGTGTGTAGCCAAAAAAGGTAAAGCTATAATAAACTCAGAGGTGTCCTGATAAAGAAAATAAGAGACTCCGCAGAGGGAACAACATATCAAGACACTTCATGTTATTCACTTAAGTGCCCTTCAATAAAACAGTGATGTCAGCTCTCACCTTCCTCCGCGTGGGTGTAGGTGACCTTGAAACCACTGATTGAAGTCTTGGGTTTGGTCCACGACACCGTCAGAGAGTTTTCTGTCAATTCACTGAAGACGATGTCGGTCGGAGGCTCCGGGCCTGAACGGTATACGAAGAATACCATAAGAGAGGTGGATGATAGCACAGGAAGGAAAGAAAGAAAAAACTGACGAAATAGGAATAAGAAACAGCAGGTGAAATAAAAGTTAAGAGAAGTATAGTAAAGAAGGTAAAAAGAATAATTTTGGACAGACAGTGTAGCAGGTTTCATTAAAAGTGGCCACTAAAAGAGTGAAAACAGTGTGTACATTATTATTTATTCATCCACACATTTGCTATTAGTGCTCCGGCGAGTTTGTGTGTATATATGTACAGTGCAAACATATATACAGTATACAAATATATATACAGACATGATCATAACACTTAAATGCAGACGATGGATCCTGGACAGCAGCGAAGGAAAGAAGGATGATATTTAATAGCTGGTCGCTCAAACCTGAAAATAAAAGCGTGGCAGGAGTGAAGGAAGAAAAAGGTTTACAGGGTGAATGAAAACAAACACATTCAGATATTAATTCAACAGAAGATTTAAAGCGTTTTTGTAATTAATTTCACTATAGTGTGAATGATTTTCCAGGTAAAAACGATTTAATTAGTCTCTTAAAAAAATAGGACAAAACTGTAAGAAGGGCTGGGTATCACGTGTCCTGGAATGCATTTAATATCTTAATATATTGTGCAACATTTCAGCCGATTAGACTGTTATCACGTTATAAAATAGGCGTTATCAGCGGTTATCAGCCTCATAGACATGGGTAAGTAGGGGCCTGCTACACCCACTAGTAGGTTTTATCATCTATTCACATGGTTTATCCCTGAAGAAGGTATAAAAGAAGACGACAGCGACTGTAGTAATTGTGACAGGAGCAGAAGTGGAAGTCAGACGCTGTAGTCAAAGAACGTTTATTGGTAAAAAGTGAAAGTTGAGAGCGCACCTTTTGGTTGTTGACAATGTTCGCGTCATTGAACTTAACGATAATATTAAACTCTTATCGTAACGTCAAGACGAGAAAAAGACTGATTTAAGACAGCTTGGACTGAGTTTTATGAACATTACACTAAACAATCAAGATCCCGGGAGCGCGCTGCAACTCTAACAAAACTCTGATGATTTTATTCCGACATTGGAAATATGTCTGGGACAATGAAATCACTAGAAAAATGATTTGGTGTAAGGTCGGCGTAAACCTAAAGAAGCTGTTTTGTGTTCAAAACGTAACGTTTTATTTTAAGTTTCGCGTTCACTTTTACAACATAGTAGGCGCAGTAAGCCCCTACTGACTCACATCTATTGATGCTTATAGCGAGCGATAACGCCCATTTAATGGCCTGATAACGGTCGAATCTGGTGAACATTTACACATTTGTATTACAAAGAAGTACTAGACTCTTCTTCGTAACACAATCTGGTTCAGTGATGTTCTTTTTGACACCCAGACCTGTTAAATGATAAAATATCCACTTTTAACTTAATTGAAATGTTCTTTCATTTATTATCCTTGTTAACTTATGGGATTAAAACTTGGATGTAAGAGGTGAAGACAGACCAAACGTACAGAGACCAGACGTGGTCTTACCCTGGTTTGGGTGAGAGGTGAAGGGGTGTCAGTGAAGCTGGCTGTTAGCTTACCCTGAATGAGAGAAAACCAGAGCAGCAGTGAATGAATTGTGTTGTTATGTTGTTACTGTTGAACTCTCATTTGATGTCAACTCAGTCAAAAAAATTCTCTTTGCTGCCAGTCTGCAGTCCTGGAAGTCATTTATCAATGTGGCTTGTAGCTGTTTGTGTGTTTGCTGCCAACATTTAAAAAACAATATATTCTTTTTTCACATAATATGTGTGTGTTACATTCCACCACTGAGTATAGTTAAGGTTTGATGAAGTAGGCAACTAAAAAAACACGGTAAAGTTTGCTTCTTGTTTTTATTTCTGGTAACGTAGATGTAGAATTGGTGAATTGTTGCATATTTACATTTAATCTGCTCAATATTTGGATGGAATCTTACTGGAGGCTTAATTTCCTTGAAGCAGTAAACAAATACTAAAGATCCAGCAAGTATAGAACTTTGTAAGCTCACAAAGTTAGCCAACGTGCTAAAGGCAACGGATGCCAATGCTATCCTACAAGCCACAACAAGCCAGCTGGTGCACAACTTAGCCAGCTAACAGTAGCCGTGTTTCCATTCAATTGTGAAGCGAATTTTAAGCTAACTTTTGAAATGTCGCAAAAAAAAGAAGTGAATTAGGTTTCCATCAACTAGTTTGGAACGATCAAACTCGGCTAAGGTGTAGTTTGGTCAGAAGTTGGCGCTATCGGCTAAGCAAGGCTGTAATCCGCCAGTAAACAGAGCAGAAGAAGAGTAGAGGTTGCGAACCGAAAACAAAACAAGTTGCCTTGGCCATCTTACCATCTATCTACGAGAGAATCAGGAATTTGTTTCAATTGGGCAAGTTTTAAAAGTTCGTTAATGTCAGCTAGTATTGGCCATGTTTCATGTTGTCCGGAGACGAAGACAAGCAAACGTTAACGACGAACATTATGGGAATATCTGAGAAGACGCCGACAGCAGAAACAGCTGATCAGTCATGTGAGTTAAATGTTCACTACGCCCCAAATTTATTCGGCAAGGGCGTTTGCATAATCCATTTAGCGCATCAACTCTTTTTCGACAAAGACAAAAAACACCTCAAGCAAGCGTAATTTTGCACGATTGAAGTTTGCCGTTTCCATACATAACGTACATAAAAATATGTGAATAGAAACACGGCTATTGTGACAAAATTGTCAATGCACATCTGAGGTTTGACATCAAATAACGGAGAGTGTCTGTTTATGGTTGAGAGAGTGTCGATTATTTTAATGTGTAATTGCCGACGAAAGCTGAGGAATGAGTGCACAAACACAGCATTAACACAAAACACAACCACTTGATAGACATTTTGAACATCAAGATCCACTGAAAACAAACAAAACAGGTTACGTCATCACCGAACCAGTGATTAAAGAAGAAATACATGGAGGGAAACTGTAAATCGTGAGCTTACAGTATTCAAGAGCATCACAGCTCTTGAAATGAACATAGAGGAAGCATTTAGTGGGTGAGCAAACATTGACAATCATACTTAACACGAGTTAACACGACACGACAATTAGTTAACAGATGGATTTTGGTTTAAATCACCACGAGACATGTGGCGCTTTAAAGATGTGTGCGTGAACAGTTTTATTTTCTAAGCTGATGGTGAAAGGAACAAGTTTTCTGTAGAGGAATTCAACATTGACGGTAATGTTGTTTCATTGTGCAGTAACTGTTGTTCTACTGTCACAATGGCTTGTACCTGTACTGATGACAAGCTTGTGCAGTCTGGACAGAAGGCCAGGACCCTTTCCAAGCAAGGTCACGGTGTACTCGGTCTGAGGAGGCAGATTCTCAAACTGGAAGGAGCGAGCTGAACCAGGAAGAACTTTTTTGAAGGTTTTGTCACTTCCTGTTACAGGTTTGGTTTTTGTGCTTCTTTGGATCAGCGGACTTTGTGTAGAGACACTTTCAGGTACTCTATTTTCATCTTCACTGCCTCCATTTTCTGTTCCTTTGGATGGTTGATGCTTCACTTCCTCCTCCTCATCGCCAGAGTCTTCTTGTTTTTCTACCTGATCTTTCTTGCTTTCCTTCCGCTTTGGCCCTTCGTCTTTCTCAACGTCTTTGCTTGTCACAACAAAGTTTTTGTACTTCTCTTCCGGTGAGTCCCATATGAGCGTAAATCCATCTGAGGTCTGGTTCGTCACTCCCACATGGTCCAGAGGTTCCCTTGTGACTCCTGAAGAGGGAACATCTGATCCCGTCCGAGGTTTGGAATCAGCACTTTTGATTGACTGTTTGGGTTTACTGTCAAACAACCTTTTTGCGGTACTATTTGTTTTGTCCTCTCTCATTTTGCCCCCACTGTTGTAGCGTCTTGTCTGGGTGGGATGCGGTGCTGTCATAGTTCTTGTTGGTGGTTTCCTCTTTGGAGGTGTGACTGGTCTCGGGGCTCCGGGTCTTGAATCAGAGGAAGCCTGTTTTATAGTCGGTCTACCTTGACTTGTAGCTTTGCCAGCATTGTCTCTCTCTTTATGGGAGTTTGAATCTGGGGTGCTAGTTTCTTCTTCTTCCCCAGTTTTAGTAGTTTGGACTGGAGCACCCCCTTCTACTTCGTTAATCTGTGGTCTGACGGTAGCATCATGGCCATCCATTTGAGAACTTGAAATTACCTTTGCAGTGTCTTGTTCTCCTGATTGTCTATTTTGGACTCCTTGGGTTGGCATGGGGACATCCTGCCCTCCTGATGGGTTATCTGGGATTTCAGGGGTACTATCCTTTTCTGATTGTCTAACTTGACCTCCAAAAGTAATGCCTTCATTTAGCTTTCTGGCTGGGAAAGGCTTGCGCATGGGATGTTGAGGTGGTCTCAGGTTTGTACGAGTTTTGTTTGGGAAACGTCCATCATACAGTTGCGGCCGACGATAGTAACCAAATCTGGTGGATGGGCGATGAGAGGAAGGCACTTCACTTTCTCTGAAGGTCTGATTGAACTCAGTGGACATGCTCGTCGAGGACATTTTTGTCCCAACTTTGTCTTCATCTTCCTCTCCTTTTGGCCCTGTACCTTCAGCCAGATAGGATTCTTTAGAAGAAGAAGTGGCTGGCAATTCAGTGGAAGATGCCTGCTCTTTTCTTGTGTCTGATGCAGGATTTAAAGGTCGAGAGGGGGGAGGAAGCAGCCTCAAATTTGGACGAGTCCGGTTCTGAAGAGGTCTAAAGTTTGGACGACGCAGGTATCCCCCCTTTGGAGGAAGACGGCGAACTGGGATTCGCCCTCTTTCTGTTGGGACTTTTTTCTGGTTTTGTTCAACTCCAGTGGACGCAGGTGTAGTTGCCCCTTCTTGGTCTCCACTCGAATCCTTGAGGGGTGCAGTTACCTCAACTGAGGAAGGTTCCTCTGAAACGGAGGGCGATGGTATAAACGATAATTCACTTGTGGATGTATGTCTGGTCTCTGGCTCTCTTCGAGGAATGAGGTTCAAACGAGGAGTTGAACCGTGAGGAACTCTCAAATTTAGCCGGGTTTTATTCTGAAACTGTCCAGAGTTTGGGCGTAGGTGACGTACGTATCCATGTTTTGCAGGTGTGCGGTGGAAAAGAGGTACGCCAGCTTTTCCTGGGGGTGGCAGTTTTTGGTCTTGAGGTGAGGTAACGTCGGTCGCACTTTTACTGTTATCAACATCTAGTTCATTGCTTCCAACTGAACCTGATTTATTTGAACTGGAAAGGGATGCTGATGAAGGTGACGGTGATAATAATGGTAGTGATGATGGCAATGATGGTGAGGATGAGGGTGATGATACTAATGATGTTAGTGATGATGATGGATCTGCTATTGATGAAGATGGAGCAAGTGAAGGTGATGCTAAAGAGGATGGGGATGATGGCAATGATGATGATGATGGTTCAGCTGATGAATGTGATGGTGATGGAGCTGCTGATGATGAAGATGAAGCTAGTGAAAGTGATGCTAAAGAGGATGATGACTGTGATGATGATTGTGAGGTTGAGGAGGACGACGACCAGGATGAGGATGGCAACAATGGCTTGAGTCCACTCGAATCCCTCACCGGTGCATTTATCTCAACTGAGGAAGGTTCCTCTGAAGCAGATGTAGATGGTGAAAATGATAATTCACTTGTGGATGTATGTCTGGTCTCTGGCTCTCTCCTAGGGATGAGGCTGAAACGAGGAGTTGAACCGTGAGGAACTCTCAAATTTAGACGGGTTTTGTTCTGAGACAATCCCAAATTTGGGCGTAGGCGACTTACGTATCCACGTTTTGCAGGTCTACGTTGGAAAAGAGGTATGCCACCTTTTCCTGAGGGTGGTAATTTTTGGTCTTGAGGTGAGGTAACGTCGGTCCCACTTTCGCTGGTATCAACATCTAGTTCATTGCGTCCAACTGAACCTGATTTATCTGAACTGGAAAGGGATACTGATGGAGGTGACGGTGAAATTGATGGTAGTGATGATGGTGGTGAAGGTAAGGATGAGGGTGATGATCCTAACAATGTTAGTGATGATGAAGGCGCTGCTGTTGAAAAAGATGGAACAAGTGAAGGTGATGCTAAAGAGGATGATGTTCGTGATGATGATTGTGAGGTTGACGAGGGCAAAGACCAGGACGAAGATGGCGACAATGGCTTCAGTCCACTTAAAATCTGCTTCCTCGTCGTTTCTGCATTAACAGAGAGGGTTGACGGTTCCGACAGGTGGACAGAAAATGTTGTGATATTCAAACTGTCAAAAGTGTCCATCAGGAGTTTACGTAAAGGATCTGGTGAATAGTCGAGGTCCGTCGCTGCAGACGAGGGTTTCAAATCATCTGTTTCGGAGGAACCTCGATCTGAACCCGGTGTCTTTCCTACCAGCACTGTTCCATCCCCCCTACACCCACCGCCTCTGCCCCGATGGGGTAATCTAATGTGTGTCACTTTAACTTTGTTCATACATTTCTTCTCTTGGCTTTGAGCAGTCCCAGTTGGCTCTGCAGACACTGGAGCAGTGTCGTTTCCTTGGCCTGCCGTGCCAACATCTGGTTGCTCTTTGGAGCCGACAGCAACAGTTGGTTCCTCGGAGCTACTTAGTCTGTTTGCATCTGAATCAGTCCCAGACATTATAGCTGGGTTCTTGTTGTCCCTCCTCTCGGTGCTTGATGCCTCCACACTCGGGTCTCTCACAGTCAAAGTCCCGTCTCCGATAGCGGGAACACCTGGTTTAGTTTTTTTGGGTACTATTGGTGCCTTCTTCTTCTGCCCCACCGGGGGCTTTTTCAAAGGGCCTGGGCCAAACTTTCTCCGTCCAGGCACAACTCTGGTTGTGTTGAAACGGAAAGGGCCTGAGGCATTTGGCTTCCTGTACAATGCGGGCCTTTCAGAATCTTTGGGCTTGGTGCCATTTATTGCCATCTTTCTGCTGACCAGAGGTTTAGTTCTTGCAGTCACAGAGGTTGTTGAGACTTTGTTAGGTCCATCGATACCTCCGACTTTTACGGCCTCGCTCCCATCCTGTTGGTCAAAGACTTGCACCTCAGCCGAGGGGTTAAAGTCTTGGTGTCTGTCGCCAACATCTCGTCCAGGTGCTAGTGTCAAAGCTGCCGTGGTAACCCTTGGTGATGTCGTTCCTAAAGATGTGAGGGGAGTGAGCATTTGGATTCAGAGTTAAGGTCATCATATGCTGCTGTTGTTAATAATCCAGAAGAGCTCTAATAAAGGAAGAAAAGCAGTTTTAATATTCATTACGATTCTAGTCAAGAAAACCTGATAAACAATAGTTTGTCAGTTATTATGCAAGAGCAAACAAACAACTCAGGACAGTTGGATCCATGGAGAACCTGAAAGAGGAAAATTGTTAATGTTGGACAGAAGAATTCAACATAGTGTCACTGTTGAAAGGTAAATATCATGACAGAGTTCAGGAAAACGTAGCAGTTGAAGGAATATTTTCTTCTGAAGCTCTCTATTTTTGCTGCTTGAGAGTTGAGGCTGCACCTCACTTCATTAACTTTTACTGTCTCCACAGTGTAATGTGTTTTAAATGATGTGTTCTATTGAATAATGAGGTGTCTGGACACATGTTTCACTTAGCTGAAGCAAGTTTGTTCCCACCTGAAGACAACCTGAAAGAGAAACATTTGATTTGCTCACACAGATCATATGCAGGGTTCAAGCAGTGTTTGTTTTGGAGATTTTTTTCTAAACTTAAAAATACATTGTAACAAGCTTAAAACTTCAAGGATAAGTCTGGTGTTATTCTATATTTTTCTTTTTTTCTGCAAATCACAAAAGGGGCTGTTGAATGTTGAAAATGCCTTCATCCAAGGTGCTTGGGAGGTTGCGCTCCTGTTGCGCCTGCCGTTACTAAGTAACCAAAACCTCGTTTCAATGATGATGACGTTGCGGTAATACAGCATTAAGCCTCCCCGACTAAAGTAAAAACAAAAATGGATGGAGAAATGGTTTTCCCAGCACCGTAAATCCCTCACAGTAACTTTACCGCTCGATTTATCAGTCTGGACACGGAAGTTGTAGTAGCGCCGTTTGTCCACTACGAAAATTTGCTTCAAAGTTTATAAAGTTTATAAAGTTCCTGGGAGCTTGGTGAACGGCCCCTAAAAAGACCAAAACCAACAACGTCTTAGTCCGCCTCTCAATACTGTCTGACTTCCTGTCTGTGGCTCTAAACTCCAAGCCCATTGGTTCCTACTGAAGACGTAAATCTTGAAAAACACCTCACAAATATATAATTTCAGTAATTTTCTTTAACAGCTGGTTACTGTAGTTTGCAACTGCTCGTTGCTCGAGTGAGTAAAAGGTCTCCATGATCAGGACTCTGTTTTATCCTTGGAGTAATAGTGGAAACGTTCCCAAAACAGCCGTCTCATCTTATAACTGGAGTTATCTTAAATGTCATTTTGAACCCTATTGAGAAATCTGCTAAAATAAGATTTCATTGACCTCAATCGTTCAGATAAACTTTGTTCCTACTCACCTGGAGTAACCTGAGTTGTTGCTGGTTTGCTCTGACTCGTGCCCTTCTCCGCCACCAGTGTGATGTCATACAAACGCCCCGCCTCCAGCTGCCGAAGTTCGGCGGAGTCTTGGCCAGCTGGGACGGTCATCTCTTGACTCCTCCCCGCTCCGTCGCTGGGTGTGACGGTCAAACGGTACCTGTCGATCTCACCCTGCGACTGCTCCCATTGGACCACCGCAGACGTGGAGGTCGTCTTGACGACTCTGAGGTTGGCGGGACCGGAGATGACTGAAGAGGAAGACAATATACAGTTTTTACAACCTCTATTCTGCCAGTTAGCATGTAACATGTGGGAATAGGTACACAAACATCCACTTTTTCAACATTAAATTCACACTGCAGCATCACAGTTACACTCCTGCAGCTGCCACAGATATTATATCTTTCACAGGAAGGGCAGCGAGACGGAAATGTTTAAACTCTCGCTGCCAGTTTGGCGATTTGAGCCGCTCATGTCTGCCAATATGTCGGTCAGAAGCTCCGTTTTCTAACCAGAAATATACTTTGGTAAGCATTACTGTCAACTGCAATATATTCATGATTTCAGCACCTGCCATATTTGATGAATGTGACTTTTCACAAAGCAGGTATTGATACCAATATTCTAGTATTGAAGCTGAAGCATGCTTATCAATATCTTTCATTTAAAATATATCTAATGTCTTCAATTTTCCTGAAAATGTCATAAAAAACTAACATCAGCAAACTATTCTAACCCTTGTTATTGGGTCTACTTTTTTTTACCTGAGAAGAAAAACACAGAATCACATTTGTGTATTTTTATTTAAGGAAAGGAGAAATAGCTCACGGGTCATGAATTCAGCGGAGGTCTCGGCTCCCTTCCTGCCGTCGATCTCTCCGGTGATGCTGACGGTGTAATCCTGACCGGCTGCCAGCCCCGTCTGGGTGAAGGAGGTCAGGCTGCCCTCCACCTGCACACTGATCTGCTGGTCGCTCTCCTTCTGTTTGGACCAGACAACAAAACTGCATGAATCACTCTTTGAAGTCCACTGACTAAATGCTGGTAAGACGTAGACCGAGATGTGGAGGTCTGCAGCTTAGTGAGACCACCACTGCAACAACATCTGACATGAAATATTCTTTATTCTTCCCATTAGTGTCAATAAAACAAGGAGAGGAAAACAAGCCAATTATAAAGATCAGAAAATATGTGAAATGATTCCACATATGAAACAATAAACAGCAAGTTGCCTACAAAATATACAGCAACAACAACAAAAAAGTCATTAAAAACAACTGAAAAGGTTCCAAAACAACAATAATCAAAATAACAAATATGAAATAAAATGAAAATGTAGAAGTGTGAAGGACACAGTGAAGCTACTTTGCTCCTCCAAAAAAAACAAATAAATAAATACATTTTTTTTCCTGTTAACTTTTAATAAAAAAACATTTGTTTATTACCTCTTTAATACCTAATTAATTTACAAAGACATACACTACAGGGCTGGGTACTTTTTTCACCAAACAGTATCTGCTGCAAGACAATCTTTAAAGTTATAATAAACAATACAATTTTAATTATTTTAATTATTATTATTTAATATATATTTTTTAATTTCTATTTATTTATGTTAATTTTTTTTATTCTACTTTTTATTAATACTTTTTTATTTATTACATTTATTAGATTAATTTATTACGGCATATGTGTGTATGTATGTATATATATATTTTATTTTAATTAAATTAATTATTTTATATGCATGTATGTATGTATATAACTATAAAAAATATAAAAATATAAAATTATATTGATTAAATTAATTATATATATAATTAATTGAATTAGCATAATTTAATTTTATTCTTTGTTTTTTGTTTCTGATCCACTTAATTTGGATTATTATTATTATTTAAGTCACCTATCCCCCCACGCTTGAGCACAATAGATATGTCTGTGTGTAAGTGTGAAAGTCTGTGACGGTATGTAAGCTATGGTACCAGTATGCTAGTAGTCCAGTGTTTGTCTTGTTTTGTTTTATGAGAAAAAAAAATTAAATAAAAATATTTTAGTAAAATTAAAATAAACAATATCTAACAATAAAGTTATCTAAATCTATTAAATTAGCATATTTAGTGAATGTACAGTAGTTAAAATATTTTTGGATCTGAGCAGACATATTTATTAAATCATTAATGGAGGTTAAAACTTAAAAACAAATACATGCATTGAATATATGGACCTCTCAGAAGACCTAAAGAGTTACTGAGAGGATATTAAATAGTAGAGTTTGAACACGGTGGCACATTTGAAAGTGATCCAGTTTAAATGGTGAAACTGAAACTATTAAAGTGCTGCACAGAAGAGGACCAGTAGAGGGAGCGTTGTCTCCTGTTTCCTCACTGACGGCTGATAATTAACTCTCAACAAACTGATGGAGGGAACAAACACATTCCCACATAATAATGATAATTATGATAATAATAACGATAATTAAAAAATCACAATGTTATCATTATCATTACGGAGCATGAAGAGTCTGATCAGACTGAGTGGAAACACGGTGCTGTCTGCAGGGCATCGTGTGTCTGTGTGTGTTCTGTTGGTTTTTTTACTTTCTGGAGTTTCCAGAATCTAAATTAACTGAAGCAGAAACAGAAACAATCCTGAGGGGGGAAAAATAACTGCTCTTCTTGTTTAGTTGTTGTTTTGTATGTGATTGAATGTTGACATTATAATATTCAGTGATTGCTGCAGCCAGAAGCATGAATTTAAAATCTCCTTTATCTAAAAATAAAAGTTTGACATGCTGCAGGATGATGCTCTGAGTTGTGGTTAACAGTAAAGATGCTCCTCAGACTAAATAAAATATATTATTATTATTATTATCATTATCATTATTATATGAATTCCTGACTTATGGCCAAAAGCATGTTTTGTGAGGTCACAGTGACCTTTGACCACCAAAATCTAATCAGTTCATCCTGAGTTCTAGTGGAAGGTTGTGCCAAATTGAGATATAATTGTTTTTTTGTGAGATATCGCATTCACAAAAATGTCGCTGGCACCGAGGCATAATAAAAAACGAAGATAATGACTATTACTAATAGTCAGAGAGCGGTATCAATCTTCTCACCAATAAGTGTATTTCCTAAAATGCCGACATGATGCCTCTGTTGTTTGTATTTTATTTTATAATTTTTATTGTTGTTTTGGGATTTGCTGTTTTTTCTGTACAGCACTAAGTACAGTATACTCTTGTAAAGCAACCTTATTAAAGGTCCCATATCATGTTCATTTTCAGGTTCATGTTTGTATTTTGTGTTTCTACTAGAACATGTTTACATGCTGTAATGTTCAAAAAACACATTATTTTCCTCATACTGTCTGCCTGAATAAACCTGTTTTCACCCTCTGTCTGAAACGCTCCGTTTTAGTGCATTTCAACGGAATTACGTTGCTAGGCAACAGCTTGGGTCCATATTTTCTTCCTGTCAGCTGATGTCATTAACATACACTGCAACAGGAAATAAACTGGGACACATTTAAAACATTTATGTTTAAAACCATGGAATGGTTTAAATATTGTATATTTGTGACATCACAAATGGACAGAAATCCTGATGGCTTGTTTCAAACACACAATTTCTGAATACGGTCTGTGTGTATTTCTCTGTATATTGAGCGTTTTGATAGTTTAACAGTATTTATAAAGCACTTAAACCTGCTTAATAATATAAAAGACATGAAAATCTCACTTTTTACAATATTGGACATTTAAGAAAAGTGCTGCATAAAGTTTATTAATATTAGTATTATTACATATATATTTTTAAAAAAGCAGGCCTGTTTCTGGGCTTGTCGTTTTCAGAATAAAAATCATTTTTGTTTTGTTCTACAGTCTAAATACTCAGAGATGTAAATACTTCTTGTTTATTGATTATTGCCGTGTCATTACAGACTCTGTTCTCGTGACTCTGTTGTTCAGTGAATGTAATAAATCCCATAATTCCAGTCAGGATCATTTCCCGCTGCACAAAGTGTCTTTTTATTAAAACTATCTGTTGGGAACTGCCCATGAATCAAAAGCTGAGTCACCAGTTACTCAACTGGGAGCACTGGGGTTGGTGTTTTCTAGTGAATGGATGCCGTGTTATATAAAGTAAATGCACCACAGCTGGTCGCCACGCTGGTTGCTATGGTGGCTGCCTGGCGATAGAGGTCAACGTCCTCGTGTCAAACAAACACTTTCATCCATTTCCATATGAATGAGGGTGACATCATTAAAACTGAGATGACTCGCTTTAAGACAAAGTCGAGGCTCTGTGGCGTCCCTGCGGGACGTTCAGGGACTGTGGTTCTTTCTGGATTTGAAGAGGTCTAAGTGGGTTATTAAAGGGCGGGTCCATCTGTTCTTTTTTTTTTTCAAATGGAAACGTCCACTCAGCCTTTAGCAAAAAGCAGCAACGTAGGTTACCTTATTGATTGGTAGCTAATCAATAAGGTATGAATAATGTCAACGTTAGCTGTGCTAAGTTTGGAAATAACGGAAAAGGTTGCATGTATACTCCTGTGTTCTGTGAGGTAAAATCACTGTTTTTGTGAATGGAGTCTGGTGGCTTTGAAGAGAGCGATTAAACAGCTTCAGTTGCCCATCAGAAAGGGCTGTCTGACACCTAAATAAATCAATATTAGTTTAAGTGTATGATATATTTATAATATTTTCACCACTTAGCCATCAGACAGCCCTTTCTGACGGGGAACTGAAGCCGCTATATTGCTCTCTTCAAAGCCACCAGACTCCATTCACAAAAACAGTAATTTTACCTCTCAGAACACAAGAGTTGCTGGTCTACCCCCGCATCAGTCGGTTAATTTGTCTGCACAGAAATCCACTGTAGTCCAGTAAAAGTTGAGATATTTCAGTCTGGATCACAGTGATATCCTTAAATTAAAACATAAAAGATAAATCACGTTTGTCTAAAGAAACAGAACCACTCTGGGAAACACTGACATTGTGGGTCCAGTCTTTCATTTTTCAGCTCCTGAATGCATCATTGTGTGGTTCGTAAAGATTTCAATAAAAACTGAATGAATCAAACTGATTTATTCTGATTTATTCTGCTCAGATGATTCACGGACTCCAGAATAAAACTGCACTTTATTTCTGAATTAAATGCAACTTAATTCAAATAACCAATCACACAACGGCTGCTGGGCAGCACTGAGGGTTGATTCATCGTTTCCCTCTGACATAAAGGCTCCACTTCCTGCCACTGAACTGGTCATCTTGGACCGCCAGACTTTTTTTAATCTGCGACGACGACGTGAACGAGACGGACGTCATTAACTGGAGACACGAGGCTTAAAAACAAGAGTTCAGATTCAGTGCAGCTCATTAAAGCGGTTACACACTGAATACTGTATAGATTTAAGCAGGAAAACGTACTTACAGTATTAAAACTGTGACAGTTCTACTATTATATATTCTATCATTAGATTATTATTACTCATGCATTTATGTAAAAGCAGGATTTTACTGCTATAGCCTGTTGAACTATTACCTAATGATTATTGTCATTATGGATTCATCTGCTGATTATATTCTCCATTAATTGATTGATTGTTTGGTCACAACGACCCAGAGCCCAAAGTGACACCTTCACAATGTTTGTTTAGTTCCAAACCTCAACATTATTACTAATATATTAACATTATTAACATTATTAAAAGGAAAAGCAGCAAATATTCACATTTTGTGAAGCTGGAACCATTAAAGGTCCCATATTGTTTTCATTTTCAGGTTCATGTTTGTATTTTGGGTTTCGACTAGAACATGTTTACATGCTTTAATGTTCAAAAAACACATTATTTTTCTCATACTGTCCGTCTGAAATATGCCTGTATTCATGCTCTGTCTGAAACGCTCCGTTTTAGTGCATTTCAACGGAATTGCAACGGAATTGCGTTGCTAGGCAACAGTTTGGGTCCATGTTTACTTCCTGTCAGCTGATGTCATTCACATACACTGCAACAGGAAATGGGACACATTTAGTATGTTTACATTTAAAACCGTGTAATTGTCTAAATATTGTATATTTGTGACATCACAAATGGACAGAAATCTTAACGGCTTGTTTCAAACACACAGTTTCTGAATACGGGCTGTGTGTATTTCTCCGTATACTGAGGGTTTTGATAGTTTAACAGTATTTATATAGCACTTAAACCTGCTTAATAATATAAAAGACCTGAAAATCTCACTTTTTACAATATGGGACCTTTAAAAATGACTGACAGAAAATTGAGTGGCAACTATTTTGATCGTTTCAATCGACTAATTGGTTAATTGACTAATAATTTCAGCTGCACTTGTATTTAATTTAACAAAACATATTTATAATATAAACGTTTATGAGATATTTATGGGTTAAATAAAGAATTTAACAGGGTTATTAGAAAAAAAATTAATTTGATGACAAAAAAATAATAAACATATTTTGATAATTGAATCAAATGTTCTCTGCTCCTCAGATGTTTCTGTTTTATATCATTATAAACTGAATATATATGTATATTTTTTTAACACAAAACAGGTAATTTTAAGACGTCACCTTTGGCTTTGGGAACGTTTGATTGGCAGATTTTTCAACATTTATAGCACAAAAGAATTAATCATTCACAAAATAAACCATAAAATAATAATTACCAGCAGCCCTTAAAATGCTAATGTCCGTCTGTTATTGAGTAAATTGTTAAAAGGGAAGATCTATTTTAAAGAGTCGTCTGGAATCAATAAATATTTGTCGGATGTAAACGTGTTTCATCAAACCACTTGAATAAAACATTATTTCAGCCAGATGTTCTCTCTTTTCTCTTCGTTCCTCAGAGACGAATCTTCTTCTTCTTCTTGTTGTTGTTTATCTGTTGGTCTGGTAAACATCTCTCTCTCTCTCTCTCTCTCTCTCTCTCCCTCTTTCTATCTCTCTCTCTCTGTGTCACAGCTGTGGACCGGCGGTGATGTCATCTCTCTGGCAGCCGCCATGTTTTTGACAGTGTTTACACATTTCCGTAGCAACAAGCATCCCACATCTGCATCCCTCTCCACCTCCCAACGTTCATTTCATTCACTGACTGCTCCTCTGTTTTCATTCTGAGTTTCATCTACTCTCTTCTATTTGTTCTATTGGCTTCTATTTCGTCCTTCTCTAACCAGCGGTGGGAGAAGCGCTCTGATCTTGACCAGACTTGCCAACCCCTCCCGATTTTCCCAGGAGACTCCCATTTTTCCATCGCCCTCTCCCGGTTTCCTCCCGGTGTCATAATTCTCCCGTATCTCTCCTGATTTATGGCAAATTTACACGCTTTTTTTTTTTCCTTTTCCTTATCACAACCTGCCTCTAGCTCTGTACAGCGTCTAAACGCCCTACTGTTTCCACCCGGACGTCAATAGAGCAACATCAAACCACCAAACGTTGTTTCCCGGCGGAGGAGATGCTCCCAACACAACACAGCTTGAGTTGCACTTGTCCCAAAGTTGACTGGAGCACAGCCAATAGAAACGCTCTCTCTCTCTGAAATGACCTGTGATTGGTCAAAGTCTCCCGTCACAGGCTAGATGTTCTAAAGCCTGAAAACAGAGCCATGAGGAGGAGCAGAAGTCTAGTTATCTCTCAGAACACTTGAATTACAATATGCTGAAAGGTTATTATGGAAGTTTTGCCCAATGATGCCAAAAATATATACTGCCTACTGCCGCTTTAATGGCAGTAAATGAATTATCCTAAACACAGACTTAAAGACTTTCCTGAGAATTAAAAGTCAAATTAAAAGCAGGCCTATTTAACATCAAAATGCTGTTGCAGTGTACTTAATATTTTCTTATTTCCATTCTTTAAAAGACACCAGAATAAAGGAAACCAGACCAAAGACAGTCCAGAGTCTGATATTCAGGACCGATTCCTCACACTGATACTGCTGCAACAAGTCAAACTACAACAAAACTAAAGTCCTCCAAAATAAACGACAAAACAAAAAGTCTGGCATCGATCACAAAATGACACGTTTGAACGTTTTCTGATCCGTCATCGCCTTCCAAAACTATTACCATTAAATTCTTCCTCTTTTATGGGAATTTTTATGTCTTTATTTCATAGCTCCGGCAGAGAAATGAAGAGAGAGAGAGAGAGAGAGAGAGAGAGAGAAAGAGAGAGAGACGGGGATAGACATGCAACAAAGGCTGAGAGTAAACCGGGATGTTGTGGTTCACGGTCGGTGCTTTAACCCCACCCGGGTGCACCACAAACATCATTCTTTGGACTGATTTTCTGATTTATGGTCAGGGGAAAGAAGGTCTGTCATGGATATAAGAAACCGATGTTTACTGTCGGTGGGAAACAGAAACCAAACAGCAGCGTCAAAGTCACCAAAGTCAATTAAATTTACTGCTTATTATTTAGTGTTGCAGCAAATGACAGTCTGAGGCCACTGAGTTACTCTGCTGGATATCAGTGGATTGCTCTCTGCATCACTGCCTCTTTCCCTCTTTGGAGAAGGAGTGGCTGTAATCCTGGGAATATATGTTTAAAATTACACTTTATTTTCAGAATTTGATCCATTTGGCCCAATAACATTCAGAAAGTCTAGAAGAGCCGTATGATTCAATTATTCTATCCCATTCATTTTGGCTTCCCACAATTAAATAAACAAGATCGACTGTGATATTGACGTTTAAAATGCTCCGCTCAGAGAAAACTCTGCTTTGACGTTTTTTCGAATGACGATTGGAAGATTTTTTTGCCGCTCACGCACACACATGCAGCCGCCACATGAACGTTTTTTACGTCGGCACATCACGCGGCAGTCAGTAACGTCACAACATGCCGGCAGTGTGGAAGTTCTTCAGTGTGAGTGAAGAAGACATAAAGCTGCAATTTGTCACAACAGCAAGTCCAGAATACGTCATGGAGGAACAACCCTGGAGCAACTAACTTAATCAGACACTTCTTATATTGTGATTCGTTCCCACGATGCTGCTCAGAGTGATCACAGTGATCGGCTCGCCTGCCGACAGTACGGAGCTAAACGGCTCCGTTAAAGTGGCAGTAGGCAGTATATATTTTTGGCATCATTGGGCAAAAATCCCATAATAACCTTTCAGCATATTGTAATTCAAGTGTTCTGAGAGAAAACTAGACTTCTGCTCCTCCTCATGGCTCTGTTTTCAGAACATGAGGAGAACATCTAGCTCGTGACGGGAGACTTTGACCAATCACAGGTCATTTCAGAGAGAGAGAGAGCGTTCCTATTGGCTGTTCTCTGGTCATGTGACCGGAACTTGGCGGCGTCACAAACTTTCTCATTACAGCTAAACCGTGCACTACAAGATGATTCTGAGAACATCTGAGGAGAGAAATAGGCATTAACGTAACAGAATATTGATTCATATTTGATCAGCGCTGACTAGTTTGACCGTTTGGTCGGAGTTCGTGAGTGATTGACAGCCGGCTCTCATAGACGGCAGCTGGACAGCAGACCTCAGATCAGCTCTTACTGCTTGTTTTCCTCCGGTCTGTGAAATCTTGCAGATGCCGTTAGGAGCACCGGAGGACACAGAGGCACATGATTTATTTCAGGTTACCTGTTTCATGTACTACTGTCACCATATAGCGATCGTTTTATAAAAATAACCAATCTGCCTACTTCAGCTTTAACAGAGGAGACACATTATGGTGCGTTAATGCGTTTGAGAAATTAGTGGCGTTAAGCCATGCATTAACATTTTTAACAGGATTTAAAGCTATAGAGTGAAGATACTGGCATCATATGAAACATGTCATACTAGCTTGTCGTGAAGGAGGTTCAATAACGCTCCAAACTTGCGCTAAATTTTGGCGAGGAAAAACTCTCATGTCCATTTTCAAAGGGGTCCCTTGACCTCTGACCTCCAGATATGTGAATGAAAATGGGTTCTATGGGTACCCACGAGTCTCTCCTTCTCCAATTATGATTTGAGCATATGTTTTATGCTTAATGCAGTACCTGTGAGGGTTTCTGGACAATATCTGTCATTGTTTTGTGTTGTTAATAGATTGGCAACAATAAATATAAACATACTTTTGCATAAAGCAACATGTTTGCCCACTCCCATGTTGATAAGAGGATTAAATACTTGATGATTCTCCCTTTAAGGTACATTTTGAGCAGATAAAAAAAATTGCGATTAATCCCGATTAATTATATTAATCGATTGACAGCCCTACAGTTTTCTTTTGTCTTTTCTTCCTCTGGTCTATTTCACTCCCTGATCCTCTCTCTCCGTTTCTCCAGTCTGGATCATTTCTGCTCTCTGTGGGTTCATAAAGTAAATAATATCATACATGATTCCTCTCATCATTTCCTGTCTTATTCCCTCATCCAGGACTCTTCAGGCATCCCTCCATCACTTCCTCCATCCATCCCTCCATCCATCCCTCCCTCCATCCATCCATCCATCCATCCATACATCCATCACATCTCCTCTCCCCAGTTGTTGGCGGCTCTAGATAATTCCTGGTGTTGTCGGTCCGGTCCAAACTTCTCGGAGTCATTACTGAGGCTTAATCCCTCGATGATGTCACCGCGGGGAGGTCGCTGCTCTGTTGTGTGGAGGTGATCGCTGTAACTGTGTGTGTGTGTGTTACATGTTTGAGAGGAAGCCAGGACATGTGCGGTGAGGTGATTCCTCTGTGTGAGCTGTAATCTAAAGCAGTGAGCTGGTTTTCTTTTCATCATCACAGTTTTGATTTTGACTGAAGTAGAAAGTGAAGTTGAGTGTTTTTCTTTGTTGCTCTCTCTCTCTCTCTCTCTCTCTCTCTCTCTCTACTCAACACGACGCTCACAAATACCAACGCAATTAGTAATTTTCCACTTCTTTAATGCCTTCTGCTGCTGATTGATCGCACATGTTAGAGGATGAACAAGTGAAGCAGAGGTTACTGGTTTATGTACTGAAAGGAGAAATGATGGTCAACACATTAAATTAAGTAATCAAGTATTTTTACATGGGTGTTTCCATGTTATGCTACTTTATACTTCTACTCCACTACATTTATTTCCCATCTTTAGTTACTTTGCAGATTCAGATTATTAATGCAAAAATATAAATCAACTAATAAATGATTATGTATTATGTAAGGAATAATGTACAGCGAGCCGGTCATTGTTATGAAATAAACCCCGACAGGGCGATGCGGTTTATTTCACAACAATGACCCACTACCTGTACATTATCCCGCTTATTACACGGCTACTTACTAAAGAAATCAATAATTTCACACAAAAACGGTCTGCCAGAGTCCAACATCAGAACTGCACCCATAGCAACGGTCTGTTATACATAGCAACGGTCTGTTAAAAAGAAATAACAGACCGTAGAACGCTGTGATTGACCAATCAGAATCGAGTGTTCAACAAAGCTGTGGAACAATATAGATGAAACCACGCAACAGTACTGTATATAAAGTAATTAAAATCAGCTCCACTATAATTTATGTATTTATTTTAATTTAATTTAATTTTAATTATTTTAATTTGATTTAATTTGATTTAATTTTTTTTTTTTAGTATTTTTTATTATTATTATTTTAATTTTTTTGGGGTAATATGTATGTATATAAGTGGAATCAATACAAATGTTTGAATAATAATAATAATAATAATAATAATAATAATAATAATAATAATAATAATAAAATCTGCTCCCCCTCTTCCAGCTGCAACATTAAAGTGATGAACACATGCAATATAACTATTAATATTTGCTCAAGGTGTTCCCGAAATAGCACGAGAATGGGACGGATGTGAGGTCACAGTGACCTTGATCTTTGACCTTGACCACTAAAATCTAATCATCCTTGAGCCCAAATTTGAAGACATTCCTTTCAGGCGTTCCTGAGATATCACGTTCACAAGAATGGACCAGACGGACGGACGGACGGACAACCCGAAAACATAACACCTCCGCGCTGCTTACAGCAAATTAATCCATAATGAAAATAATCATTAGTTAATAGCTCAAAACTACAACAGCAAATCCCTGTTTTAATATTTTAACTCCCTTTAACTGAATACCTACATACTTTTACTGAAGTAAAGGAGTGTGGTGTTGTTAATCTGTTAATCTGCCACCTGAGTGATGTGATTCCTCTTTAACGGACCTCGTTGCTACGTTGCAGTTTGTGTTTAGACAGAACCAGCGAGACCGATGATCTGTTGATGCTGTTTTTGTTGCTAACGCCGTCGCCAACGACACACCCTCTCACCCTGTTAAATGATGTGTTCAGGTTCCTGAAGGAGGGGCGGAAATAAATCTAAAGATCTGGCGAGAGAGGAGCGATGTAGGAAAAGAAAGAAGGAAGATGAGGTGTCTGCGGGTATCGACCGCTGAGTTCATCCAACGGAGACGAGACAACTTCAGGTTACGGTCGAACGTACAGCTCGTTTATATGACGAGTTGAGATGAGAACACGTTGATTCAGCGGTTACTCCGGCTGTGGTTACACCGTGTTACCGGCACAGATTTGTTTTTACATTTTAATTTTTCTTACATTTCAATAACAACTCAAAACAGAGTAGAGCTGAAACGATTAGTTGATTCTTTGATTAGTCGACCGACGGGGAAATGATTTGCAACAATTTTGATAATCGTTAATCGTTTTAGTCATTTTTGAAGCAAAATCCCCAAAATTCACCGATGCAAACTTCTCAATTGTGAATATTTGCAGGTTTATTCGTATTATCTTTGGGCTTTGGACAGAATTTGCAGTATATGAAGTCGTCTCTTTGGGCTCTAGGAAATTGCACTGGGCATTTTTTACTATTTTATAGACTAGAAGTTATTAATCAGCAATAAATAATCATTAGTTTAATTGATAATGAATGAAAATAATGGTTAGTTTCAGCACTAAAACACAGATTTCTCTCTTGTCTATTAAATATAGTTTTAGAAAACAGCACTCTGTGTAAGTATAAAAATAAAACACAAGTTTTACAGACATTTATAGATATCTGTAAATATAATATTTCTATTTATGATCTTTGGTGAAAACATTTTCCTTCGTCTAACAGTAATTTACAACTTTTTCAGGTCTTTGTGGCGAATCTTTCCTCACATCTTTATAATTCATTTCTAATACTATTTGTAATTGAACATTTGTGTGTTGAATTTTATATAATTTGGATTTCGTGAAATATTTCTCACTCAAGCTGTTGTTGTTGATATCTGATGAATCTCTGCACCAGACACTCGCTGTCTGAAGAACAAATCAGGTCAGAAGTTGACATCGGTTCATTAAAAAGAGGATTCAGAGAGACAGCAGACTAAAGATCAGTTTGTTAAGTTATCAGGTGTGTTTTTATAGATCATAATGTGTTTCTAACTGCAGCTAAATGTGTCTCACATAAACCGTCTTGATCCAGTCGACACTGAGCTGTTTGCAGCGTAATCGTGTCTGTTGATCTGTTGAGCATAAACAGTTTCATGTTTGTCTAAACAATCATGAAATATGATCAACATTTGGAGACACATTTACGTTGTGGATTAGTTCAAACCCAGATCATTCGTTGGTTCGCGTAAGTTTGGAGCGTTATTTAACCTCCTTCAGGACAAGCTAGTATGACATGGTTGGTACCGATGGATTTTTGAGGTTTTTCTAGTTTCAAATAGCACCAGTATCGGACTTTTCTTCTGGCTTTCTTTTGGACATTTTTCAGACTTTTTTTTAACTTTTTTTCTGACATTTTCAGACTTTTTAGGATTTTTTTTGGACAAATTTTAGACATCTTTCAAAAAAAAATTCAGACATTTTACAGACTTTTTTTCTGACATTTTATGCGTTAAAGTTTTTTTTTTAATATATACATTTTTTTTTTTTTTTTAAATGTATTTATTTAATTTCTAATGTTCAAAATAAATCGTATTCAGTGATGCTTTGTGTGCATGGAGCTGCAGCCTCTTAGCCGAGGATGAGTGTAATATTTAGGTGAGTTGTTTTCACAAACAGCTGCTGAGTGATGACGTCCTGGTTTAGATAACGATGGAAAAGTTTGTCAGAATATATAAACTTGGCACTTTTGATCCAAACATCATCACTAAATCGAGTCAATATTTTTTTCCAGAGAAGACGTTTGTTGTTGTTGTTGGCATCTTGAGGCTCCCGAGGATTACTCTGAATTTACTCTGTGTTTGTTGTGGAAATTAAGTCTGGTGAGAATGTCTGCCCTCCTGACACGGATCAGGATCCATGGTTTGATTTATTAGAAGACATCTAGAGCTGCAACGATTAGTGGACCGACAGGAAAATAATCTCCACCTATTTTGATAATAAATTAATCATTAAAGTAATTTTTCATGCAGAAAACGCTGTTTTCAGCCTCTCAAATATGGAGATTTTCTCTGTTTTATATCATGGTAAACTGAATATCTTTGGGTTTTGGACAGAACAAGACATTTAAAGGCATAACCTATTAATAATCTAGAAAATATTCTGCAGATTAATTGAAAATAATCCTTAGTTGCAGCCTTAAAGCCATCTATTAAATTTTTTTTACAATCTCTAATTAGATTTGCAACACAGATATTACTTAATCCCTGAATAATTCATCCTACTTTGAGATAAATCTTATGACATGAAGATACAATCCCTGATTTTGTGACAGTTTTCCAAAATTTCTCCCAAAGTACTGATGAAACTTTTCAACTTTTAAATGTTTTAAAACAGTTTTGAGCTCAGATTTTGGTGGATGACATAAAGTAGCTAAAACATTATCCTAGAAAAGGACAAAAATACATTTTTATCTGAGTTTACCTCACATTTATTATTTAATATCAGTGTTTTGAGTCACTTTTCTCATAAACCATCATCCAGTTGTGTTAATGGATCGTGGAGCTGCTGAAGTCTCTGTTAAATTTACTGTTTGTCGTTTCGTGGTTATCCTCGTTGTCATGGAGAAGATACAAGATCTGACTTTAAACAACATCCTCATCCAAACCCACAAACAGAGTTTATTATATCTAACCTGGCATTCAATTTAACATTTTCTCTTTGAATAATTCCTCTTGGAGACTTCGTCCATCTGTGCAAATCCTCAGTTTTCATACCGTTTCTCTTCAGAGGAAGAGCTCATGTCTTATTATCTGCAGGTCAAAGGTCAGGTTGTTTTTGTTTTTAATCCTGTCAAGACAGTCGAGGTTATTTAAGGTGATGCTCAGCAGTTTTACGGTCCTGTCTGCAGACTTCATCGTCATGTTTTAAAGCTCCCCCGAGGATCCTGTTTAAACTTCGGCCACAGTATTTTTTCCTCTCCACGAGGAGCGGCCGTACGGAGATTTGGACCCTCTGAGCAGCTCTGAATGCCGGGACATCCGGGACTCTGTGAGAGCCTGTCGACTAACACATCTGCTGTCTGAATTATTCCTAGAAGTATGAGTGAGTGTTTATCTGGGTTTTGACTGTTTTTAATGTTCCCCTTTTATTTATGCATTTATTTCATCATGTGTAATAATTATTTTATTATTATTATTATTATTATTATTTATTTTTGAATTTATTTATTTTTACATTTATTCTTTATTAATC
Organism: Sebastes umbrosus; assembly: GCF_015220745.1. Lineage (NCBI taxonomy): Eukaryota > Metazoa > Chordata > Actinopteri > Perciformes > Sebastidae > Sebastes > Sebastes umbrosus. Next base: position 28,888,194 of record NC_051283.1, on the reverse strand, counting down.
TTTTTATTTATTTTATTTTTTTTAAATGTATGTATTTATTTATATCAATTCATGTCACATTTCATCAATTAATTAATGGCTACAATGAATGACTATTTATCTATCGAGTCCTTTATTTATTCATGGTTCTGTTTAATTTTCCTTTTTATTTATTTATTTGTATTCATGTCTAAATTTATTTATTTTTGCATGTATTTTATAATAAATAATTATTTTTTTATTTTTTATTTTTAAATATATTTATTTATTATTACTGTCCTCTTTACTGTCTACGATCTAATAAAAGCATAAAAATGCACCTGAAAAACAGTAATTCCCCAGGTGGATTTTGGTGTGTTCAAACTGAACATGCATCAAAAACTACAGGTGATGTGGATGCAAACAAAGTCATTGTAGATGCAAATAAACGTGACGCACTAACTGAGGCAATAATACATGGACTCAAAGTGAAAATGTTTGAACTCGACTGAAAGACTTGAGGTTATCGTGAGTCTGTATGACTCTTTATCTAGAATAAACTGAAAACAACATGTCTTACCTGGCTGGTGAAGGTGATGTAGTAGGTGTCGTACTGGACGCGAGGTTGAGTCCAGAGCAGAGTGACGGACGTCTCTGTGATGTCTCTGGTGCTCAGCCGGGTAACCCCCGACATGACTGGAGAGAGAGATTTATATAGTTCATTTGTTGGTTTATTTAACAGAGACAGTGCACATTAATAAACATCACTGTATTTTATATCTATAGTCCATGAACAGATGTTACACTCTAAAAACAGAAGATTAAAATGACAAAGTTATTGAGATCATTTATTATAAGCATGCAGAACAATAATAAATATAATATTAATGTTAGTAAAACATCATACCGGACATCACTATACTAATCGGAACAGAGTATTCAACAAAGCCGTGTAATAAAAGCATCATAGATGAGGGTCAGTAGGGGCCTACTGCCATTTCAATGCAACGCTGTCAAGCTCGTTAGAGAAACTCCTCTTTCATTGGTTGTAGCCGCTCCCTCCTAACTACCTCATAGCAAATAATTCAACATAAAATAAGATGAAATCAGATTGTATGTACAGATATATTGTGTACCACGGCCCCAGAACAAGACAAACAAGTCTTTTTTTCCTTCAGATTTTTTAATGTAAAAAGTTTTCCTTCGTCTCGTCTGTCTTTCTTTCTCATGTGATTGATGCGATGGAACAAATGAACCAGCAGGCCTCCACTGGTGCTGAAAACTGATGTACGTATCAGCGTTTGGCATCAAACCGTCAGCCGTTTGCTAAACTGGCATCACGACAATGAAACAAACTCTTCGATTTGATCTGCTACTTGTAAGTGATACGGAGGATGTTTTAGTCATTAAAGGGTTTGATCCAGACCGGGTTCATGATTCAGAGCCTCAGATCAGATCAGGGAGAAGAAGCTGGATGGCTCTGAGAGACAAGAATGAAACAGATCTGAAAGATGATTTCTCTCAGGAGCTGGTGGAGACCAAACCAGAGCTAAAAGAACAAACAACAACTTAAGAACAACTTTTAAAGTACTTGTACTTATTGAGTATTTCCATTTTCTGCTACTTTATACTTCTACTCCACTACATCTCTACTACATCTGTACTTTTTACTGCGCTACATTTGTCCGACAGCTTTAGTGACTTTGTTCAAATTTAGATCATTTATACAAAATATAAGAAGATTAATTTGAGATGCGGCTCATTACTGTGTCAAGTTGTTGTAGTGATAGAAGTATATGATGGTCATCCACATGCTCTATTATGTCTCTTAAGTTGTTGCTGCATTTTTTGGGTTGATAACATTTGATACACAGATTTGGTACTAAATCTAACCATTTTTTACCACTGGAGAATTGATAAAAATGATCAATTATCCCTCCAAAATACCACATTAAGACACCAAGACCTTGAGGATCACCATAGAAAAAGCCATGCTGTGATTTAGGATCAAAAACCTTTGAAATTTGGAGATTTTCTGCAAGAATTGCATAATTCGTCGATTGGATGGCGAGCACTTCTATTCTGTAAACTGCTCAGAAACCCCCTTATTGTCAATGTAGCTAGTAAAGCCATTCATCCTCTGAATGCTCTAGGTCTCTAGTTTGGTGCTTTTGTGAATGGAGTCTGGTGGCTTTGAAGAGAGCGATGTAACGGCTTCAGTTCCCCGTCAGAAAGGGCTGTCTGATGGCGAGGTGAAAATATTCTAAATATAGCATACACTAGATTTTGTTAGGTGGCTAAAATACGTTTTTCTGCTGACGCTTTACCTCACCATCAGATGGGTAACTGAAGCCGTTATAGCGCTCTCTTCAAAGCCACCAGACTCCATTCACAAAAACAGTTATTTTATTCCAAACTAACCCTTTCAGTTATTTCCAACCTCAGCCCAGCTAACGTTGACTCAGCTGGTGATAGCGTTCACATTATTCATAACCTTATTGATTAGCTTACTGTGATGCAGATGGAGTCGACCTTTTAGTACAAGATCTGAGTACTTCTTCTTCCACTGGGCAAAAGAAATGCTTCACTTTTGTGGAAAATAAAGTTGTATTCTTTTCTATTCTATCAATAAACAGTTTATCACGAAGTTTTATGACATTTTTATGACCACGACAATGTATTTTCTGTCACGTTGTATACATTTCACACGCATCGGTCTTCCACATAAAGTGCAGTTGATGAAACCACAGAGTGAAACATGTGGCTCTGTGTGTGAAGCTGCCAACGCTCTCAGCTCTCAGCCTGGCGGAGCCACACAGCTGATGTATGACTGCACACAGCGGAGGCACACTCCGTAATAAATCACCAGTCTCTCGTAAAATAAGTGCTGAAAAATTCACAGCTCAGTGGTTCACCAAGAGCCTGACGTCATGCTTCCCGTAACCAATTACCAACAGGCACTTTACATCATACGAGCTGAGGCATTTACTACCACATGCGTTCAGAAACTGGTGCAGAAGCTCCATAAAAGAAGGTGCAAGAAACTGCAAAGTTTTTCCTTTAACTGCTTTTATATAAAGATTCAAGATGTTGAAACTACAATAAATGATCAGCAGCAGCGCCGATTCTAGACTCTTTTTCTCTTCGTCTTAACGCTAGTGAATAAATGTTGGTATCACATGAAACTAGAAAACCTAAATAATGCTCCAAAGTTGGGCTAAATTTTGGCGAAGAAAAACTGTCACAGACATTTTCAAAGGGGTCCCTTGACCTCTGTCCTCCAGATATGTGAATGTAAATGGGTTCTATGGGTACCCACGAGTCTCCCCTTTACAGACATGCCCACTTTATGATCATCACATGCAGTTTGGGGCAAGTCATAGTCAAGTCAGCACACTGACACACTGACAGCTGTTGTTGCCTGTTGGGCTGCAGTTTGCCATGTTATGATTTGAGCATATTGTTTTATGCTAAATGCAGTACCTGTGAGGGTTTCTGGACAATATCTGTCATTGTTTTGTGTTGTTAATTGATTTCCAATAATAAATATATACATATATTTGCATAAAGCAGCATATTTGCCCGGTCCCATGTTGATAAGAGTATTAAATACTTGTCACATCGGGAGATTGGGTACATTTTGAACAGATACAAAATTTGCAATTAATTTGCGATTAATTGTGATTCAATATTGTAAACGATTGACAGCCCTAGTTCAAACATGTGTTCATATTTAAACTACCAACCTTGTCACCTCACCCTGCAAAAAGAAAAACATTGTGATTGAATTCAGGTATTTTTTGCACAAGTTCAAAATGTGCATAAAAGCAGGTTGATGGAAACGTACTGCTGCTGCCCTCTTATCTCCCTCCGTCTCACACGGGGCCTCAGACTGCAGGACTTCCCTCCCTTCGCTCCGATCAGCGGTCGGTTACATTTGGGAAAACACTTAACGCTCTCACACACACACACACGTGTCGGCCATTACGCAGCAGCAGCAGCAGTCTGAGGGGATCCTGCTGTTAATGAAACACTTCCCTCTCTGGAACCACTGCAGCTGGAAGCAGCACAGACACACACAAGCTAACGCGCTAACGTAGCCTCGACAACAACAACAAGGACGACGGCAAAGAACAACAACGAAAACAGCAACTAGACGTCACTCAAACAAGGATGCAGCGAATCAACAAAGTGAACGGAAACGTCCTCAATGATGAAAATAAAAACTTTACGAGTGCTCTGAGCAGAAACGATGAGATCATTGATGGAAAATAAGTTGTTGAATGAATCAAGACCAGTTCAAAGCAGAGTTAGCATGCAGCTTTAGCCGTGATGTCGAGCTCTGCTTTTCCTGCAAAGTGTTTCCATCCTTTACTGGATGTGTAGTGTTTAACACGCTGGATTTATCATGTGAGGGTGCAGGTCGGATCCATGCTGACCCTCCGACGTTTTCTAGACGAAACCAGAAAGCGGTTTGTTTTGGTTGACGGATACGGAACGGATATGACGTCACGTTACTCAGACTACAACAATAAAAGCGGTAACTTCCTTTTACTCAAATGAAGCAGATATATCGATTCTGGTATTAAAAAAATCGTAAAAAAAACCCCTAAAAAATACGGACTTGGTGTACAAAGACCTTTAGCATTTCAACATCAGAATTTACTGGCTGTGGTGGAAGAAGTACTCAGATCTTTTGCTAAAGTAAAATATAGCAATACCACAGTGTAGCCTCAGGTCTCCAGGACTCACCGGTATCACAGTTGGCTCCGGTCCTCCCCTCCTCACACTGGCTGCAGTCTGGTCCGGTGAACCCTCGCCGGCAGACGCACTTCCCTTTGACGCACCGCCCTTTGTTGTTGCAGTTTCCGGGACAGCGTTTGGCGGAGCAATCCGGCCCGGCAAAGCCCACCTCGCAAACGCACTTCCCGTTTGCGCACTTCCCGTGGTTGCTGCAGTTTTTGGGACAAGCTTTCTCAGAGCAGTCGTCTCCGGTGAATCCAGCGTTGCAGACGCACAGTCCGTTAACGCAGCGCCCCCTTTTTGTTGCAGTTTCCTGGGCAGGACGCCTCAGAGCAGTCGTCTCCGGTGAATCCAGCATCACAGACGCACCGTCCGTTCAAGCAGCGACCCTTGTTGTTGCAGTTTCCTGGACAGGACGCCTCAGAGCAGTCGTCTCCGGTGAATCCAGCATCACAGACGCACCGTCCGTTCAAGCAGCGACCCTTGTTGTTGCAGTTTCCTGGACAGGACGCCTCAGAGCAGTCGTCTCCGGTGAAGCCGCTGTCGCAGACGCACCGTCCGTTAACGCAGCGTCCCTTGTTGTTGCAGTTTCCTGGGCAGGACGCCTCAGAGCAGTCGTCTCCGGTGAAGCCGCTGTCGCAAACACATTTACCGTTCACACACCTGCCGCGGTCGCTGCAGTCATCCGGGCATGTTCTTTCAGAGCAATCCGGGCCGCCGAATCCGTCATCGCAAACGCACTCTCCATCAACGCAGCGCCCCTTGTTGTTGCAGTTTCCTGGACAGGAGTCCTCAGAGCAGTCTGCACCGGTGAAGCTGCTGTCGCACACACATTTACCGTTCACACACCTGCCGCGGTTGTTGCAGTTGTCAGGACAGGCCCTCTTTGAGCAATCCGGGCCGGTGAATCCAGGATTGCACGCACACTGTCCGTTAACGCAGCGGCCCTTGTTGTTGCAGTTACCTGGGCAGGATTTCTCAGAGCAGTCTGTGCCGGTAAAGCCAGGATTGCACACACACTGCCCGTTCACACAGCGCCCCCTGTTGTTGCAGTTACCAGGACAGGATTTGTCCGAGCAGCTGGGACCAGCGAAGCCACTGTCGCAGACGCACTTGCCGTTCACACACCTGCCGTGGTCGTTGCAGTTGTCGGGGCAGCCTCTCTGCGAGCAGTCGACGCCGGCGAAACCAGGGTCGCAAACGCACTGTCCGTTCACACACCGCCCGTTGTCGTTGCAGTTTCCGGGACAGTTGGACTCGCTGCAGTCCGGGCCGCTGAAACCGGGGAAGCAGACGCACTTTCCGTCCACGCAGCGCCCCTGATCGCTGCACTCGTTGGGACACTCGTCCGTCTTTGGTTTGATGGAGCAACCTGCACCTGAAGCAGAGAGACAGAGGACAGACGGGTTAAACAAGGGAGAGGACACAGAGACACTTCAACCATGTGGTCTTTCATGTAGGATGTTTCCATGCTAGCTATTCTTCGGCTAGCCTATAATCTTTTGTAATTGGACAACGCCCTGCTCTGTGGGTAAAGAAAGGCTTTAACCAAGCACGTATTGTGAAGTCAGATGTAGATGAAAGAGTTGCCAAAAATAAAAATGTGTCCTTATAGCCTCACTAGTAGCGGAGCTCGAACTGTACAGTTCATCCTGACAGAAGCTTTTGTTTGCTGCAGTTTAATAATGGAAGTTGATCTGAAACATGTCTTGAATTATTTAGAGCAGAGTCGTCGTCCCTCTCAGTATTTGGGGGGGTGGAGGTCTAATCCTCTCTAATTAGACTGTAACGCAGCGCTGCTTTGACTAATTACAGGAGGGTGGAGGAGGGAAGCTGCTCCGGACTGGGAGGAGATGGAGCCGGACTGAGATCACACTGGGCAGCGAGCGGAGGACACACACACACACACACACACACACACCCACGCACACACACACACACACACACACACACACATACACACACACACAGTTAGCTCATGCTTCGAGCTCTGCCAGTTTCTAATGGATCAGTCCTGAGGTCAGCTCCACTCCGACGGAGGAAGTGACTGATGGACTGAATCTAACATAAATCTGTCAAAGATGATTTAACTGACAGTCACAAGTACAAATACTCTAGTAAGTACAAAACGGAGGTAATGGTACTCCGACTTTGTACCTCAAACCCACTACGATTATTTAACGACTGTACTGAGTTGTTTTGCAAATGAATAGTTTACACTTTGTTATATCTAGGTAGGGTTCAAGACTCCAACATGACCCCAATCGGTGTCTTTAACGTCCAAAACCCCTTACATCGTAAGTCAGATTGACTTTAAATTTGACCCACATGTCCAGCTCAATGTGCTCTATAAAAAAACCTCAAGAACCTCTAAAGTCCACTTGACTAAATTTTCCACCATTTTTAATATATATATATATATATATATATTTTTTTTTAATCGCCTCCTTAATCTTTATGGACATTTATTCTCGATGGACATCAGAGATAATGATATCATCGGAAAGGGTACGTCACACTGAATCTAAAGATATCACAATAGAATCATGGAGTGAATGAATACAGAACTTCTACTTATAATAGAGTATTTTTACTACTTTTCTTTCTACTAAATGTATGCCGAATTATCTGTTAGCAGTTCCTGTTTGCAGTGAACCCATTAATCAACAGACATCTATCACTGGATTACTTTGAATCTGAAGAAAACTTAAAAATGTGATTATTCTCAGGCAGGTTCTACAGTTATACGAATACTCTTTTTTCTATGATTTCTAAGCAGATTTATAGACATTTATTCGTTAGTTTCATGGCAAACTATCCAATAATTGTCAACATTTATTTCACTCAAAACCTCCCGGTGGCGCCAGAGGAAAAATCAGAAGAAATCTTTAACATTCATTCTCTGGGGAACGTGAATGTCCGTACAAAATGTAATTTACAAATCCAACAACAGTTAAAATACATCAGTCTGGACCACAGGGGTGGACCGACCGAGCGTGGCTGTTTTTGTTCGCAGCTTTTGACCAACAACAATCCAGCTGTGACTACAGAGAAACAGGGATTTTTCAACAAACAAAGAACATTCAGTGCCGTGTTTATACAAGACATGTTGCTATAAACACATGCTGCGCAGCAAAGCAAGAACACAAAACCCAGATGTGTCATTTCAGAATGTAATCGGGCTAAAAATTCATAACAGTGAGAGTCTAGACTGTTCTGTTACGTTATCAGTACCAAAAGAATCATATTAGATCATGTGTTTGTATTTGTTGTCATGGTGAAGCACATGGCGAATAGTGATAGCATGACTGTGGTCAGATTGAAAAGCTGTGTGAGAATGATCATCATTTTTCATAGTTAGGATAACATTTAGGAATCAAATCTAGGTTCAACACCTCCGTTATTTATCTGGGGATAAGCACCTTGAGATGCACCATCTTGTTCTCAGAAGGGACCGTCTTATATTTATGATTTATTATGTCCTAATAACTTAATTTTACTGTGTGTCAAAACAAATCACAGACAACAACATGTTGATAAAAGACAAGTTTTAAGTGGTTTTAGGGTGGATCTCTGGCGTTTTGTCCCGTAAAAGACGTTACTGTAAATCACGTGACCCCCTGAGGGTTTAACTTCCTCTGGTCCAGACGATCATAACGGAGCTAAACATGTCCTCAAAACATCCAAACATATTTTCTCAATCAGCTTAAAAGGAACACACAATGTTCTGCTGTTTTGTTTATTTCACATCAGAGATTTTCATGTATTTGTGGTTTTGGAGATGGGCGGGGTTCAGTTACAAAAACATGACATCATCACCTAAATATGATGTTTTTGAGGTTGAAGGCCTTCACACACCGGAGGGGCAGGCGGCGTGACAAATATAAACAACACGAAAACGAAAATACTCGCCTGCGAATATTCAGCTCAGTTGCATGAAAGGGCTTATGAATGACACGATGATGTGCGAGGCAAAAGCGTGCAATAAGAACGGCGTTCTTGCTTTTGGCGTGTCATTTGTCGCCATGTAGTCTGTACTGACTGCAATGTAAACGCATCCGTGTGAATGCTACGCTCAGAGGTAGTGACGTAGAATTAGAAGAGAGGGAGACTGCTGATGCTGGGTGGATGGGTCCAACAAAAACAGGACTTTAGACCAGGAGGCCGCTGTTCGAGACCAATGTTTTGTTTTGTAAGTGACGTTAGTGACTATTTTCCGTACTTGTGTTACGCTGTTTCCATACGTATTTTAAGGCTAAAATGCCTTACTGTGAGATCGGGTTGGAATATTTTATGTCTAGGGCTTTTATTGTGTAAGGTAAGAATGGAAAGAGTGGATCTGGTCCGCGCTGCCTTTGTCAAGGTTTAAAGGAGTAATATACTGTATGTGTCCGCTATGTCCGTTCTGCACAACTTCATTGGTTGATGCCTTTATTCGCGGTGCAAAAGCTCAGAAAAATCCACCTTGTTCTGAATTTTTTTTTTTGATTTTTCGCCTTAATTCGCACATCACATTCTGTGATGTGCGAATTAATCGCACAACATAAAACCTGGTGTGTAAAAAGGCCTTTAAACTAGGGCTGTCAAAGTTAATGTGACAATAACGCGTTAACACAAATTTGTTTTAACGCCACTACTTTCTTTAGCACATTAACGCATCTTGCATTTCAACTGTCATGGCCATTTTCAAAGGGGTCTTGACCTCCGAAAAAAAAGTCTGAAATAAAAGTTTGAGAAATTTCCGAAATAAAAGTCAGAATTTTTTTTTTTTTTAAAAGTCCGAAAGAAAAGTCGGAAAAATGTTCTGAAGAAAAATCTGAAAAATGTTCTGAAGAAAAATCTGAAAAATGTCCGAAAGAAAGACAGAAGAAAAGTCTGATACTGGTGTCATATGAAATTAGAAAACCTAAAGAATCCATTGGTAGCAACCATGTCGTACTAGCTTGTGCGAAGGAGGTTAAATAACGCTCCAAAGTAAATTTTGGCGAGGAAACCTGTCACAGGCATTTTCAAAGGGGTCCCTTGACCTCTGACCTCCAGATATGTGAATCTTTACAGACATGCCCACTTTATGATAATCACATGCAATTTGGGGCAAGTCATAGTCAAGTCAGCACACTGACACACTGACAGCTGTTGTTGCCTGTTGGGCTGCAGTTTGTCATGCTATGATTGGAGCATATTGTTTTATGCTAAATGCAGTACCTTTGAGGGTTTGTTTTGTTTATTGATTTCTCTGCTCTGCAAAGCCGAGTGAAGCATTGTCACATTGTTCTCACGCTGCTTACAGACACTTTAACTGTTGTTGCTTATGTAAAGCTAGAGAGAAATATTAACAATGAGCTGGTTTTACCTTTGCTCTCCTTGGAGGTGCAGCAGCCTCCCTCAGCTCCTCCACATTTCTCCCTGAGAGACGACACCTCCCTCTCCAGCCTCTCCAGACGCTCCCGCAGGGCAGCGAAGTCCGCCTCACAACCGCAAGACCCGGAACCTGAGCCCGACGGAACCAGTTTGATCTTGTGGGTCAGGACCAGAGGAGAACCGGGGATCAGGTTGATTTCTCTACCTGAGAGATGAACAGGTTGGATTAAAAAACTGGGAGGAGATGGAAACTGAACTTTAGATGCTTAAATGAGTATGATTAATAAAATAAACAGGTTTTTACCTCCCTGGCTGACATCAGATGAATCCCCCTGAGTGAGGAAGCTCTCTGAGATCACCACCTGTAACAATGTCAAAGCTCAACTTTAGTATCTCTTTGTGTTATGTTTGCAGTATTGCTGCGTCCTAAAAGAGCAATTATTAAACGATGCATTGAGTTAGGAACAAGCGATGACCTCTGGTGCTGAGAAATGACGCCAATACTGAGGTGCCAAAAACTGCAGTTCCTCAAAGCCAAACTTTACTCGTTTTTCTTCAGTAACGCTGGTAACTTACCGGGGATCAGGCCTCCAGGTCGTCCCGGTAATGCTACATGAGTACTTTTACTTCTGGTACTTTAAATATATTTTGATTTTGACTTAAGCAATATTTTGAATGCAGGACTTTTACTTGTAACAGAGTATTTCTAATTACTAATTCTGACAGTTTTTCAATCCAACTTCTAAACCAAACGTTTCTGCAGAGTTTTCACATCTCACAAGTAAACGGTCAACGTTTGAATGCATTTCTATCAAGAATGCAGTCTTTACTAAACTACAGCAAAGACAGTTTGTCTTTTCTGGGATGATGTAGCTGATAAACAGAGGTGGAAGAAGTACTCTGAGCATCAAAATCTACTTAAAATGAGAGGATTTCTAAAGGGAGTCTGGCGCTCAGAAACACTACCACTTTTGTCCAGAGGGGCCGCTAAAATCAACACAAGATTTAAGTTCCTCGTAGTAGCTTTCAGTAAAAGTACATAAATACTACTACCAAAATATACTTTAAGTACCAAAAGTAAAAGAAACATTATGCAGATATTATTGTATTATAATTATTGATGCATTCATGAATTCATCACTTTAATGTTGCAGCTGTTAAAGGTGGAGCTCATTTTAATGATTTTGTTTACAATTTTTACTTGAGTAAAAGATCTGAATACTTCTTTTACTACTGCTCATTTGGGCGTAACTTCCAGATGATCAAAAATCGTACATTTTTGGCATTAAGTACACGAAACTTGTCTGAATGCATCATTATTTTTCTGTCTTTATTTGGGAGGATTTGAGGAGAATCAGGTTGAGATTAGTCTTCACTTCTTGAAGGAAATATTATCTCTTCAATTGGAGGATGTTTCTGTCAATGCAGCCAATAACCTGTCAGTCATTTCTACTCGTTTTGCCGACGGTCCAACTGTTCCTCACTAAATCACCAAACCGACAATCGACTCACCTTGACGGAGTCCTGCTTGGCATCCCTCGGCGTCCTCTGACCTCTGACCTGTAACTCGTGGGAGGTTGATGGAGTCAGGAGGGCCGGAGCAGCCAGGAGGAGGACGAGGAGGAGGGAGGAGGGGATGAAGGGAAACATCGCTGGGGTCGGACCAGGAAAAATCTTCCTCAGGTTGTTTAGGAAAATAAAAAAAGGAGAGGGAAAGAAGGGAAACTGCTCAGGAAATCTGGGCTGATTGAAGCTGTTTAGTTTGGTTGAGTTGAAGCTGATTGTTTCCAAAGATGAACAGATTAGCAGCACTCGAGCTGCAGGTGAAAGAGATCTCTGTCGGCTGCTGTCACTTCAATCACATCCCACAGAGGTGATGACATTCACCGCTCCTTTTGCCTCCCGTCTCTCCGCTGTTCTCCAGGTGATTTTCCTCCTCTGGAACGAAGACAGAAACACATTTAAAGACATCTTAAAGTTTCACGTTAGCTCAGCAGACTCCACTTTGGTCACAATTAGCAGATATGGGGCCATTAGCTGTTTACGGGCCTGTCGGTGCAGCGTGTCGGCCAATAAACCACAACGGAAAAACTAACTTGGTCTGAAAGGGTAATTTGTTATAATGCAGTCTTGGCGATGGATCAGACTAAAGGCTGGTTATTTAGACTACTTAATATATTTAGTATTTGAAGAGTATTTAATGAAATGGAATCTCATGTCTTATTGGTTTAGCTGTGTTAGGCCTTACTGATCCTGATTGATTTGGAAAATGAAGCTCAATATGAACGTGTTTATCTGTTCAAAATGTACCTTAAAGGGAGATTTGTCAAGTATTTTTTATACTCTAATCAACATGGGAGTGGGCAAATATGCTGCTTTATGCAAATGTATGTATATATTTATTATTGGAAATCTATTAAGAACACAAAACAATGACAGATATTGTACAGATTTATTTTAATAATTTTTTTTATCCTCTTTTCTTTCTTTTTTTCTCATTTTAACTTTCTTTTTTGTTCTTTATCCTTTTTGCATCGTCAGTGGGTGAAGGGACAATCATTTGCACTTGTGCTTCTGTACACCTGATATTACTTCCAATAAATTATTACGGGAAAAAATAAATAAATAAATAGGTCAATAACAACAAGACAAGCGTTGATCAGAGTTTCCAACAATGGTCAAAACTAATCTGTTACTGTTTGACATTTTTTAAATTGAATCTCTATTTTATGGTCAGACAGTATTTATGTAAATCCCCACAAAAGACCACGATATTATTAAACTACAGGAAAAAGATAAACATCTCCACACTTAGAGTTTCCCCCTGACATTTCCTCCTGCACACATTCAGTAGCTGAGCGAATCCACAAATATGAGTCAAACCCTAAATGATCCAACCACCGTGTTTCCCCAGAGAGGTTTAGAACCGAAGCTGGTTAATACTTCCGCTATTTGAGCTCAAATCCACTTTCTGCAGCAGCAAAACCAGCTGCTCAGACTTCCCAGTGCTGGACCCGAGTCCACAGCAACAGCATAACGTCATCCCGTCTGCAATTTGACTGCACAAATTAATAAATATCTGGGGCCAGTTATTATTATAAGGGAGCCAGCCTGTCAACATATTGCATATTGTTAACTGAGTTTCGTTTCCTGCTGTCTTCTCAGAAGTTCTGCCATTATTACGTCCTCCAAGGAGGTTTTCGGTTTGGTTTGTTGGTTTCTTTGTCTGTTTGTCAGCAGGATTACAGAAAAAACTACTTGACCGATTTTCATGAAACTTGGTGGAAGGGTGAAGCATGGACCAAAAAAGAATTTACCAAATAAAGTTGGACAAATCTATGAATATACCAAATAAAATTGGACAAATCTATGAATATACCACATAAAGTTGGACAAATCTATGAATATACCAAATAAAGTTGGACACAGTATGTCTCCTAGTACTCAGTTTGTGTACTGAAGGCCTATGCCTCCTTCAAACTGCTGCGTCTCATATGTGAACCTGACTCTGTTGCTAATTTAACTTGACCCGACACAAACAGGGTTCAGCATCTGCAGTTTAACGTCCATCTTTGTCTAGAACTCTCGTGAGCCGTCTCTATTGACTTCAATGGGAACAATTAGCTTGTAAATACCTGCCCGTTAAAGCTGCTGCAGCTGCTCCTGTCGGACGGACCCTCTGAGAAAACACAGGAGGGCAATAGAAAGTCCCTGAACGCACCGTAAAGACTCTCCAGCTTTACTTTCTCTCACTGCTGCTGGTTTTCATTCCTCCTGTTCACACCGAGCTTCAGAAGCCAAAATAAACTCCTTCAGAGCGGCTCGTTCAAAACACAAACTTCTGGTTGATGCTGAGATACGACTGAACAGGTGAGTAAACCTGGAGGCTTTCAGATGTGTCTGTAAAGGGGAGACTCGTGGGTACCCATTCACATATCTAGAGGTCAGAGGTCAAGGGACGGACATGACCGTTTTTCCTTGCCAAAATTTAAGTTTATTTAGCGACAAACTAGCATGACATTGTTTTGCGTTTACGCGTTAACTTTGACAGCCCTAATTTAAACATTTTCGTGAGTTTCCAGAGGCAGCGAGTCGCGCTGGACGCCCCTGATTTGCATAAAGTCGCCTACTTTATGCAAATGAGGAGCTGCCAACATGACACCCCGTCTCTAGAAACGCAATGCAGCGCTACCAGAATGCATTGCAAGGGCTGCTTACGTAGATAACTAGAATGGCACCCGGAGAGCGCAGACCTCCGCCAACGGAGATAGTCGGCTTATTATTAACACGTGTAACGTATCGGCGGATGCTTCTCTCATTTAGCAGCCTTGTTATGTCTGTATAACGTTACACTATGTTGTCTCTCGTCCCGTCATCTACCGCTTTTTTCTTTCTCCCGGACAGCAGCTCCACACACGTATGTAATACTTCTGCTATTTGAGCTCAAATCCACTTTCTGCAGCAGTAAAACCAGCTGTTCAGACTTCCCAGTGCTGGACCCGAGTCCACAACAACAGCATAACGCCATCCCGTCTGCACAAATTAATAAATATCTGGGGCCGGTTATTATCATAAGGGAGCCAGCCTGTCAACATGTTGCATATTGAGTTTTGTTTCCTGCTGTCTTCTCAGAAGCTCTGCCATTATTATGTCCTCCATCACGCACTTTTGGAGTAATCCTGCTAACAGACAAACAAACGCACAAACAAACAAACCAACGCCGGTGAAAACATAACCTCCTTCTGAGGCCTTTGGGAATGGGTTGTGTGGAAATGACAGATCTTGTGGACATGTACCATAAGAGTAAACTCAATAACCTGAGGAAGACAAGTGAAAAAAAGCCTCTGGTTAGTGGCTTTTTGGTCAGAATATTTTAGTTTTTATTGCAGGTTAATGGCGTGTTGTAATGCTTTGCCTGGCCATTGGTGATGTAATGATTGACAGCCGCCACACCGCCTTCGTTAACGAGCATCAGTGACGTACTCAGTCTGGACAGCCAGACGGGGGCTTTCACAGGACGAGGTCACACGGACAACATATGACAACATGAAATCATTTGGAAAAGAAACTCACAGAGTTTATGGTTTTCACATAAATTTGCATCGATTTTCATCTTGCAGCCACTGTAATTATCACCGCAGCACATTTAAACATAATGCATGCATTCATGCAGGAGCCTTAAGGTGAAGATGCAGTCAAAACATCCTCTTCTTAACATTTTATTCAGTTTTTTTATTCCTAAAACATCTGGAGAAAACAAGTCAGAATACGCCGACAGAGTGATTTCACCTGTTTCTAATACAAAGTCTCATGTTTTAGGACTTTACAGGCATCGTTCTGTTGATATTCCTGCAACAATCTGTCTCCTTTCTGTTTTAATTGATATTGATCTGGCTGAAATAAACTCATCCCACTTGCAGACTGTGGAATATACAAGATATATATATATATTGTTATTTATTTATTGTTTTGTTTTTCAAGGTACTTGTCATTTGTCAATTCCAGCAAGCAGGCAATAAAAATTTGGTTCCAGGTTCCTTCAACTATGCTCATAAAATATGTAAAAGTAAAAGCAAAATGATAATTAAGGCATAAAATAGAGCTGTTAAAACATATCTCTTAATATAAACACAACTAAATATAAAATAGTAAAGTTAATTTGTAATTTTTTAATTGATTTTGTTATGCTTTGTTTTCTGTCCATTCCTATGTATTGCATACATATTGTATATTGTGTATACTGTTTTGTGTACGGCCCTTTGCACCAAAAACAAAAACAAAAAACAATATTGCATGACACAAGAACATCCTTTTTGTGACTCATACTAAATACAAAATCACTTTCAGTCACAAAAAGTTGTACGAAAGTTTCTATTTTCCATCAGCTGTGGAGCTGAAAGTTGTTCATACTTTCTGTACCGTGCAAATAAAATATTGCACACTGTTGAATTATTCAGAATATTGAATATATGGTTGTATATTATCAGTTATCTATGATTTCCTAAAGTCCAAGACGACGTCTTCAGGTTCAAAGATATTCATAAAGACAAAGTCGTCACAACTAAAAAGGATTAATCAGTAACAAAATAGCTGAGATTTAGATATTTGCCTCATTGTTTCATCTGTAGTTGATTCATTTTGCTAATTGAATTCATGTCTCCTCGTGCACATTGATGCAATATTCATAATATCAATGAACTTATTTCCAAATTGATTGAAATCAATCAAAGCAGCATCTTACCTGCTGTGAGCTGAGGTGACTTTCCGTCTCTGTGAAACTCTCATTGAATGACCAGCAGGAGGACGAGAGGACGGACAGAAAGAGAGGAGGAAAAAAAAGAGAAAGAGAGAGGGGAGGAGAGCTGTAAAATTTTCTCATACTTGAAGAATTTTTCCTCCTCTCTCTCTCCTCCTCCTCCTCCTCTTGCTCTCTGATGTAATTCTATGTGCTTTACAGGTCCCTGTTGGGCGGACGATTTGAGATGGAAAACATCTGAATTTTTAGATGTTTTTAGGGGAACGTGGGGGCCTGAAGGTCTTTAATGTGTCTCTGTCCTCTACTGGACTCTCCGTGGCGTCAGAGACTCTTGTTGTTTGTTGCCTCGGTCACATTGTGATGCTGATAAACCTGCTCTCTATTGACTGTCATTGAAGCAGCTCCAGGATCTGACGTCACACAGACATTTGGCTGCCTTCTGTCTTGTTTTGTTCAGGGAGAGGATGTACAACCGTAACCCGGGACAGCGGTTCCCAACCTGGGGTCTGGGTCCCCCTTAGGGGGCGCCAGAGATCACAGGGGGTGCAGAAGGATTTGTCTGCACTGAGGTTGTCTATATTAGATTCACACATGTATAAACTATAGGGCTGCCAATCGAATAAAATATCTAATCACAATTAATCACGTTTGTCCATAGTTTATTGCAATTAATCAAATTTTTTATCTGTTCAAAATGTACCTTAAAGGGAGATTTTTTCCACTTTTTCACTGCTCTCCCACTGGTTGAAAACAAAGAGACGAAAGGGACAAAAAGAGGTTGGGAACCACTGATCTAGGATGCTCGAAATGTTGCTGTCAGAGCAGGTTTGGATGGTTTTTGATGAGTTGAACAATTGGAGAGGTCTGAATTGTTTTGTTTCCTTTATTGCATTTGGGGCAACTTACAATTTATCACTCTACTTTATTTCTGGTCCATTCTATTTGCCGTTGCCATCTTGGTTTTTGGGCTTCCCCATCCTGGTCAAGGCCTATGGAAAGGAGGCTGGGTCACGGGCAGACATGGGTTCGAGGTATAACGCATGCGCAGTGTAACTGAAGCTGCAGTCGTGCGTTGTGATTGGCTCAATTTCGGCGAGGGCAGACCTGATTTTACTGCGCATGTGTTATACCCCCTGATGACGTGTGACGTATCCTCCTTTCTATAGGCCTTGATCTTGGTTTTTGGCCGTCACCATCTTGGTTTTCGCCAGTCGCCATCTTGGTTTTTGGCTGTCACCATCTTGGTATTCGGCAGTCGCCTTCTTGGCTTTTGGCCGTCACCATCTTGGTTTTCGACCATCAGCATCTTGGTTTCTCGTCGTCATCTTTTGCAACCAGAAGTGCCATGAGAGGGTTGAGCTGAGTACACCCGAACGCTATAAGACCAAAATGTAATAAATAAACTTTGATGAAGTGAAAACACACTGTGAAAGGGTTAAAGCTGTAAGACGAAAACACGGACAACTCCCAGACCGGACAGCGCCGTGGTAGCGACCTGTCAATCACAAGGTAGCCCCGCCCTAAAGCATCCTTGCTTTATGGTCTATCTGACTCTAAATGGGACCATCATTATTTACTAAATGAACATCAACATCGAACGGCGACGTAGATATCCCTACAACCCAGGTTGATGTCTTCAAACAGCTCGTTTGATCCGACCAACAGTCCAAAGATTATCAATCACCATCACATAAGACCTCACTGATGCTGGGACTTTGGGAATGGTTGACATAACAATTTATTTATTTAATAAAAATAGTTGTTGATTAATTTTCTGTCAAAAGACTAATCGATAGTTTAGCATATACCACAATATCTGCAGGGAGTTTATCAGATGTTCATTAAGTTTGGAGGATGAAGATAAAATGTTTGACTTGTGTTGGTTTTGGGCTGAAGCCAATCAAGTTTATTAACCTTCAACTTTACAACCTGACTGTGAACTCAGACTGACCTGCTGACACCTGAAACTCTTCCTGTGAATCATTGAAAAGAACTTATTTTTCTACTTTACATGAAGACATTTTGCTCAGAAATGTTCCTTCAAACTGCTCTTAAGAGCTAATCATTATTATTATTATATTGGTTAAACAGTTTCATCTCTGTAGACTTCAGTGTGAGATACAGACTTCGTGGTTTCAGGCTCACTAATCGGGGTCGGAGGTCAATCAACTTTACTATCAGGTTTACTACCCGGGTCCTAAATCCTGACGGTAGCTGGCACGCCACGCTGCATACTTCACTCACTGTTTCCTTTCACTCTCTGAGCACCATTATATCCTCCGTTTACACCTGGCTGCTTTAAAAAACATGCATAATGGAGTGGATTTAGTGAAATTCGTGAAATAGAAAAAAATGTGCACATACATATATTTCAAATATTCCCTTGTATTCATATTGTGTGAAGCATCTCAGCAAAAAAAATTAAATTAATAAATAATAAAATATTAATAAAATGTTTATCTGTTTCAGTGTCAGCACAGATGTGGAGAGGAGGTTTTTATTAATGTATATCTTGAATTTGGTATAATTATTATTAGTAGTAGCAGAGCAGATACAAATGAATATCCAACAAATGCTGACACAAAAAATTATAAATAAAATACAGATGTTGTCACAGATGCCAGGCATGCTGCATATTTTATTTTCATACATTTAAGATACTTAAAATATTAAAAAAATGTTCATTAGCGAGTTCTTTAAAATCTAAAATCTCAGATAAAATCAGAATTAACAAGTTGTTATAGAGAAATTATATTCTATTAAAATCATTGTCCTTAAAAAAAAAATCAAAATGTCACCTCTTTCTGAGAAATATTCAGATTTTGCTCAACATGAAGGTTTTTAAAAAAATGTGCAAATAAACTCAAATAGAAAAACAAACGTTCAACAGATCTTATTTTATGTAAAACACAAACATTTAATTTAAAATCAAAGTGTTTACTTAGAAACTAATTGCAAAGATATATTTCAATCAGAATATTGACATAAGTGTGAAAATGTCATAGCACTATTATCAAATTGTAACACTGATGCACTTTGTACATATTTAAAAAATATCTTTATATTTATTATTAATTAATCATTTACAACGCATAACTCTGCACTTTCTTTCATGCGTTGCATCGCTATTTGTGATTTGCAACTCCCTTTTCCCCTAATATGTATATATATTATAGTTTATTTTATTAAAGTATCTTTTAATTCATTTTCTCATCCCACAAGGGATTACAAGACACCGCTATTTTACAACAAATACATCTTCTGGCAGTGGTGGAATATAACTAAGTACATTTTAAGAACAATTTTAACATCACTTTTTCCATTTTCTGCCACTTTATACTTCTACTCCACTACACCGCAGAGGGAAATATTATACTTTTTACTCCACTACATTTATTTGACACTTAAAGTTACATTTTTAAATATAAAAGCATGATGATGTTATACGATATGATGCAGGAATATACTACCAATCTACCCAGTTGTACACAAAGTATTTAAAATTGGTTCCACATTGACGAACTGCAACATTAAAATGCTCTTACATGTATTCATTAGTGATAAAAACAGAATAATATTCTGTAATAATAAAGCACTTTGAAAGGATCCATTATGCATGATGAGTACTTTTTGAGAATGAGAACCTTTCACCTCTCCGTGTGAAGTCTCTCAGCAGCTTTGACGTTGAGATATCTGTCTATCTTTGGGGAGGATATTCACAGCTAATCATCTTAACTACTAACTTTAACTACGGAGCTCTGAAGCCTTTCAGTCCGACCCCGTAGACTCATCAACTGGGACCTTCATGGTCTCTCAGGGAGCCCTGAGATGCCTCAGAAACCAGGACCACATGCACGATGAAGCGAAGGCTAATTGCACCAGATGCCTTTAGAGCCGAGCCAAGTGGAGTCCGTGGGGAGCGTGAAGCAGAAACTAACGAGAGCATGGACACTGTAAAGATGGAAAATGATAATTGAAGTGGACACCTACGTCTTGATTGTTCTGTCAATGACTCGCTGACGGATGTAGACTGTGTGTGTTTGACCAGGAAACAGCCAATGTGGGTCATTTATTTATTTATTTCCTCTGTGGTTTCAGTCAGTTTATGACCCACAAATGACAGAAGTGTGAGACCACAAACCGCTCTGGTTTCACTCAGGCTTCCAGCTAAGTGTGGAATCCAGATAATAAATCAGTAGTTAATGGTACAGTGTATAATGTAATTTATGTCAATATGAAAAGTATATAATAACTGGGCAAAATACAGGGAATTACATGCAAAGATATAGATAAGTTGTGGCTGTATGAAAATGTGAAAATGATTGAATTAAATCAGGCTGTCAGCAACCTGCATCTCTTTAGCTCCTCTCCAGTGGCTCCCTGTGGAGTTTTAAAAATGGAAATGAAGAAACTGTTCTTTTTGTTTGAATTTTCATTTTTATTTATCATTGTTTTAGGTCTATGGTATGACGGTACGACGGAGTATTAGAGCCACATTGAGGAAAAAAAATAAATTTGAGATTTCGAGAATAAAGTCATAATATTATAAAGTACTAATTTTACATATTATTTTCTTTATTCCTCTTAAAGATATGACTTTATTCTCGTAATGTTACGACTTTTTTCACGTAAAGTTATGACTTTATTCTGGAAATCTCCAATTTTGGAGAGGAAAACGATGAGGCCGTTGGCAATATCAACATTTTCCTCAGACATAATATAAAATTATGAATAAAAACAATATACGGCTAAAATTAAAATATATTAAGTTATTATGCACCGAAAAATTTACTTCCGTGGCCTCCGCCATTTCTGACAATGTCAACAAACACGTCACAACTCGTGAACTTGGACTTTTCATAAACTTTCCACTTATGAGGTTGTGAATACGACGTCATGCAGCTCATCACATCACCGCTACAGGAACACAAGTCAGCATCATGCAAACAAGTGCAAAGCAGAGATCACATGACGTTTCCATCCCATGTGAAACAAACTCAGAGCTAATTATTGGAACGTCATATTTCACATTTCTATCATGAAACTCTGCAGTTCACTTCCTCTGTCCGACACACAGATGTTAAACCTGCGGGCTTCGTATTTATAGGAGAGCGATATCGTTATTTTTTCCCCTTTCTCCTCATCACCATTAAATGACTCTGTTCTTTCTATTTCTGCAGCTTGTTTCCGCTCCAGACCTGATCCCCCAGAGGCCCGTTAGAGTCAGAGTCAAACCCCTCGGATGTGTTGACTTGGTCAGAGAGCAACGAGATGAAGGGACGAAGACGGAGGAAAAAATCTGTTGGACTCGTTTCATTGTCGACCAAAAGCTCAGAGCTCTCTGCTTTAGACAAATGCTTTGAGAGTGTTAGCAGTCGGCCAAATTTACCAATCAAGACTTTATGTGTGCACAAGTCTGTGTGCTGTTCAAAGACACTATAAAACAGCTCCTTCCTTTTTCCTGTGGGTCATAATACACACATAAAACTGACTATCACATTACTTCCTTTATGTCGCTCTATGTGCAGGTGGGAGGTGTTAGTATTTGTGTCATCGTGTCATTTGAACTGCATGTAGTCTGTATTGACTGCAATGTAAATGCATCTGCGTGAATATGCTATGCTTAGAGCTAGTGACGTAGAATAAAGAGAGAAAGACTGCTGATGGAGGGAAGGAGGGAGGGCTCCAACAAACACAGGACTTTCAACCAGGAGACCGGTGTTCATGTCCCAAAGTGTTGTTGAGTTATTTTTAAGTTAGTGACTTGTTTTCCGTACTTCTGTTACGTTGCTTACGCACATAATTGACTTAGTTTACGTAGTTATTTGAAGCCCAACCATGAAGACTTTCCTAAACCTAACTAAGTGATTTTGTTGCCTAACACCTCGTTTCCCTGTAGCTCTGTGTGCGAATCCACCGGAAGTTAATTCATTCCTATGGGAACCTCTGTGATCTCCGATGTGTTTGCGACGCGTTTTTTTTGCGGCAGATAACACACAGACTGTATGCACTGTGTGTCAGAGGAAGTTAATATGGAATTAGCAAATTAATTACTTATTGATGAATTATATTATACATTACATTATACATTATTCTCCAAGTGAAAAGTTCGACGTCATATTTAGCCAGTTTTGTAAAATATTAACTTTTCACTTAGAAAGAATGTAATATGATTCATCTAGACTGGACGGCGAAAACAGACAAAATTAACTTCTATTCCTATTTCTGTGGTGGTGTTTCTATCCATCCATAAAGAGATGCATTTCCTTGCGTTGAACACTAGGGGGCGTAATCCGAATACTATATGGATTTACGGACACAAAACAAAACGGAAACGAGGCGTATACCTAACTGCAGCCATTACTATATATTTGTTGCTTACACATAACCATGACTGTTTCGCGGTAACGACGTGGCGTTAAATGACACATGACATGCAGAATGTCCTTAAAGGGACTGTTTGTAACTTTTTAAGCGTATAAATGTAGCGGGTCGCCACACATGCGCGCTCGCATAGGCGGGTTTGCGTGTGGCCGCTGCCTTTCCTCCTCTGCCTGCCTTCACTCAGAGAGCGCGCGCGTTCTCAGCTCGCTCCACCTCTAGACGTGAATGCGCGCTCACTCCTCACTGCAGAAGAGTTAGTTTAGCTCTGAGAATATCTAGTGAATGTTCAGTGGACGTTTGTGCAGAAATAAATGCTGCAGCTCCTCCAGACCAACAGAGGTTTCCCGTGTCTTGTGAAGTGACGGAGCTCCTCAGCTAGTAACGTTATCGTCTCGTTACCGACCGGGTGCCGGTGTCTCCCTGCTCTCTCCGGCTGCGGGCGGAGAGAGCAGGGAGACACGCTGCAGAGCCCCGCTGCCTCAGCCTGCGCTGAGGCAGGAAAAGCCAACACTAAGATCAGATCTAAATCATGTTCATGGAGAGACCTTCGTCTGGTCAGCTAACATTACTGCAAAGCAGCTGAAATATAGAGTGATATTGTGGTTTTAGCTGACGTCTGTCGCCTCACTGTTTTGAGCGATGCTCATTCAGGTATATTTAGAGCGAGCAAGCGCGAGCCCGACACTGACTTTCGTTGATTTCACGGCCACAGGTGTCGCTGTTAAGAAGCATTTCTGAAAGTTACAAATAGTCCCTTTAAAATGTCGTGGTATTTATTTGCCTTTCCATGAGATCAGGTTAAGGACAGACATCGAGCTACGCCGCTAGCGTGGTTTAAAAATAGCCGGAGACAAAATATGCAAAAAATGATTACAAACTGGGAGAATATGGGGCAATTTAAAATGTAGAATTACAGCCTCTCAGTTGTCTGCCTCCACCAGCGAGTCAAGTTCCAGTTTACATCCATGTTTGCCCAACATGTCATCACTGCTTCATTTTTATCTTTTTAGATATTAGTGTGAATTTGTCATAATTAGCATATTCATTATTGAGTTATGGCCGAAAACGTGTTTTGTGAGGTCACAGTGACCTTCGACCACCAAAATCTGATCAGATATGATGCTACTCAACTCTTTGTTTAATCACATCCAGTCCCATGAAGTTGAAAGCTCCTCTGGATGCAGAACTGTGTCGGCTACACCAGAACCAGCTGATCTGAAACCGACCTGACTGGTTCCTGACTCTCCACGGACTCTGAATCCTGAACTGGTTTGAGGTCTGAAGTGGGATGTTAGTAGGTGGCCTGTGACTCCACACAGACCTGCAGTCACACCGATCCCGGCTGTGGTTTCTTCATATGAAACTGAGAAGCCGCTCTGTGGTCGGCGGTTGAGTGTGTGAGGTATCGGTTCTCCACTTCCTGTGTGGTGCACAGTCCTCGCTCTGTGTTTCTAACCACCGGCGGTTAAATGACTAACAGCCTCTTCTCACCTCAACCACAAAAACCCCACATCTGAGCAGCACATCAACAACCTGCAGGCTGTGAACTGACTTCCTACTCTACACCCACAGCGTCCTCTGTTAGCAGTGAGGAGGTTAAACCACAATCAATCTATCATTCAGGGACAGGGACTTATTGTTTTAGACAATATGTAAAATGTCTTGTTAAATTAACTACTTTATGACTGTATATGTACGGTTTACTGTATATATGTACGACTTCCTGTGAGGCACTGGAAGTAAATTGTGCAGAATTGTCCAACATGAATGTTACTCCAGGTGAAACTGGGCTGATGCAGCCACATGTTGATGCCCTCATACATCAGTGTGTGTATACAAAGCTCTTTGTTGTTCCCTGAACTGCCAGCGGCTGTGAAATACGGCGGTCCAGACTGGGAATCTATTAGAGACGAGGGGATCCAGCTCGCTCCCCGTTCTGCGGACCACTTCAACACAAAGTGACTGTAGCATTACCTCAGGAGGGATCAGGTTTTCATTAGAGCGAGTAGCTCATGTACAACAGGCCCGTCCGGACTCGTCCGTCTGTCTGGCTGCTCGCCGCCTCGCTCCTCCGCCGAACGCAACGCACAGAAAGACACGCAAAGGGAAAAATCAGCCCACAGAAACACTTATAACTCATGAGTCCTACCTGCCAAGCCTCTAATGGAGCGTTACGCTGCTGACTGACACGGCAAGGGTCCCGCTCTGTGGTTATAAAAGACACAAGACTACGTTTTTAAACCTCTACGGCGAGGAACCAGACCATGTTTGTAAACCTCTACGGCATAGGAACCAGATCATGTTTGTAAACCTCTATGGCGAGGAACCAGACCGTGTTTGTAAACCTCTATGGCGAGGAACCAGACCATGTTTGTAAACCTTTACGGCGAGGAACCAGACCGTGTTTGTAAACCTCTACGGCGTAGGAACCAGACGCCTAATCTGAGCTGCCCATGCAGACTCACTCAGCTGGTGATACAGAAAGACAAAGGAGATATAAATTATGTTAAAACTATGCTCAGCATGTGAACGTGGAGCTGACCTTGACGTCTTCCAGGTGGTGCTGGCGAGGAGTGTCAGCGCTCCAGTAACGGGTCAACTGTCGCCTGACTATAAAACTGTCGGTTTGACAACAACAGCGAGGAGTCATGTGTCAGCTTTATGAGACATGCACTGTAGCACCTTTAACATCTGTCCAAAATAAACACGGCCGACAGGTCGCTGAAACTAACACAACAGACACACACATGTAGGAAGGCTGCAGCTGATACGACAAACACACTGAAAACTTGAGTTCCTTCTCACTTTAATCATTCAGATCCTGTAGAAAACACATCTCACAAAGATACTTTACATGTTTTAAATAAATTATTGCTAAATCATTGTCTTTATTTGGTCTAAAATGTGACCTCATTAGTCATGTTGTCTTATAAATGGTTGCATTATGATAATTACAAGCTACAATACATTTGAAGCAGGTAACAATGATGTTTGGATATTCTGAAAGGAGCATTTTCAGATTAAGACATGTGGGATATGACGTTTGTGACTTCGATATTTGACGAGTTGGGAGTGAGAATGTGTTGGCTTGAAAGTCAATGGCTCTTAGACTATACAAGTGTACCTAATAAAGTGGTCAGTGAGTGAATATTAATTTCATAATGTCTTGCTTTATATTCGTTTCGGTTGGGGGACCAAATCAACACTTTGAAAGAATTAAAGATTTACACGTTTACGATCATTTTAGGTGAATTTGAATGTATTTTCACGGCTTGTTCACACAAAAAGGCAAATGTGTAACACAATAATGTGTAAGGCGTATAGCGTGCAATAAGAACACCATTCTTGATTTCTGTGTCCAACAAACACGACTTTTAACCAGGACACCCATGTTCGAGACCGATGTTTTGCTTTGTAAGTTACGTTAGTGACGTGTTTTCCGTAGCTGCTTTACGTTATTTCCATACAAGTTTTACTTAGTTTACGTACTTATATTTAAGCCCAACCATGTGGTTTTACCTGAACCTAACTAAGTGGTTTTGTTGCGGACAAATGACACGCAAAAAGGCTAAAATGCGTATTCATGACACGCAGAATGTCAGTGAAATATCAGGCTGTTTATACGCCCTCCTGTGAGACCGGGTTGGTTGCAGAATTTACTGTATTTGAAAAGAAAGCATCAGGTATGTAGAGAGCGAACCATGAGCTCAAATACTTTACAATCTCTTACTGACTTTATATGCAGACCAACATACAGTCGGTGTGAGACGGGCACATGTCGGCCACACAGAGAGCCGGTCTGACCGCCGACTCACAGTTTCCACCGACACTCAACCAGCTTCCGCAGCTAGTGAACGGTCGAGGTGAACGATGTGTAGGTACAACACACACACACGCACACACACAGTACAGATGGAACCATATAAAACCTCTCCACACTGGGCAGATGTGGAGACACAGGACTCTTTCACATTCATGCCAGCGTTAGATGTTATAAATCAGTTTGTGAGACCTGGAGTGTGTTCCAATCCACGTACTTCCAGAAGTACACTTCAATGTAGTGCACTTTGTGCACTCTGTACTCACTTGAGTAGTGCGTAAATTTCAACGGGGTAGGGTCGTCTCAAATCGAATACTCTGCGGCGCACTGACCGGAAATGACGATCGCAACATTTGACCACGGCTCGCTACCCGCCAAAATATCTTCTGAAAAAAAATGAAAACAGAGTGGAAATTCAAGCTGGAAACAAACACATGAACCACACAAACATCACAGGGTGATTTATTTTCCTGATATTCTGAAATTCAACAACATCCTTTTCCTTTGAACTACATTGTGCCAAAAACTTTTTAAACGTATTATTTGATAATAAAAGTTTTACGTGCGGACATATTATAAAGTATTTTTGTTGGAGCGGTTGTTGTGTTGTCTTTGTTTTGGTCCGTTACCGCGTACGTTATCCACGGCGAGCGGCCTTGAAACTCTGGTTTGTCCATCTCACAGTGAGAGACTGAGACTGGAAGAACATCAAGAACCAGCTCAGCGATCGCTCCTCTGAGAGAGACGGAGCTAAAGAGAGGGAGGTGTAGGGCAGGTTTTACAAGAGGGACAGCCTACCTTTCCTTTTCTTCCTCCTCTTCATCATTCCTTCACCAGATGGAGCTCCTAACCCCACGTCTCATAAAAAAGAGCTGAGGGATAGAAAGTTGGAGGTGGAAGACATGATGACCTCTGAAAGACAAAGAGCAGAGAGCAGGAAAATGTACCTAAACAGACGAGAAGATGCAAAAAAGGCATTCATATATTCATGTATGTGGCAAGAAGAAAGGTCCAAACTTGCAAAACGGCTACACACTTGGACTCCGGTGAGTCTGTAGAAGCATCAGCAGAACTGAAGCTGTTGAATGCTAAAAGTTTAGGAATTGATTTTTATTTATTAGTGCAAAACAATTACAAGACAATCGCAACAAGTGCATTGTCAAATACGGTGCAACGGAACATATTTTCTACCCGATTACTTTTGTATTTGATGCATCACAAATACCTTTTATCGAAACCCGTGCAGATCCGCGTAGTGGCGATGTCAGAGTGGATGGATGGGTCAAACAAACACAGGACATTCACCCAGGAGACTGCTGTTTGTGTCCCGTGTGAAACCAAAAGTAATGTACTTATTTTAACTAGGGCTGTCAATCGTTTAAAATAATTAATTGCAAATTAATCACACATTTTTTACATGTTGAAAATGTACTTTAAAAGGGAGATTTGTTAAGTATTTAATCCTCTTATCAACATGGGAGTGGGCAAATATGCTGCTTTATGCAAATGTATGTATATATTTATTATTGGAAATAAGTTAACAACACAAAACAATGACAGATATTGTCCAGAAACCCTCACAGGTACTGCATTTAGCATAAAACAATATGATCAAATCATAACATGGCAAACTGCAGCCCAACAGGCAACAACAGCTGTCAGTGTGTCAGTGTGCTGACTTCACTATGATTTGCTCCAAACTGCATGTGATTATCATAAAGTGGGCATGTCTGTAAAGGGGAGACTCGTGGGTACCCATAGAACCCATTTACATTCACATATCTGGAGGTCAGAGGTCAAGGGACCCCTTTGAAAATGGCCAGGACAGTTTTTCCTCGCCAAAATTTAGCGTAAGTTTGGAGCGTTATTTAACTTCCTTCATGACAAGGTAGTGTGAGTGAGTATATTATTATTATAATGGATGGAGTATATTATATCCTCTAACACAGAATTAGCACAGTAACAACTCAGCTGTCTGACAGTACAAATGAATTACTTCCCTGTTAGACAAAGGCGAAATGTTTCTCGGTGATGTGACGGCTGGACGGACGCCAGCGACGGGGGCCGCCTTTGTTTTGGCTGAGTAATGCTCTGGGAAAAGACTTCCTGTGGGCCGCCGCAGGGGATGCCTGCGAAGTTATTCATATGTCACTGAAACACAGACTTCTGTTGGGAGTCAGCAGTGTGAAGAGGGTTTCAGCCCCCGTGTGAGTTTCAGCATTTCTGCACGTTTGGTAGTTGGCCTGCAGTCAAGTAGATATTACTGGTGTTCATATCTAGAAATAAATTATTCTGAATACAGATCTGAGACTAGTATCCGGAAAAAAAGCTACTTATCCATCAACTTATAAATACTTGAGCTTTTTTTAATTTTATGCAAGTTGCTCTAAAAATGTTCTAATTACATTTTAGTGTTTTGTGTAATTAAGATTCTTTAATACCCACCGCAGTTTCATAAAATCAGTCAATCACCTTCTTTAGTATCAGTTCAGTCACACAGCAGTTCATGAAATAGGCACAAAATGTAATGTATTGATTCGTGTTCATAGACACCAATTTCACATTCTTTTCGTGATGGTCAGCACAAAATCAATTCGTATGTAAAGAGTGGCGAAGGAGGTCGGGGTGGATGGTAAAAAAAAACCTCCCTTTTTCCCTGGAAACCGCTGTGAAACCAGAAGTCAATATTGATTTATCACCGATGTTATGTAAACCCAAAGCCGCGATGTTTTCATTAAGCAAACTTACTAGTTTTTGTCACGTAACATCCATACTTAGGTTACGCCACTTCCGATGTTATTTAAACTGAAACCACGATCTTTTCCTAAAGCTAACCAACTAGTTTTTGTCACGTAACTTCCGTACTTAAGTTACACCACTTCCGATGTTATTTAAACTCAGACCACGACCTTTTTCCTATAGCTAACTAAGCAGTTTTTGTCACAAAGCTTCCGTTCTTAAGCTACACCACTTCCGATGTTATTTAAACTCTAACCACGATCTTTTCCTAAAGCTAATAGTTTTTGTCAGGTAACTTCTGTATTATGTCACCTACGATGTTATTTAAACCCAAACCACGATCTTTTCCTAAAGCTTTTTAACTAGTTTTTGTCATGTAACTTCCGTACTTAAGTTACGTCACTTCCGATGTCATTCAAACCCAAAGCCGCGATCTTTTCCTAAAACTAACTAAGTAGTTTTTGTCAGGTAACTTCTGTATTACGTCACTTCCAATGTTTTTTAAACCCAAACCACAATCTTTTCCTAAACCTAACTAACTCGTTTTTGTCGGATAACTTCCGTTCTTAAGTTACGCCACTTCTAATGTTATTTAAACCCAAAGCCGCGATCTTTTCCTAAAGCTAACTAATTCGTTTTTGTCAAGTAACTTCCGTACTTAAGTTACGCCACTTCCGATGTCATTTATACCCAAACCACGATCTTTTCCTAAAGCTAACTAAGTAATTTTGTCAAGTAACTTCCGTACTTAAGTTACGCCAATTCCGATGTTATTTAAACTCAAACCACGATCTTTTCCTAAAGCTAAGTAGTTTTATTTTTAAAAGACTGGAGCGGAAATTGACCCATGCGTCATGTGTTGCTGCACATTCGGAAAAGAAAAATACTTTGTTGAAAGTTGTGCTGATCGAGCGTCACAAAAAAAAAGGTAAATTCGTGTCTACGTACACGAATGAAATAGATTAAATTTCGTGACTATTTCAGGAACTTCCGTGAGACTGTGTTTTTAGTATATGAAAAAACAGACGCAGATACGTTAATATGACACATCAAAATTCAGATGCTGAAGTGGATCAGCGGCCCAGAGAAGCAATTGTTGGTCTGTTCCCAGGAGGCTGAAAGCGGCCATTGTGACGGCGGATTCCTCTGCAGGAATTCAAACTATTCAATTACAAATGAAAAGGAGAATGTGAAGTATGCAGAGACTCACACCGAGTGGGAACCAGCGGAGATGTTACACAAATATCAAGGAGATAAGAAAGCAATGCAATCATCACGGGCGGTTTTACTTTTCATCTGACAGAAACAGGATGACAACCGATATTTATTTTACGAATATGAGAACCAATTTGCAATGTCACCACAGTCTGATTTAGTAACTGTGGTGCAGTTAACTGTTAAGTCCAAACAAAGGGGAATGGTTCCTGTCTGAAATCCTAAATGGTTCCAGTCTGAGATCCTAAATTGTTCCTGTCTGAGATCCTAAATGGTTCCAGTCTGAGATCCTAAATGGTTCCTGTCAGAGATCCTAAATGGTTCCAGTCTGAGATCCTAAATGGTCTAAGATCAATAAATGGTTCCAGTCTGAGATCCAGACGTGAAACACAGTCCGTCATCAGAGACTGGACCCGTTAAAGACCCAACAGAAGTCGTGTTTGTCGGAGCCAACAGGAGCCGATCCAGATCAACGGCTCCTGAAGTCACATCTGTAATGTGAGTTTATTTTATCGTCGGGGGATTCGGTAACTAAATATCTGAACTTTAAGTGCTGCTGGAAGGACGAAGAGCAACTGTGATGTCATGCAGGTCCGGCAGGCGGCTTTCCAGAGGCTTTATCATCATCATCACCTTCATCATCACTGCTGCTGTTAGGGAGATAAAATCGCCTCCACACTCGGTCCTCAGAGTCAGATCTTTCTTCGCTGCAGAGAAACTTTCTCTTCTCAGTGTCGGTGCACACACTTTGAGGTTAAAGGTTAAAGATCGGCTGTGCATCCACTGCTCACATCTGCACCAATACAGGAAGAAGAAAATTCACTGAAAAGAAAACGACTTCAGGGTCTCCGGTAGCCGAACCCCAAGGCCACATGCACTTTTATGCACAGTTTAGTTTCAAACTGAGCAGGGGAGAAATAACCTGATCCGCCAGATGGTTTGTTACACAGAACCATCTGAGAAGCCATCATTGGAAACTGTTTGGAAAAAGGAGAGGCACTTTAAAAAAGAAAAATACTTGGCAGGTGATTGGAGGAACCATCTGTCAATCAAACCCTTGCAGTTGCCAGTCAGGAGAAGAGTGAAAACACGTTTTCCAAATAGAAAAGCCATCAGTGTTGTTTTTTTCTCTTCTTTCAATGAAGAAATACTCTCCAGTTCTGATAGAACCGATGCTATTGCAGCTACGCTAACCTCTTCAGGAGCGAACGAACAGTCGCCTACACCATGCCACGTAGCCGCCAGTAGCTCCTCTCAGGACGCCGATTGGTCCGTGCGCTGGCTTGCTGGACACAAACACATTCCTTGAAGCCTGGCAGGATGGCGTAATATGTGATACAGCGATTTTCGCATGATCTCGTGACATCGCGAGAATCCAGCTGCCGTGCGAGGTAAAGTGGAGAAAGGCCTTTTAATAAAATCAGGGACTGTCTCCTTAAGGCCCCGACACACCACGCTGAAGGTCGGCCGTCAGACATCTTGGGGCTGTCGTGAGCGTCTGTCAGCCTAGTGTCTGTCGGCTCTAGCAAAGAACATATATTGTCAAGAAGTGAAAGTCAATTGTTCGATCCATTGCAATATCAGCGCCCAACAGCAGAGCTACGTTTCCGCCATTTTGGACTGAAAGCGACTACCAGACGTCAGTAAAATGTCCACCTAAAAAGTGCCGTAAAAAAGTAGAACAAATTCTATTGTCATATTCTACTGAAATGGCCTGTGTTGAACAATTAAATATTATACATATAATAAGCGATCAGTCCAAAATGGCGGCAGCGGCTGTTTTAAAAAAAAAAAAAACACCGGAGTTTCGTCTCTTCACTTCTGCGATCTCTCTGGCTCTAGTCTGCCCGTGTCTGAGTTTTTTCGTCCAATTCAGCATGTTGAATCGGCAGCGGAGCTCTTCGGTGAGAGAAATCACTCTGATTGGCTGTGGTGGAGACCAAAAACAGAGCTAAAAGAGAGAGAATATTGGACTCACATTAATCACGTGGACACAAACACCACTCCTAGTGAACGATCATGTTGCTCTGTTACATGATGACAGCGTATAACAGGATTTAAGAGGAAGAGAGTCACAGTCATTCTCCAACACCTTCACTATACAGCACACAGCGCCCAGAAAAAACTGTAGCCATAAAGTAAGAAAACATAATTAACCCCGACACAGCTCATAGTTTTATAGAGTTACATTCACACTTTCTAAGGGTTTTTATTCCTGTTATGTGATACTCGATATAAGTGACTTATTCTTTACTTTTTCATTTTGGCGTTTAATATGAAAAGCACATGTGTAAATAGAGAAACCAACGTTATATTGAAGGTGTGTTTGTCTGAGGTTACAGTCTCTCTCTCTCAGCTCACAGAACTACCTTTATATCCAAAGTAAGAAAGCTGATTTACATTTTAAATATTTGTCTTTCATTTACGCACACGTCTAGAACTTCCTGCTTGAATAAGTGAATTAAAGCACAGTGCAGGTGCTTGTTTGAATCAAGACAGGATGAACAGAATTAAAGGCTGCTGTGATGACGATACTCCTGCAGTGTGTCGGGTTAAAAGCAGCTCTGAAGGTTACGCAGGGTTGTTGGTTTGAATCCTCAGGTCACAACAGAGAGTGGACATAATGTTCACACTTATTTTTAAACAAAGAAAATCAATTACTGTGACTTTATTTTTGAGTAAAAGGTGGTTCACACAAACAGAAACGGTCGCTAAGACAAAGAAAGTTTCTTTCAACTGTAACAACTGCTATCAGTATGTATCTCTGTTATTAATCTGGTGGTAAACTGATAACCATCTGAGCAGCAGGAAAACTCTTCTTCTTCCTTTGACTTTTTTTTCACTTCAATCAATTAGATTTTGACAAAATCTCCATCTTATTTAAGATGCTTTCACCTCCCAACAAACGTTTAATCATATTTAAAAGCTACTGTAAAGGCCTCACTGTAACGAGATGTTGTATGTTTAATGCTCAACCCAGTCGCCAGAAAAAATGTTGGCATTGTACGTTTCTGCAAACCACAGCCTCATATCACGCTTGTAGAAACACACAATGTCACGTGATTAACATTGAGAAATGATTGGTGAGGTTTAGGTAATTAAACTACTTAGTTAAAGTTAGAAAAAGATCAAGGTTTATGTTAAAATAATAACGTAACTAGCGTAAATAAATAACAACCACCCTTAGCGGACTTTCTTACGTAATGTTACACAGCAACATTTTTCTCTGGAGCTGTTTATGCATCACGTGACAAACACACAGAAAAACATTGGAAGATGTCACATTATGTGTCCACAACTCGGTCTTTTCTGAGTTACCTTCATGGACAACATGTGACTTTGACGCTGCAGACCTCGTTCATTGTGTGTCTCTAAAGTCAAACCCACAAACACAACAAGTGTCTCTGTGTTCAGACCTGCAGCTGATTCAAAGGTCTCAGACAGACGGACACTAAACCACTGCACTGAGGTTAAACGGGAGTGAATTTTAAGTTGTGTGTGTTTAAACCTGGAAAAAGGAAATAGTCCTATAACTAATATTTACTTCCTCTGCTGGACAGCTTGATGAATAACAAACTCTCTGTTGCACACAAACTGGAGGAAAAACTAAATATTTGGTACAGAAACAGTGTTTTAACACCAACGCTGCTAACGACCTTCATGACCCCTAAATTGTTCATGTTTTTGATTTAATTTTAATGTAATTAAGAGTAAACCCGATAAAAAAAAAAGAAAAGCTGTCCACGCAGTAATTTATGGACAATTTTATTTACTTTCATTTAATGTAAAAAATGTTGCAGAATTTGGAAAACAGGCAGTTGATTATAATTCAACCTACAGGTCTGTTTTCCAAATACCAAAAATAAAATATATATATATATATATATATATATATGTAATATGTGTTGTAATGGTGGATTTCTACTCCAAATGCACTCATAAAAAAATACAACTTATAATACAGTTAAAGGAACAATTTAAGATGTAAAAGGTCAAAGTTCAGTTGATTGGGCGCAATTAAACCAAACAATTGTATTTATTTACTTTGTTATATGTTAAATGCATCACAACTCCGTGTTGACAAAGAGCTGCACAGATATGATCGAACTGCAGCCGTCTGCAGGTTCCTGTGTTACATTAGAGATGCATATTTCATTCACAGCTGTTAAAACCATCTGGGCAAACCTCAACATCTGGCTGAGGTGGGGGAACACATTTATTGGCGACACATGACTGCATCGCACCCCCCCTGAAAGTCCCCCCCTCCGTGGAAACACAGCTGTCAGGTTAATGGTTCCCAGGTGAAAAGGTTTCCCCTCCTCTCACTGTTTACCTTTTGTTTCTCTATCAATCTACCTTTTAGTAGCCAGTCTTAGTTTTAAGTGTAAAAGACAAAAGATCACGATACTTAATCATAAATACTGGAACTGTAGTTCCACCACGTCGACCACCAGAGAGCGGAGATGAGCAGATATCGGGTGGATTGTGATGAGTATAAGAAGAAGAAGAAGCACTAGAACAGCAGCAGTGAATTCATATTATACTTTTGAAAAATTACTAATTTATTTATTTAAATAATTTTAACTAATTTATTACATGATTTTTAAAATTTAGATTTTTTTTAATTTTTTGCTTGAATTATAACGTTTCCATAAAAACTGTAAAAAAAAATACAAATTTAAAGATATAAAGAAATTAAATAAAAATTAATTGTCAGAAGTTTCCATGGCTCATCTCTAGTCAACCCTGCAAGAAACCCAACAATGACAGTAACATATAAAAATATAATATTATTATTAATAAACAACAATTATTATCATCATTATCAGAATTTAAAATAAAATAATAAATAAATAAAAAATAGAAAATATATGTTTACATTACAGACCAAACAAACAAAATAAAAATAGACAAATTCTGCATTTGTATTTGTTTGTTTTTAATTTCTTTTTTATAATAAATTTGGAATCACGTCAGCCACCAAACAAATATCAACACAAAGAAGTCCATATTTTCCATTTTTGACAGTAACAATGTTACCACATATTGGTAACCGTTGCTATGTATAGCAGACCGTTGCTATGTATAACAGTCCGTTGCTATGTATAACAGACCGTTGCTATGTATAACAGTCCGTTGCTATGTATAGCAGACCTTTGCTATGTATAACAGACCGTTGCTATGTATAGCAGACCGTTGCTATGTATAACAGTCCGTTGCTATGTATAGCAGACCGTTGCTATGTATAACAGACCGTTGCTATGTATAACAGACCGTTGCTATGTATAACAGACCGTTGCTATGTATAGCAGACCGTTGCTATGTATAACAGACCGTTGCTATGTATAGCAGACCGTTGCTATGTATAACAGTCCGTTGCTATGTATAGCAGACCGTTGCTATGTATAACAGACCGTTGCTATGTATAGCAGACCGTTGCTATATATAACAGTCCGTTGCTATGTATAACAGTCTGTTGCTACGTATAGCAGACTGTATATGAATATATGTATATATATATATATAATATAATTACTTGAACCTGGACAGGTGTGTCTGCATGGTGGGACAAATGTAAACACACAATTTATTGCAATTCCAAACACTTATGTCCTATTTAATCTTTGTCATTTTGAGTGTCTAATATGAGTTTAGCCACAAAGATCACAAATCTGATAATCAATCTTTGCTTTGCCGACCTACATGCAACCCTACATTATATTCTCCTCTCTTTCCATAGATTTTAATAGTGAAACCAACCTCCTCTGGTACATCTTCATGGGTCAGTCAGTTCTTTGATATGTGAAACACTTTGCAGTATTTGGGTCTTTCCGTTTAATCACTGTTGAGGTAACTTGAAGTAATTTTCACATATAATGAAAATAATGTGGTTTCCAGATAATGATGAAGCGTGATGGAGCCGCTCCGAGACGAGATGAAACAGGGTTTTTTTCGGGGGGAACATTGAAGTGGTCACGGTGGTTGGAGCTGCAGTGGAAAATAAAAGGACGTGGATACGAGCGAGGTGGCTGCGGTGCGGTGATCTTTATTTGATGGACAGTAATGGGCAGAGCCGTACGCTGGCCGTTTGGAAACGTCCGGCTCGTTTCTGGTGATGATGCGTGAGACGCTGGTGATTACAGTGAATAATAAAAGCAGTTGAAGGAGATTCGAATGGGTTCGTAATGGGATGGATCCAATTTAGTCGGGAACCGGTGCCATGAAATGAAGAGGATTGTTCCATCATGAAGGAATAGAATAAATGACATCTGCTTGTAGACAATGGCTGGTCGCACAAAGACAAAACTAGTTATATATATATATAATTTTCATGTTTTTAATACCGCGATTACTGCAAAACCGGTATACCGCGACACCCCTAGTGTCAATTTCTAAGTTTTTCTCTCCAAATTATACATTCAACCAACAGAAAAAGTTCAACTTTATTGCGCCACCTCTTGTCAAACTAAACCCAAACCGTGAAATGCAACAAAAATGTATAAAAATGCTGGAGTTACACTTTTGTTTTGTGGCCTGATTGAACATTTGTAGCCTCCAATCCCAGATAACCCCGATGACATCACTATGACGTCATCAGGGTTATTTGAGCAGACTTAACCACATTATAGACATTACACAAACAAACATCAATTATGAATATATGACACACTAACACAACACACTTTCATGCATGAACACAAACACTTGCAATGCTCGCAAATCATATTATCTGTGTTTTTACCTTCACTGTCTTCTGCAGTCTGTTCTAAATCATTGGAGATAGTTTTGCTCAAGGGCACTTCACGCTATTCAACGCTGTTTTCTCATCACATCATCACAGTGGGATCACTGGTCTGCTGCAGGGAAGCTCCCATTATAGCAAATGGTTTGAAATGGAAAATGATGGAGCAGTTTAACAGTTGTTATAAAATTTGTCTCTTCCTGAATAAAAAGTCTTTTATAGACACACAGAGGCCTGTGAGCTGGACTCACAGTCTCAGCGTGTTTGTGTTTAACGTCTTCATCCATCTCTCTGCTCTCAGATGAGAAACTCATCAACGGACTTGAACTTGAACGACAATTCAGCGTCCTGAGTTTCCGAGTCGCTCCTCTGTATTTCCAACAAGTCGTTAGGTGAGGACTGGAACCAAGCGAAGGCCAGAGAGGACGATGAAATGATGAAACAGAAGTAAACAACATAACATCTTCTGCTCTTTACATCCAACACAGTCCGTCAGTACGAGACTCTATCAACATAAAACACAGTCAATTAAAGCTGAAGTAGGAGAGAACGGATCAAATATGATTAAAACATTTTATTTTTATGAAACAGTCGCTATATCGTGATAGTAGTAGAGACAGGTAACCTGAAATAAATCATGTGCCTCTGTGTCCTCCGGTGCTCCTAACTGCATCTGCAAGATTTCCCAGACCGGAGGAAAACAAGCAGTAAGAGCTGATCTGAGGTCTGCTGTCCAGCTGCCGTCTATGAGAGCCGGCTGTCAATCACTTGCGAACTCCGACCAAACGGTTAAACTAGGCAGCGCTGATCAAATATGAATCAATATTCTGTTACGTTAATGCCTATTTCTCTCCTCAGATGTTCTCAGAATCATCTTGTAGTGCACGGTTTAGCTGTAAAATGAGAAAGTTTGTGACGCCGACGCCATTGTGAAATCTGGTGAAGGAACGCCAAGTTCTGGTCACATGACCGGAGCACATCCAATAGGAACGCTCTCTCTGAAACGACCTGTGATTGGTCAAAGTCTCCCGTCACGGGCTAGATGTTCTAAAGCCTGAAAACAGAGCCATGAGGAGGAACAGAAGTCTAGTTTTCTCTCAGAACACTTGAATTACAATATGTTGAAAGGTTATTACGTCATTTTTGCCCAATGATGCCAAAAATATATACTGCCTACTGCAGCTTTAAAGGTCCTATATAAAGTATTCAGAGCATTAATATATCAACTAATGTGTTGGAGAACGGCTTGGAGTATCTGTAGCATCTGTAACTCAGTGTATTTCCTTTGTCTTTGTGATAAATTAGATAAAATGTTGATTATTTTGTTCGTATCCAACGACTACAGGTCCCGTGACTTTGAGCCACTGGCACGCTGTCAACGCCTGGATGTTTATGTGCTCGTTTAGATAAACTGCAGCATGTTTACAACGGAAAATATCTTCATTCTGTATAGTTCCCACACACACTGTTTATATATACATTACATATACAGACAGACAGCTTGTTACGAGCTATAGCTGCCTGTTAAAACCTCGGAGCCAGAGTTACGTTCTTGGCTGTTCATGAATAGATAATTCTCCTAATTACCAGCGTGTTAAAATAATAAGCAGTAATTAAAGGAGAGTTTGTGGCCTCTTTAACATACAGGCTCGGTGGTGACGATGCAGCAGCGTTTCTGTGGGAGAATTCAACGTAACAGAGTTTCATTTTATCCACAAACTGAACGTAAAAGTAGCTTCTGTGAAAATCATGTTCAGGTTTTGTTGAGGCCAAGTTAACAAGTGCAGCTTTAAATCTCCTAAACCAGAGTCCGTCTGCATTTCCTGTGTTTTTCTCTCATGTTTGAGCTTTTTGGCCGTCGAACAGGAGCTCTAAATCTGAGACACGCTGGTGTAAATCTGGACTCGTGTTGCTCCTGAGGGAGGAAGACTGTGGACTTACAGGCTTAGAGGAGGTCGAGAGAAAACATTAAAGCTGCCATCCTGAGTTAGAAATATCACCAAAACCGTTTATTAAATGATGTGAGGAGTTCAAGGCAGACCTGCCGTACTGTAGATACCTGTGGTGCAGGTTTTGATTTATAGTTCAGCGTCAAATTTCACCAGATATCACCATAGCAACATTAGACAGATAGATGATCAGACCGTACTTTAATCTCAGAGAATATCAGAGTTTTTTCTTATTATGAGGTTTCTCTCTGAATACGATCCCCCTGGGAATCACATCCATATCTGACGATTCATTCTCTAATTTGGTGTGAACAGAAATCAAACACATACACGTTATATCTGTCTGGGAAAAATGTGTGTCTGGATCTTTTCTTTGTGTGTTTTCACATAAATGTCCTTCAGGTCATTTCACAGGCTTATGATGTGAATATGTGCAGTTTGAGATGAAACGCGTCTGAGATTCACGCCGCAGCAGGAAGATAATGACTGGAAAGAATTGTAAAGAGACAGACAGACAGATAGGTGATAAAGAGCTGTCTGTCTTTTATTAAAATCTCGTCTCCATCTTTAACCCTCGGCGCTCTTTGCTGTGGTTTGTCTGGACTTCACTTCCCAGAATGGGACACTTTGATCCAGACTGAAATATCTCAACAACTATTGAATCATTTGCCATGAAATGTTGTACAAACATTCATAGTCCCTAGAAGATAAATCAGATTTTTTCCTCTAGCGCCACCGTGAGGTTGACATTTGTTTTTCTAAGTGAAAATTAGCAAATAAACGTCCATAAATCTGCTTAGAAACCATAGGAAAAAGATTTTTTTTATACCTGCAGAACTTGAAAATCTTCACATTTTTAAATTTTCTTCAGTATCAAAGTAATCCAGTGATAGTTGTCTGTACATTAATGAGTTCACTGCTAACAGGAGCTGCTAACAGCTTATTCGGCATACTTTTAATGGTGCTAATTTGCCAAAATGTTAACAAATCTGGGGTAACAACAGTCGTAAAACCTCACAGGTGCCTCACTTTCTTGTTTTACTTTTCAGTTTGTTTACAGCTTGTCTTTCTGCTTGTGATTCTTGTTCCCAGATCTCAGGAAACAACTCCAGAACTACAACAATAAGATTGCAAATATAGTTTCATAGAATTTCCCCTCATTTCCAGGTTCCTCACTGCTGCTGCTTGCTCAATTTTCTTACTTGCATTGACACTGAAAGTTCACAACCATTTCCCTAAATCACCTGTACAAAAAATACGTTGCCACAAGAGTTTTGTCTTTAAAGCAGAAAAACGAGTGTTTCCTCTCTCAGCAGCAGCGTCTGTCATCAGCTGCAGATTTACAGGCTGTTGAGGAAAACAATCATTAATAGAGAGCTATAAAACCCGACAGTGATGTACCACCATGAGCTCATCCATCACTCACTCACACACACACACACACACGCACACACACACACACACACACAGTTAGGATATGATATCATGCTGAGGATTAGTAATCAACTCATTGATGAGTTTCCCTGGCAGACGGTTAACTGTGTGTGTGTTTCTTCCATCTGTAGTTTATTCATAAGGCCTGAAGTAAATTATTCAGACATTTAAATGGTTACAGTGAAGCACTGTGATGTGTGTTGTACCATGTATATATATATATATATATATATGTCTGTGTCACTTTACTGTCTTACAGTCAGTTCAGTGTTTTCCATCAGTTTCCAGAAGCAGCAGAGTGATGAACCGTCTCCGACTGCAGCGCTACGTCGCCCTCTAGCTGATAGAGATAGAAAGAGTTGACCCTATAAGCCTCCAAGCATTCGTGTCTCTGGAGCTCAGAGTGACCATAACATCACCAGAGTGCTCAGTTTAGTCGGGCGGTCAGCTCTAAGAAGAGTCCTGGTGGTTTCAATCTTCTTCCATTGAAGAATCATGAAGGTCACTAAGCTCCAGGGATCCTTCGGTGCAGCAGAAATGTTTCAGATCTGTGCCTCGAGTGTTTTTTAAACTTTTTTTATAACTTGTTTTTCAGACTTATTTCCAAAAATGTATTTTTCAAACTTTTTTTCCAGACTTTTTTTCAGACTTTTTTTTAAACTTTTCTTTCAGACTTTTTTTCTGGCATTTCTCACCTTTTTAAGACTTTTGTTTTGGACATTTTTCAGACTTTATTCAGACGTTTTAAAAAAAAAAAAAAAAATTCAAACTTTTTTTCAAATTTATTTTTAAGATTTTTTTTTCAAACTTTTTTTTCAAACTTTTTTTTAAGACTTTTCAGACTTTTTTTTCAAACTTTTTTTCAAACTTTTTTTTCAGACTTTGTTTTCGGACATTTCTCAGACTTTTATTTTGGATATTTTTCAGACGTTTTTTTTCAGATGTTTTTTTTCAAACATTTTTTTTCAAACTTTTTTTAGCCCTTTTTCAGACTTTTTTTCAGACATTTTTTCAAACTTTTTTTCAGACTTTTTTTCAAACTTTTTTTTCAAATTTATTTTTCAAATTTAGTTCAGATTTTTTTTTCAAACTTGTTTTTCAGACTTATTTTCAAACATTTTTTTTAAACTTTAT
Organism: Sebastes umbrosus; assembly: GCF_015220745.1. NCBI lineage: Eukaryota > Metazoa > Chordata > Actinopteri > Perciformes > Sebastidae > Sebastes > Sebastes umbrosus. The sequence continues at coordinate 28,846,459 of NC_051283.1, read as the reverse complement.
TTTTAATCTTTTTTTCAAAGTTTTGTTTCAGGCTTATTTTCAAACTTTTTTTTCAGACTTTATTTTCAAACTTTTTTTCAAACTTTTTTTTCAGACTTTTTTATTTTGGACATTTTTCAGACGTTTTTTTCAAACTTTTTTTTCAAACTTTTTTTTTCAAACTTTTTTCAGACTTTTTTTCAAACTTTTTTTCAGACTTCTTATCAAACTTTTTTTCAGATTTTTTTATTTTGGACATTTTTCAGTCTTTATTCAAACTTTTTTTCAGACTTTTTTTTCAGACTTTTTTATTTTGGACATTTTTCAGACGTTTTTTTCAAACTTTTTTTTCAAACTTTTTTTTTCAAACTTTTTTCAGACTTTTTTCAAACTTTTTTTCAGACTTCTTATCAAACTTTTTTTCAGATTTTTTTATTTTGGACATTTTTCAGGCTTTATTCAAACTTTTTTTCAGACTTTTTTTTCAGACTTTTTTCAGACTTTTTTTCAAACTTTTTTTTCAGACTTTTTTTTCGGATATTTCTTAGACTTTTATTTTGGATATTTTTCAGAGGTTTTTTTCAAACTTTTTTTCAGACTTTTTTTCAAGCTTTTTTTTCAAAACATTTTTTCAGACTTTTTACACATTTTTTTTCAAACTTTTTTTTCAGACTTTTCTTATCAAACTTTTTTTCAGACTTTTTTATTTTGGACTTTTCAAACTTTTTTTTCAAACTTGTTTTTCAGACTTTTTTTTCAGACTTTATTTTCAATCTTTTTTTTAAACTTTTTTTTCAAACTTTTTTTTCAAACATTTTTTCAGACTTTTTTACAAACATTTTTTCCAGACTTTTTTTTCAAACTTTTCTTTTCAAACATTTTTTCAGACTTTTTTTTCAAATTTTTTCGGACATTTCTCAGACTTTTATTTTGAACATTTTTCAGACTTTTATTTTGAACATTTTTCAGACGTTTTTTTTCAAAGGTTTTTTTAAGACTTTTTTTTTCAAAACATTTTTTCAGACTTTTTTACAAACATTTTTTCCAAACTTTTTTTTCAGACTTTTTTTTCCAATTTTTTTTTTTTCAATTTTTTGTTTTCACTTTTTTTCGGACATTTCTCAGACTTTTATTTTGAACATTTTTCAGACGTTTTTTTTCAAACGTTTTTTTTAAGACTTTTTTTTCAAAACATTTTTTCAGACTTTTTTACAAACATTTTTTCCAAACTTTTTTTTCAGACTTTTTTTCAAAGGTTTTTTTAAGACTTTTTTTTTCAAAACATTTTTTCAGACTTTTTTACAAACATTTTTTCCAAACTTTTTTTTCAGACTTTTTTTTCCAATTTTTTTTTTTTCAATTTTTTGTTTTCACTTTTTTTCGGACATTTCTCAGACTTTTATTTTGAACATTTTTCAGACGTTTTTTTTCAAACGTTTTTTTTAAGACTTTTTTTTCAAAACATTTTTTCAGACTTTTTTACAAACATTTTTTCCAAACTTTTTTTTCAGACTTTTTTTCAGACTTTTTTACAAACATTTTTTCCAGACTTTTTTTTCAGACTTTTTTTCAAACTTTTTTTCAGACTTTTTTTTTTTCACTTTTTTTGGACATTTCTCAGACTTTTATTTTGAAAATTTTTCAGACGTTTTTTTTCAAACGTTTTTTTTTAAGACTTTTTTTTCCAAAACATTTTTTCAGACTTTTTTAGAAACATTTTTTCCAAACTTCTTTTTCAGACTTTTTTTCAAACTTTTTTTTCAGACTTTTTTTTCAATTTTTTTTTTTTCAATTTTTTGTTTTCACTTTTTTTCAGACATTTCTCAGACTTTTATTTTGAACATTTTTCAGACGTTTTTTTTCAAACGTTTTTTTTAAGACTTTTTTTCAAAACATTTTTTCAGACTTTTTTACAAACATTTTTTCCAAACTTTTTTTTCAGACTTTTTTTCAGACTTTTTTACAAACATTTTTTCCAAACTTTTTTTTCAGACTTTTTTTCAGACTTTTTTACAAACATTTTTTCCAGACTTTTTTTTCAGACTTTTTTTCAAACTTTTTTTCAGACTTTTTTTTTTTCACTTTTTTTCGGACATTTCTCAGACTTTTATTTTGAAAATTTTTCAGACGTTTTTTTTCAAACGTTTTTTTTTAAGACTTTTTTTTCCAAAACATTTTTTCAGACTTTTTTAGAAACATTTTTTCCAGACTTTTTTTTCAGACTTTTTTTCAAACTTTTTTTCAGACTTTTTTTTTTTCACTTTTTTCGGACATTCTCAGACTTTTATTTGAAAATTTTTCAGACGTTTTTTTCAAACGTTTTTTTTTAAGACTTTTTTTTCCAAAACATTTTTTCAGACTTTTTTAGAAACATTTTTTCCAAACTTTTTTTTCAGACTTTTTTTCAAACTTTTTTTTTCAAACATTTTTTCAGACTTTTTTTTCCAAAACATTTTTTCAGACTTTTTTACAAACATTTTTTCCAGACTTTTTTTTCAAACTTTTCTTTTCAAACATTTTTTCAGACTTTTTTTTAAATTTTTTTTGGACATTTCTCAGACGTTTATTTTGAACATTTTTCAGATGTTTTTTTTTAAACTTTTTTTTCAAACTTTTTTTCACACTTTTGCTTTCAAACTTTTTTTTCACACTTTTTATCTTAGACATTTTTCAGACTTTATTCAGACGGTTTTTTTCAAACTTTTTTTCAAACTTTTTTTTCACACCCTTTTTTTAGACTTTTTTTCAAACTTTTTTTTCAAACTTTTTTTCAGACTTTTTTTTCAGACTTTTGTTTCAAACTTTTTTACCAGATTTTTTTTTCAAACTTTTTTTTCAGACTTTTGTTTCAGACTTTTATTTCTAGACTTTTTTTTGGACATTCCTCAGACTAAAAATAAATGAATAAATAATCCTGTTTTCGCTTCGTCATAATGGGGCATCGAGTGTAGATGGATTTAAACTACCGGTATTTTGCATTAAATTGAGTGAAAAAGTGAAGGGGTTTTAATACTTTCTGAATGAATTGTATATGCAGAAACATTTTTTAAATGATTTTAAAGCAGTGTGTTTTCCAGAATTTCCCCTATCACTGCATTTGACTTAAAATAGCTACTTCTAATTTTTTGGTTTGACAATGAAAAAACAAAATTAAAGATCTGTTATAATATTGACTGGCAGCGAATATGAGCTTAAACAAACATGTGAGTCTCAAAGGTGAAGCAGAAATGCTTCCCCTCAGGTACAGAATCAAGGTGAGGACACCTGTGTGTACAGGTGAGGTGTGTTAGTGCTGACCTCCACCCTCACATCTCCTCAGGGACGGTTATTAACCTGCAGCAACACGCGACAACAGCTGTTTTTATGACTCTAAACTCTAAACTTAAAACTTTAAACATTTACAGCTCAACAATTAGACGTTAAACTGAGAGCCTTGGGAGGTCTGCAGCTGCTGGGTCACGGTGTTTCTGTCACTGGAAGAGTTTCATTCTCAGGAGGTTGATATTTGTGGACAAAATGTAAACACATTTTTTCAAACTTTTTCTTCAGACTTTTTCAGACTATTTATTCAAATTTTTTTTCCAAACCTTTTTCAGACTTTTTTTTCAGACTTTATTTTTTAAACTTTTTTTCAGATTTTTTTTTCAAACATTACTTTCAATGGGGACATTTTTCAAAAAAATGAAAACAAATCGAGCCTAATAACAGCTGTAACCGATTTACTGTAGTTGTGTGCGCAAAATGTTCCTGTATGATGAATAGGCAACAAAACTGCTTAGTTAGGAAAAACATCACGGTTGGGCTTAAAATAAGTATGTAAACTTAACAAACACAAGACTTTCAACCGCGAAAACTGAAGTTTATTTTGAAAGGACACTATGCATGTAATGAGTGCATGTTGACACGCCGTACCTGGACCGTCCAAAACTTAACGCTAGAGGAGACCCCGCATGTCGGACGAGTTGGGAGTGAGAATATGTTGGCTTAAAATAAGTACGTAAGCTAAATAAAACACGTACGGAAACAACCTAACATAAGTAAGTTATGGAAAACACGTCACAAACATCACTTACGTAACTTAAACAAAAACACCTGTCTTCAACAGCGGTCTCCTGTTTGAAAGTCCTGTGTTTGTTGGACCCATCCAACTCCCCTCCTCTCCCACCATCAGCAGTCTCTCTCTCTTCTTATTCTACGTCACTAGCTCTGAGCGCAGCATAGTTACATGGATGCGTTTACATTGCAGTCAGTACAGACTACATGATGTGCAAATGACACAACAAAAGCAAGAAAGGCGTTCTTATTGCACGTTAAATGCCTCGTGCATTATCTGCTTGATAACAAGCTAACATTTCCAGGTAAAGTTTAGCATGTCGGTATGTTTTCATAGTTAAATTTCAGCAGCTGCTGTGTGAACATGAAGCAGCATCAACGTCTCAAACTAACTCATTAAAACAAGCTTGTGTTATTCATATAAACGGACTGATAATCAATCCAATGAAACAAATAATTAAAACAGACTAAATTTAACAAACAACAGGAGAACTGTTAGTTTATTATATCTTTATCAAATTCAACGTTTCGTTTCCTACAAACACAAAAAGGCAGAAGTTCAAATGTGTCATCAGAGAGGATGGAATTAGAAAGATGTATTTACATATTTAAATTAAAAAAACAACAAAGACGTACTCTACATATCGTATTTACATTGTTACCGTTATCACCACAGACAGCATGCTGTCACACTCTGCTGGGTGTGTTGGGAAATCCTTTTTAAAATAAAACAAAGTGAATGTCTGATATCTGGACTCTGATCAGGTCGGTGGTTCTTAACCGGATCTGAAACTCTAAATCAAACAATCACAATCACATTTATATTTTTTATTGATTTAGTGTGAAATGTCTTTTATGTTTTTAACACAAAAAACAGAATTAAACACCAGTTTATAATTCAAACAATTATGATTTGTGATCCAAGGAATCTCTGCCAACTTTGAGTCATTTTATTTGATCTTATTTATTTTTTTACAGGGACAATACAAACATGACTGGTCGCCTAATTGATTAGTCTATCAACAGAAAATGAATACGTATTTTACCTTAATACCCTATTTTGATATTCAGTCACCGTTCAAATTATTTTCTGAAGCAAAAAAGTCCCAAAATATCCACTGGTTTCAGCTCAAAAAGTGATTATTTGCTTATTTTCCGCTTCGTCTTTGCAATATCAGGACATCAATTTGAGCTTTGAAGCATTTCAATCGCCTTTTTAAAAAATATTTTATGGCATTTTATAACCCAAATAATCCATCAATTTATCGAGAAAATACCAGACAAATTAACTGATAATGAAAATATCCATTAATTGTTAACAGTGACTCAAACGTCACAAAAACACATTTCCTTGTTTCAGACAAGGCCTGTGGAAAGAAGGCTGGGTCACGCGTCATGTCTTTGGGGGTAAAACACATGCGCAGTGAAATCTGGCCTGCAGTCGCCGAAATTGAGCCAATCGCAACGCACGACTGCAGCTTCAGTTACACTGCGCATGTGTTATACCTCGAACCCCAAGACACATGTCTGCCCGTGACCCAGACTCATTTCCACAGGCCTTGGTTTCAGACAGGAAGTAAAATCTATCTGTTAAAACCAAGTGGCAACCTCCAGGTCTGAAAAGTGAAGCCAATGAAGTGTCCTGAGCCTGCATTCTCTCTAACAGCCAGCAGGGGGCGACTCCTCTGGTTGCAATGTTCTCACTGTTTAACTTCTGGTTGCAAAAAAAAAGATAGAAAGGGCCAAAAACAGAAATAAAGAGGGCCAGAAACCAAGATTGCGACAACCAAAAACCAAGATGTTGACGGCCATTGTTTCGCCAAACTCTAGGCCAGTCCACAAACCAATGGTTGACGTCATGATGACTACGTCCACTTGTTATATAGAGTCTATGGTTAAAGCTGCAGTGCGTAGAAATCCGGAAAACGCAAAATCCTGCATCCCCTCGAGCTGCTCTCTCCTCTCTCCGCTCTCCCCTCTCTGTCCGAAGCCCCTCCCCCCACACGAGAACGGGCATATGCACGCGCTTCATACGTGCTCGCTACATCTGAGGAGGCTACCGCAGCGAGCTACACATTACCTTCTAACGACATCAACAGTTTGGACTGTCTTTTTGAAAGTCTGTCTTTCTTTTTTTGGGTTGTTTTGAGGTGTTGGCAGTTGCTGCCAATGCTGGAATAGCAAGCTTTCCAGTAGGTTGTTCCGCCATTGACCGAGGCTTTCACTATCTGCAGAGACCAGACGTGAACGCGCATCTCCTTTTGTGGAACAGCCAATAGGAACGCTCTCTCTGAAATGCCCTGTGATTGGTCAAAGTCTGCCGTCACGGGCAAGATTTTCTAAAGCCTGTAAACAGAGCCATGAGGAGGTGCAGAGGTGTAGTTTTCTCTCAGATCACTTGAATTACAATATGCTGAAAGGTTATTATGGAATTTTTGCCAAATTATGCCAAAATATTGTTGCCTACTGCCACTTTAAGAACCACCAACCAGATGAGAAATATTGCCAAAACATTTGCATACAATAACAATATTTTTAGACCAGGTGTTTCACATGAACAGAACGGTGTCCCAGCCACACATTTAACTTTATATCCATTTTTTTTCCATCTTTGCATTTCTTTACACAAAAAAGTAACAAAATTCAATCAGTATAAAAAATGAAAAAAAAAAAAAAACAAGCATATTTTTTTAACTTTCTTTTCCAGACGTGGAGGAGGAACATGGAGGAGGAACATGGAGGAGGAGCGTGGAGGAGGAACATGGAGGAGGAGCGTGCAGTGCAGCGGGCCGGAGACGACAGACGACAAAGAGCTTCACAAACAAAATAAAAAAAAGAAAGCAGAGCCAAAAATAAAGACGGTTTACGTTAGTAAAGGAATAGTTTGACATTTTGGGAATGTCGCCTTTTCGCTTTTTGAGAGTTAGACGTTCAGATCGATGCCAAACTCCAAACTGTACAAACTGCTAAATATGCTGCTTAGCTTAGCTTAGCTTAGCATAAAGACTGGAAACAGAGGGAAACAGCTAGCCTGGCTCTGGTCAAAGGTAACAAACATCCACCAACCAGCTCCTCTAAAGCTCACTGATCAGCATGTTATATCCCATCTGTTTACTCTGTACAAAAATCCAAATGTAAAAACAACAATTTTATGTGCCGTACTATTTCTTAACCGCCTGTAAAAACGGTGAACAAATAAGCGAATAAAAAAAAATATCAACTCTTCTTTTCTCTTGTTGATTCGTGATTTTCACACATTTTATCAGCAAATACAAAATATTCAGGTAGTTCTTTTGCTAAATGGAAAATATGTGAATGGTTAACATCTAGTTTTTTATTTCTTTGATTGTCAAACTTGATGTTTTGTAGTTTTACGTTTTGCTGTGTTGAGCTGGTGAACACTTAAAGGGCCACTCCACCAATTAAACTCTTCCATCAAGTTGAGGAAATTAAAGCAACTCATAAAATAAGAGCAGAAGAAATACGAGCCGCAGAGATATTCAGAGTTTAAAGTAAAAACACTGGATCCTACATTTCCCATGATGCAACTCAATAGCCTCTTTTGTTTGTTTACTTCTTGACAAAGCTCACTCCAGAGAAGCCGCAGAAGATCCTACATTTCCCATGATGCCGAGTAAACTGAGGAAATAGTTGGAGTGACTCTTTAAAGTTTTTAGATTCGATGATACACGAGATAAAACACAAAGACGAATACAAAAACACAAGTTTTTGTATGAAAACAAGAAAAACAGGAAGTGTTAAAGGTTTGAGACGTTTTTAAAACTCCATTTTACGTGTAAAAATAAAAGTATTGTGTCTTGTTTCTGCAGTTATGATCTTTTCTGGGATGATTTTATTTTTATTTATTTTTTTAAACAAAACTGATCATATACTGTAATTACAGGAGGAGCTGAAACTTCTTAATTCTGTACAATAAAAACAAAAATCTGTGTATATATTTCCATAAATATATTGTTTTATGAGGACAGAATATCCTGAGTTCACAGAGTGAGAAGGTGGTTGGTCCACTGAACTGAACACAAGAATAAAAAATATTGGCGTCTGTTTTTTTTTCCCTCCGAGCCTCATTATTCCACAAACTTTATTATTTTTTAAATTTTACTTTTTGTGTCAAAAGATCAAAAGACAAAGAAATAAAAAAATATAAAAAGGTGACAAAAACAAACACAATATCTACAGAGGGAGCACTGATATTTACAACTATTAAATAATCCCCATTCAAAACAAGAACATGATTTTTTCTATAAAAACAAAATAATAAACATGAATAATAAATCTGACGGATGCCACATGAAGCAAGATCTTAGTCTGTCTTTTTTTATTTTAACCTCTATATTATATTTATTATATTATATATTATATTATATTGATAATATATCGACTCTATTATATCCCTCTCGTCCTCCAGACGCAGTAGATTATATATTTTCTTCAGGCTAACGTTAAGATCCAGCTTCATGCAGCAGCCGTCGGCGCTGATATCGAGCATCCAGACGACACGTTTCCATTTCTACGTGAACATCTGACAACAACACAAATATATAAATGCAGACAACACAGACAAACACAGAGCCGGACCATCAGTAGTGCGTCGAGGAAAACAGGAAGTTGTCCTGCTGGAGCTGCACAGTTCTACAACTTTAATAAACTGGTTTATTGCTGATCAAAAGATTAATTACAACAGATGAGGTGCTGAAATGCAGAAAAATCCTGAATTAGTTTTCCTTTTTTAAGGTCTAAAGGTCGTTACACATCGGGGGCGTGACGAATAAACGACACGAAAATGCGAAATACTCGCCTGCGAATATTATATGTCTAGGGCAGGGCTGCCCAAAGTGACCTGCCAGATGTTTCTAGCAGAAACAAATTAATTAAAAACAATAATGATAATATAAACCGCTGTTTTTTTATTTTTTTGTGAGGTAAAAATGCTACTGAATTTAAATATGTAGGATCCCTAATTATTAATTATTTTTCATAATATGAGCACGGCGGGCAGAGTTAGCGTCAGTTTAGCGAAGTGAGGTAAAAAAAAAAAAAAAAGGAGAGGCAGCGACAAACAAAAGGCGTTTGAATTAAGGAACTTAGGATCCTGGTACCATCTTAAAAATATAATAAAATTAGGGCTGTCAAAGTTTGAAGGTTATAGCGGGTTCAGTTTTAAAGCTAGAGTGAAGATACTAGTATCATATGAAACTAGAAAACCTGATGAATCCATCGGTACCAACCATGTCATGTTAGCTTGTCCTGAAGGAGGTTAAATAACGCTCTAAACTTACGCTCAATTTTGGAAGACGCAAATCAACCCGTTCCGCGCAACTTGATTGGTTGATGCCTTTATTCACGGTGGGTAGCTCAGAAAAATCAATCTCGTTACGAAAAAAAGTACACTACACTTTGCTGTGTAATATTCCCGTTCAGTGTTAAAGTATTTATGAAAACAAATATATTGCCCTGCGGAAACAATGCCCCCGGTGTGTAACGGCCGTTACTGTGCAGCTCTGTGGCGCCACCTGTCAGCTGACTCGGTCACAACACGACCAGCGACGGTTTGTTAAGGCAGCTAAAACAGAAACAAACCGTCCTTTAAGAAGACGTAAAGTCTCTTCAGCACCAACATAAACCCCCCGACAGCTTCCTGTCCTCCACGCTTCATTCAAACTGTACACTTCTCACATTAAATATTAAAACTCAGGATTATTTCTAAGTGCGGTGTGCTGCCGGGTCTGCCTCCGACTTCTAGAAATATCTTCTTATATATATATTAGGACATTTTATTTAAGGTGTGAACGAGGAGTTTTAGTGGCGAGTTCTAAACAGTATTATTTACCGATTAAAATCCTTCTGCAGGCGTTTTCATGGAGGTTTCCTCGACTTCCTGCTCTCTAGAAAACGTTTCCAGGAAGCAGACACGTGTGTTTGTTACCTGTCGGAGGGATAATGATTTAAAAGATGTCCGTCTCAAACATCAAACCTCCTCAGACTCCTTCTGATTGGCTGATTAAATACTCCGCTGTCCGTTGGCGGGCGGGTAATGGTTGCCTCGGAGACGGTGAGGAAGATGAAGAGGAGGACGAGGGGTGGTGGTGGTGGCGCCCTCGCAGCGAGGTGTGGTTGCCGTGGTGATGGTGGTGGGAGGAGGAGGGGGGAGGCGGCGGCGGGTCGCGGAGAGACGGTGGGACGGCGGAGGACTTGATGGGGACGATGCGGGTGTCCATGACCTCACAATCGACCTGCATCATCATCTCGTAGCCCTGAGAGGAGTTATAGAGGCTCTCTGAGGGGGCAGGAGGGAGGTGAGGAAAGGAGGAAAGAAGGAAAGGAGAGAGGAAAGGAGTTGAACATTTTTCAAATCTCAACGACCAGAAAAAAAACAAACAAACGTGCAGCGCTCTAAATAGACGCTCAGCGCCTCAGGAAAAAACAATAAAGCTCAAATCTACTCATGCTACTTTTAGGACGTGCCCTATGGGCAACCAGGCGCTCACGGGCCGTGTTGGCGACCCTTGGATTAGACAATTAATCATTTCCGGAATTTTTCATGCCTACGAACCCTCCATCAAACAGTAACCTGCAGGGTTGTTCCATTTACCATCTAACGGTTCAGCATCACAACAGATCAGTTTGATATTGAGACGGACTCACCGTTCACAGACATGGCCGGCATCACCAGAGACATCTTAGGTCTGCTGGTTTTATTGTGGCTGATGGCCGGTAACAGCAGGTGATCCTGTAGAGACACAGAAGAGACAGGCTGGTTTAATTATCAAAGTCAGTAACGGGTCACATACATTTTTTTTGAAATATAAAGACAAATAACAAAATATAAAATAATAATACTAAGTATTTTCACATTTTTTTTTTTCTCTCTCTCTCTATATATATATATATATATATATAAAATATATAAATATTTACAGATATAAATGAATAAATAAATGTGAAAATAAATAAATAAATATTAATATATATATACATAAATAAATTTACAGACATATATGAACAATTACATGTGAAAATAAATATTTTAAAATAAATAAATAAAAATATTTTCAAAAAATATATCAGTAAATATTTACAGACATAAATGAACAAATAAATGAAAATGCTTATTATTGTTCTATTATATTTTATTATTTGTCTTTATATTTCCACATTTATTTTCTTATTCTTTTACAGATTTATTATCTTATTTATGGCACTCCTATGTCTCTATAGATTGAGCTGTGGAGTAACTCCTCATGTGTGTCGTACCCGTCTGAAAGAGACGACGTAGAAAGTGTCCTCTCTGCGGTCGATGGCGTCCAGGAAGTCGCTGTAGGTGACCTCAGGACCAGGAAGCACCTGCAGCTGACTAAAGTCAGGAAGAAGAACAAGCTCAAGGTCGTTATTGAGTTTTACTACAAAATAAAAGACTCAAATAAATCGTTTCACTGACTGAAATATTAACGGAAATGTTTTCTTTCTTCAATCAATTAAATATGTAATGAAAAAACATTTGATTTGAGGATATCAGCACCTCACAAACAGTTGAAAATGTCTCTGGACATTTAGGGATATTTTATGTGACTATCACCTGTTGTTCTTCTTTAATTTTTTAATGAAACAATAAAACAATGAAGTAATTATCAGATATTCAATACATTTATGCATTTTCTTCTGCTCCGTTTAGTATTTGTTTTACATTAATTAAAGACAGTTTCTCTTCTGTTCACCCAGCTGACAGAAACACACCAGTTTACTTTCAGTATGTATATAAAGATATGTTCAGTTTCACAAAGTTTTGCATTTCTCTAGACACTTGGACTGAAACTTATCTAACGACTGAATATCTTTTACCAGAAACGTGTAAATGTGTAATGAAGTGTACCTTTCTATGGAGCGGTGAGCCTGGATCGGCAGATATCTGGAGAAGTTCGTCTTCCTCAGCTGAGCTTTCTGCAACAACAAAATGAGATGGAAAAACGATTAATATGAACTTTAATGATCCAGGTTTATTTCTAAGGGATGCAAAATACATTTTGTAGGTATTATACAAAAACGTCCTATATTGAGGTTCCTAAAATGCTTTACTGTTAAACTACAGATATCAATGAATTACTTTTTACTTTATGTTAAAAAACAAGAAACTGAAGAAATAAAAAACTGTCTTTGATAAATCAAAAACATAAAAACAGAATCTAGATAGAAGAGAAGAAGACGAAGAAGCAGCGTCAGCATCAAAAGGAAGCAGACGCTGTCTACTGCACCTGGGCGATCTTGGCCTTCTTGGCGATTTTTGGTTTTCCTCCAGACTTCTTCCTGTCGATCTGGTGTCGCTGGACCCAACCTCTCAGCTCGTCTGCCAGCCTGAAACACACGAGGAGAGAGAAAAGAACATTAAACTGAGAGAAAAACAATGACATGACTTCTGGTGTCCTAAGTGACAAAAATAATACAACTTCAAATACTGAGGATGGAGGACAGGAAGAGATACCAGAGGTTTACTCAGCTAGTTATAAAAGTGGTATTTTATCAGCTGACCTGAGAGACTCTGAGCGGTTGAACTGTCTGCAGTCGGAGGAGCTGAAGTACCGATCGATGTCCTGAAGAACCAGATCCTTCATGTCACTGAACACATCACTCAGGTTCCTGATGACACACGAACACATCAGGATGAGTTAAAGATTCATTATATAAGACGTAAGGGATAATGTACAGCGAGCCGGTGAATGCTGTGAAAGAAACCCTGACAGGGCGATGCCGCAGGTCTCTCATCACCCTGAAGCGGATTCTTTCACAACAATGACCCGCTAGCTGTACATTATCCCACTTATTACACTCCTACTTAACATCAGAGCTGCACCCATAGCAACGGTCTGTTATACAGAAATTACAGACTGCAGAACGCTGTGATTGACCAATCAGAATCGAGATTCAACACAGCAGTGTAATCAATTTCGTTAATGTACACATCAGCTTGTGAAGCAAACAATTCTTTCACTTAAAGAACCAGTTAAAGAACCAGTTCTTCTGTTAGATGCTGAAAACATGTTTTTCTGCATTTCTTTCTAACAGTTAAAGAGAGACAAGATGATTATCAGAGTGTGAAGTGAATCTGTCTGCTGTCATTAGTCGGAGCAGTAAAACATGTTTTTATCTACCAACACACTGAGAGAACGTCTGAGAGGTTTTCCACCTGATTTCATCTGATGTTCATAGATCATTCACTGAGTTCTGAGCTGAGCTGACAGCATCTTCTGGTTCCTTCAGTTCATATTAAAGTGATGAGAGCACATTTAAGAGTGACCACTTTGTTCTGAACTCCAAACCTTTATAGACAAGACATGTCATGTTTTAAAAGGGCTGGAATCGGATAAAATAAAGCTGATCAAAATCAGATCCCGTCTTTATTCTACTGTGCTTTGTCAGCCTAATACTGTACCTGCATCATTTCACTGCACATGAGACTGAAAGTTAAAGTGCGTGAATGAGAAAACGTGGGTGCAGAGTGACTCTGAGTAAATACACAGATTTAATGATCCAAGAAATCTGTTATTTCTCTTCTCTTTCTTATTAGCAAACAGCAGCAGCAAACCAGCACTTTTTGTCGTCCCCACAACACCAACAGAGTGAGACATCGTCTCTCTAGGGGATCACGTTGCATCACGTTGCATCACGTTGCATCACTTTCAGGAGTCATATTCTCCAGTTAAACTTTCATTCATATATCAGATCAGTGATTTAAAAGTTATAAACTTCTGAACCAAGAGCCTTCAGTAGTTGATTTAAGCTACAGCTGACAAATATCTAACTGATAAACATGTTTATAGAAGGAGTTTCTGTGTGGGAAAGTGAATATTTTGCAGATTATATTATCAAACATGATGTGAAATGAATTAATGTGTCAAGTTTTTCTTGAATTAGACGCTGAGACAGGTTGAGTTGATGAACTGAACGTCATCAGACTCTACTCACCTGAACTGATAGGACTCTGCAGCGTCGTCTACTCCATCCTCCTCCGTCTCCGTCTTGTCTTCCATTCTGCTCGGAGGCGGAGCAGCTGCTTCCTGCTGATGTTGTTGTTGTTGTTGTTCGATCTCCAGCAGCCGCCGTCCCGTATACGACATCACGCCGTCCTGTAGGCCCGACAGCTTCCTGTCTGTGATGCTGCAGGAAAGGAGAAGTCAAGCTAATATAAACCTTCTTTCTTGAATTTGTAGATTAAGAAAGTCAAATTGCGGGACTGATGATTCGATTTTGAATCATTGTGGCATCGTGCAGTTTTTTTTTTTGAAAATGAGAGTCTCATCATAGCTCAGATTTTCAGGAGATCCTAAATAACATTTTTGTCCCTAAATTTAGATTCTTCAGGAACATTTCACTTTATGGAAAACTTTATTTATAATGCATATTCAAAACAGTAGTCACAAAAAGACTTGTGAGAACAGAGAACATTTAAGAAACAAATAAGATAAATATAAAAAAAAATAAAAGTAAAAAGTAGATGCTTTAATCAAAAAAGTGTGCCGGATACCTGACGGGTCCGAAGCTGAAGGTCATGAACAGCAGGACGGCCATGACACACACGGCTCTCTTGTTGCTCGCCGAGTCGCTGCCCTGAAAAAACACACAAGGGAAATTGAAGCATTGCTTAACAACATATTGTCATCTTCATTTCACTGATTCCATCATCAGGTTCAACAGGTTTCTCTCTTCAGATGTTTTTGTGTTCTGCAGTTCAGTATGTCTTTCTCCTCGCTCTGTTCCTCAACGGTCATTTCCTCCGGTTCAACCTGTTGCTGTTGTTTACTGAGCAGCTGCTGAACTAAAACCGCAAGATAAAAATAGTTACACTTTTGGAACGTTGCAGCGCGCACCGCAGGTCATGTGACGAGGAACAACCACATTCATTTGAGTGCAGGACTACCCAGAGCTTTATGATCTGTCCCATGGACTATCCATTTATCTGTGTTTTGACTTTGTCTAGTTTAGTCTGTGAGGCTTATGGCTAAATTACCGCAACTTCATCCTCGTCATCACTGCATGCAGGTTTTGCTTGCTTAGTAACGGCAGGCGCGACGGGAGCGCAACCTCCCAAGCACCTTGGATAAAACGATAAAAGCAGCATTTTCCAGTTGTTTTTAGACGCAACATGTGAACGGCCCCTAAAGAAGGAGACGCAGGTGATGGAGTAGATGAAGAGTCCCATCCTCCCTCCTCTCCCTCACCTCTTTCCCTGCCAGTCTCTCCCTCAGCGCCTGGTTCTCCCGGCGGAGGCGTTCGTTCTCCTGCTGGGCCTCCCTGAGCTGACCCTCCAGGTTCTGCAGGTACTCCTTCTTCTTCTTCCTCGACTGGCAGGCCGACTCCCGGTTCTTTATCATCCTCTGCTGCCGCTTCAGCACCTTCATCTGGAGGAGGAGGAGAAAGATGGAGGAGAGAAAAGGGGAGAAGGAAAAAGGGATGGAAATTGCCCAGAGGAGGGAAGAGGGATGAGGAGGAGGTTGGGTGGAGTGAACATGCAATGATGAAGAGAAAGAAAGGAGGAGGAGGAGGTTGAAACAGAGGATAAGAAGACAGGAGGAGGAGAGAAAAAGCATCAACACAAATGGAGAAAACAAAAGGTTCAACAGGTGAGTGATATAATCCAGCTCCCTGAGGGAGGCTGAGTGTTCATATATCACATCTTATATAAGGAGGTGAAACACAGAGCTTCAGTCTCACGTTACCAAACCTGCTAAACTGAACACACTGCTGTGTTTCTGACTAAATAACACAACTCTCATATATTCAACTAGAAAAATCAAACACATCTGTGATCTGATAGGGCCGGGACGATACACCTATCTCCTGATTCTATACTATCACCATACTTGGGTGCAGATTTAATATGTATTAAGATTTATAAGTATTGCGATTCGATATTACAATTTATTCAGATTTTTGTTAACTTTTTTAACACTAGACCATCATGGGGAAAAGTTGAGTCATACACTTCTAGGGACTTTTACTTTGGAAAATCTCTAAATTAATACAGAAAAAATGTTTGATTTTCAGCATGTATGTAGTCAGAGAAGTCAAATATATCAGTCAACCCAAAAGTCAAAGAATAAAGACATTTCCCTCACAGATTAGTGGTATTTTCTTTTTAATTCATAAGGGACATGTAATGTTTTATACTTCTGGTGAATATAATCCATCAATCTTATTTCCATAGATGTATTTTGTATGTACAGTTCCCTTTGTTAACACCTTATTTTGAAAACCGGACGTATTCACACGTGTCTACTTCCTCTAACTTCTCCAAGGTGGTCTCTAGCTCTCCCGTCAGCTCCGTTCTCTTTATCCCTCTATGGTCAACTCCATCGGGGCCGTTTGAATGCAGAGAACAGAAATGTCAGTGTATGGGTGCTCTACAGTTGTAGCGTCGGCCCATTTGACCATGGAGATGAGAGTGACGGCCGGCTACGTTACCGTGATACGATAAAGTTTCCTGTCCGTGACAGAGTTAGCATGCAGCTTTAGCCGTGATGTCTAACTCTGCTTTTCCTGTCAATGTGTGAAACCCAAAGTGTTTCCATCCTTTACTGGATGTGTAGTGTTTACCACGCTGGATTTAACATGTGAGGGTGCAGGTCGTATCCACGCAGACCCTCCAACGTTTTATACTTTCTATGGTTTGTTTTGGTTGACAGATACGGAATGGATATGACGTCACGTTACTACATCACTACAACAATAAAAGCGGTAACTTCCTTCTACCTCCACATAGACTCAAATTAATCAAGTATATTGATTCTGGCATACATATATAGATTTTTTCTCCCCCAACTCTATTATCTGATGGTACATACTCTTCAATAAAACAAATGTTTATGTTGTCTGACCTGATAACCATCAACTTGCAGATTTCTGGTTGTGATTTGAGGATCGGTGCGAGTTGGAACATCCGGCCTACTCACATCGATGTCGTTGGAGTTATTGCCGGGTAACGCCGTCGTCGCCGGGACGATGGGTTTGCTGGTGGGCAGAGCCGTGGGGCTGGAGCAGTGCTGGGGGATGCTGGGAGAGACGGGCTCCATTTTGACGATGGCCGGAGCCGAACCGAGACAGACGGACTGAGACAAGACGACTGGAGGTGGAAAGCGAGAGAGAGACGGATCATCAGAACCAATCTAAAATCAGTGTTTTCCTATTGGGTGATGAAACACAAGCAGGTCTTTACCGGGTCTGTTCTGGTCCATGGAGGGGAGGCCCTGCAGGATGAGGGTCTTGGGCGGTGCGGGGGTGTGGGTGACGGGGAGGGTGGTGACACACACTGGTCTGGGCTGGATGGGAGGTTTGGTGCTCAGGATGGTGTTGGCCTTTAATGTGGCCGAACCCGGCAGAACTTCAGGTGACAGGAAACAAATGTCAGTTTACAGTTCAAACATTTTATTTTAGACGGAGTCATTTTAACTGTAGAAACACTGCAGCTCTTTCAAATACTCCAGCTGTCAACAACACACACGACTCAAACCTCAGTATGCAAATACAAGTTCCCACTCAAATTATTTGCGGGTCTGCCCTGAGGGCTCGACACAGAATACCTCCACAGGTGAAGACTAGACTAACTGGTAAATCGAGAGCTTTCCCTTCAGCCCAGACGGCTTGACTCCAGTACAATCAAACAGCCTGAACAAGAAACCAACAACAGCCTGAGGCCCCGTTTTATTACCTATCCTATTAAATGATCTCTCCATTTGTTCTCTCTCAGTTCCACAAACAAACATGCTACATAAATATACCATCAGTCTAAAAACGGGGGCTGTGAATCGATTAAAACATTTAATCACAATTAATCGCACATTTTTTAACTGTTCAAAATGTATCTTAAAGGGAGATTTGTCAAGTATTTATACTCTTATCAACATGGGAGTGAAAACAACAGAGGCCTCATGTAAACAGACTGGTATTTAAAGGGTTAAAATGAATGAATATTTGGTAGTTGTGATCGGGACTGATGTTGGTTAAAAGATTTAACTCAGTGAAAGTAGAAAATAATATCAATATTTCATTTTATAGCAGTTTTTTTGATGCAGATATTTTTGTTCTCGAGGGAACAGTGGTTCTCAACCTGTGGGTCAGGACCCCAAAGGGGGTCGCAAGATCGTTTATGGAGGTCGCCAGATTATTGTGGAGAAACAAATAAACATATTTTAGACTGGGGAATGGTTTAACATTATATCGCCTGTACCAGTGATATAATTTGACTCGGAATAGATTTTATTGAGAATGTTTGTGAGAGTCAAAGTGTGCTCTGACGGGGGATTTCAGGGGGAGAGAAAAAGTCGTCGAACGCATCAAAAATCCAGTGCCTGGAGCACATTAGACAACACCTAGGTGCCTAGCTGTTCAAACTAAATAAAATTAAACAAAACTGGAGGGGGTCAGTTGAGAACCACTGATCGAAAACATCAGAGCAACTCATTTAAAGTGAGACACGAAGGTTAAAGTGTTGCTGTTCTCTCTGCTGATGAACTGAAGCAACATTCAGACAGATAACACAACACGTTGATGTCTCTACCTGCAGCCTGCGTCTGTATTCCACCGATGACCGCTGGGATCTGTGTCGTTAACGGCGTCTGTAGTTGCGTCTGTGGTCGGGGTATGGCTGATGTTGCCACGGTGACCTCCATGGCGCCCAGCGGAGGAGACAGCACGTCTCCGTACATGTACGGAGGAGTCGGAGGGTTTTCCCCTTTAACGGTGATCTGGACGGGGAGAGAAGACGCAGTCAGATATCATGAACCACAAGAGAGGAAATAAACCTCCATTCACCTATAAAACTGTTTAAAAGTCATTCTTGAACACACACCTGAGGGTCAGGTGAGAATGAAGAGCAGTCGGACCCGAGTGAGGATGCAGGAGAGGGAGGCTCTGCTTTCACCTGGAACACTGGACACACAAACAGACAATTAAACCAGTGAAACACACAGAGGATGTAAGCATGTTTGTTTTTGTTCAACAGATGAGTTTGATTTGGAAGAGAAACTGGAGAACTTACACATTTCTACTGGTAGCGGCTTAGTGATGGTCATTTCACTTTTTATCACAGGAGCTTCCCCTTCAGAGACAAAACACAGACAGAAACATCAAGACAAAGACCGCTGAGGTTCAGACTAGTGTTGTCATAGTTAACGCGACAATAACGGATTACCTCAACTTGTGATTTTTAGGTTGTAGCGGCTCAGTTTTTAAAGCTAGAGTGAAGATACTGGTATTATATGAAACTAGAAAACCTAATGAATCCATTGGATTCTAACTAATGCACCATTTACTCCTGTTTAATTTTTTTTTAACATATATTTATTCATTTTATGCATTGAACAGATTCTATATACAACAGAAATGGAACATATGGCAGTGTATAAAATAATAATGATAAAAAATAGCTTGAAAGTAAATAGCTAAACATAAAGTTAAAAAGGATATATATTTACAATGAAAATATAATGAAGTGAATAAAGTGAAAAATAAAGACAAATAAAACCTATAAATTATATAAATCCATAAAATAAATTAAGACCATGGTATAAATAAAAATAACAAAGTAATTACAAATTTAATTAATTAATAAAATAAAATTAAGAATATGGGGTAACTAAAAAAAAACATTAAAATAAAATAATAAATAAATAAATAAAATGTATTAAATCAAGAATATGGTATAAAAAAAGAATACAAATAATAGAATAAGTAAATAAAAGTAAAAGAAAGAAAGAAAGAAAACATAAGTTAACTTCCTGTTTGTTTGATAAAAACTACAGTGAGCAGCTGTTTTAGGAAATTACTGAGACTCTTTAAACATAAAACTATATCTGTGTTTTTAAGATTTAAATCTTCAGTAGGAACCAATGAGCTTGGAGCTGAGGGCCACAGACAGGAAGTCAGACAGTATTGAGAGACGGACTGCTAACACATTAATGGTTTTGGTCTTTTCATGGGATTTGTTGACAATAAGAAAACTGTATTAAACCTGATCTATCTAGGAACACAAATATGTTTATAATATACATTACTGGAGTATTTCTCATTAAAGCGGGTTTGACCGGCCGCTGTAGCAGCAGCGAGGACGAAGCGTCTCGTGTTTCAGAGACGTTTGAAGCGTGGAAAGCAAAACGCTGACCGCAGCTGGTTTAAGGTTTCCTGTGAGCGGCCACGGTTGGCTGATCTGTACCTGTGAGAAGGTTGTCGTCAAGGTGTCGCCATGGCGACGTGGGGTTGTCAGGATCGAGGGTGAGCACAAGGTCATTGTCAAACTGCGAGAGGTTGGCAGAGGAAGAGGAGGAGGGAGAGAAAGGAGGGAGGAAAAACAGAGAGAGAGTCAGGTGGAAAATTAGACCAAACAAGTGTTGGATTAGTCAGAGCGCAACCTCTGTCTGTGTGTGTGTGTGTGTGTGTGTGTGTGTGTGTGTGTGCTCTGAGCTGAGACTCCGTGCGGAGCAGAAACTTTCACTTTCAGTGGATAATTGTAGCGTCCATTGTCCAAACGCAGCTGCTGATACGAGAAAATGAACTAAAGCCTAAACTAGTGCAAAGGCCTTTAAAGGAATTAAACATATTATTAAAACCAGAAGATGAACAGAGAGGAAGACATTGTTATGAGGATAATGTGAATTCTGCCCTTCTTTTTGTAAAGAAACAAACAGTCGTTGTAGCTGTAGCTCATCAAAAGTGTGAACGGTGTGAATGTGAAGGAGCGTTTGTATCCGAGGCTGGGCATCAGTTTCACTCTTTCACCAGAGCTTTTGTTTTTTGTCTCCGTACCGATGGCTCGTATTTCAACCCCACGCTGAAGTCTGCGTCCTCTCCCTCCTCCATGCTCTCACACTGGTACAGGCAGGCATCTGAGGAGAGACACGGGATTTAAAAACTGAAATCAGAGAGTCACGACAGCACAAAAGATATCAGAGAGAGGTCGTATTATCCAACATATTATTATGTAAGAACTAGAAGTGAAAAGACCCCAAAAATGCTGTCAGATTTAAGCGCCATCAGTGGCAGATTTGGAGGTCATGTTATGTTCACACCAAGAGCAAAGCGAATTTACGCCTCGCTTTACTCGGACGAGTTGGACCGCCGTTTTCATTTGTGTTTATTCGCACTAGACACACCAGAGAGGAGAAGGAGCTTGTCTCAAAGATACAGACAGACAGAGAGACAGACAGAGAGAGAGAGGCTCAACCCTGGTTGAACTCAAAAGTTGAACTCAAAAGTTCAACCAGGGTAAATTGATAAGTTAAATACTTTAAATCATATTACATGTCATCATAACGTCACATCAATAAATAGAAGTATTTAAAGCTGTTTCTAAACACTCAGGTAGTTGTTGATGATGTGAAGTTCTTTATACGCTTCATATCCAGGAAACCAACAGACCGTTTTTTTACCATGCCGTCATTTCTCCCATGATGCTTTGCCTGATTTCACGATGCCAGAGGTGACAACACAACTCTGGACTTTGAAACTGAAACAAACAGCGAGGCCGTTTATTGAGCCCACATCCTGTCAAACAGAGCAGGTGTGAATCGCAGGTGTATCACATATCAATATTTGCTCTGAACGAGAGAATATCTTCACATTTCAGAACACTGGAAGGTTAAATGTGCTGTGTGTCGTCTCCAACACAATATCAGGGAAATATTTCATGGATTTAATTATCTATGATTGTTGTTTTTCTGTCCTCAAAACATCTATCTTTAATATGAAAAAAATAATCTGATTTTTAGTTTTACCAAACAAAGATGAATAAACACAGTATTCAATTTGCAATGATAAAACAGATGATAGCAAGAACAATCTTAGAGGTTGCAGGCATTAAATCCAATATTAATTGTAAAAAAGGTAATGTATCCGTTAAAAGCTCTGAGTTTGTTTAAAAAATATCGAAAATAGTGGAGTTTTATAGCATGACAGAACAAGCTGCTGCTACTCTGATAATATTTGTTAAAATAAATTTATACCATCATAGAATCTGTTGATAATAATGAAAATATAAACCAGTGTCAGTTTCATGCTCTGTATTGGAATTAAGTTAAATTGCATCGTCCCTATCAATTAAAAATAAAATAAAATAAAATATGATCAGTCAAATTCATATTTAACCTTGTTTATTGTGCCTTTTGTCTCTTTTTTTTGGGCAAATGAATTACACTCAAAACACGAGTGTAGGGAGGCAGAGAGAGTCTGTAACCATAACAGTACGTATATAACTATTGAAGAGGCTCTGGATTATTTACACAATATTATAATATGTGTATTATTAACATGATATCACTATTTCATTTTAAAATATCACAGTTATCGCCAGTACTGGTATATTGCGAAACCCCTGTAAATATCCATATTTATATTATTTTATATATATATATATATATATATATATATATGTGTATATATATATATTAAATAAATAAAATAAAGTATGAAAGTATGTAGTAGTAAGTATGAAATATATATATATATATATATATATATATATATAAAAATCATATTTATTTCATACCTCCAGCTGTTTATTCTGTATATAATATCTCTATATATGTTATACTATACCTGCACTGCCCACTATGTTCATACTGTATAATATAGTGCTTTCATACACACTGTTAATACTGCTCATACAGTTCATAAGGTGTATTCATACTGTGCATTATATATTATATTATATATATTGCTCTACACTTTACTGCTTTGTGCACTTCTGGTTAGATAATAAACTGCATTTCATTGTCTCTATACCTGTAACGTTACTCTGTACAATGCAAGTGCCTTTAATAAATAGTACACCTGGTAGGTTCCTATTAAAACAGATAGTAACTGCATTCAAATGAGTGCATTTAATCTTAATATTCATCCCATAATAACACCACTTGGACGCCATATTCCACTGCTTGTGTTATAACAGAGTTTTAACAAGAAACATGTCATCAAAAGACAATAAAATGTAGGTTTTATAAAGTAGAAGAAGGGGAAGAAGAAGCTGGTATTAATGTGTAATAATCACACGTCCACCCACCCACCATGTTAGTACTGATAAATAACCTGACATATCCGGGTCTGCTGACTGAGGAAGTACAACATACATGCTTACACACTGCAACCACGTGTAACCTGCATCATTAACACCTTATATTAACAAATAAAACAGCAAAAAGGAGATTTAACAGCAGCAGTTGGAGTTTTAACGGTTTTAACGGCTGCTGGGCGGAGGAGCATCCACACAGCCGTTAGTAGCCGTTAGTAGCCGTTAGCAGCTTAAAGACGTGTTTATTTGACATTATAAACATTATAAAGGCTTTAAATGTGAACTCACCCCAGTCTTCGCTCGTCAGGAGGTTATCAGCGAAGAAACGACTGTCCAGATCCGACAGTAAGTCCGTACTCATCGCCACTAAAGGCGGAGTGTGTTGTGGAGAGAGATAGCAACGGCTAACGGCTACTAACGGCTAACGGCTAACTAAACAAACGACCACAAGATGGCGGCTGATTTAGCATTAAGCTACCCGGGTTATGGTGATATTAGAGCATTTAGAGCTCAGATTAAAGCGGTATTTCCTCCGTTTTAATAGTGATATATGTAGTCAGATTGCATCTCCATAAACGATCTTTCGCTTCTTCCCTTTTAGCTTCACATATGACAGACAAGGAAACGCGTTTACTAGTGATGTGTTGGTCACGAACGAGCCGGTTCAAAGAGCCGACTCTTTTAAGTGACCGATAATGGTACGTGTCCACAGGGGCGTTTTTTATCGCAACATTGGACGCTTGGTGGGCTGCTAGTGATCTTACGTGCTGTGTAAGCGCGTGTCGAGTAATCCAGGAAGTTTTCCGCGATGCGCGTATCGAGGCTTGTATCGTTTTAGACCAATTACGTCATTGATGACGTCCGAAGCCTCGCTGCCCGGCCATACCGCTGACTGGTTCAGGAAGTGGTTCAGATCTTCACTGGTTGAACCAATGCCACTTTCCAGAAGTGACACAGAACACTAATATTACCCCTCCTGCCATTATTATATTATTTTACACTACAATACAATTATTGACCAAAGGATTGGTTTACACACATAAGATGCATTACTCATAAAACAATTACAGTTTATTATACATGTATGTTATATACTCATAATATACTTATTACAAAATAGAC
Source organism: Sebastes umbrosus (assembly GCF_015220745.1). Taxonomy (NCBI): domain Eukaryota; kingdom Metazoa; phylum Chordata; class Actinopteri; order Perciformes; family Sebastidae; genus Sebastes; species Sebastes umbrosus. The sequence continues at coordinate 28,822,236 of NC_051283.1, read as the reverse complement.
ATTATTTTAAATATTATATAGATATAAATAGATTACATGGTAATATATGTTTGTTCATTGTTTATAGTCATTCCCCAACAGCCTTTACTGGCTCTAAATACAGTATATCACAGATCACATGGTTAAGATCATATCTGCCTGTTTTACACTCTTTGACCACCAGGTGGTTCCGTGCACATGAAGCCTCGAGAAATTAACCCTTTTCCAAACCAATTTGCTGGAAAGCTTCAATGCTTCATGAAGCTTCAGCTCGCCATCACTATGGGCTGTCACTAGACACAAGGCTGTCCCCACCTGATTGGACGAATGCTTTCCCTCCGTGGGCTGCTGCTCCCAGCTTTCAAACCGGAAACAATATGGAGGCTCGTTTGGAAACTTTCTTCTCTTATTTCACGAAAATAGTTCACTGAAATGTGTTTCTGAAAACATTTGAGGCGAGAAATAAGCCGTGCAGTTGATGAATCTGTCTTTATATTGGATCGATTACGTTTAGTTTAAAAGATTCTGTTGAGCTTCGACGAGAGGCGGCGAGTCGCGTCGGACGCCCGTGATCTGCATAAATTAGACTTGCCCTCAACTTTATGCAAATAAGGAGCGGGCGTTGTGACGCTCCGTTTCTCGAATCGCAACGCCACGCTACCAGAATGCATTGCGCGGCTGCTTACATAGACAATGAATGGGGAGCGTAGAAAGCACGGAGCCTGTGGACACGCACCATAAGAGCCGGCTCCCGTCCGAGAGCCGTTTTTTTTTCTTTCTCTAATTAATTCAAGGCAGAATGATAGGATGATCTTCTCCGCACCACGTGCACTCCATGCACTGACTGTGACTGAATGTTGTGTTAATGACGTCCGTGCGACCAATCAGGTGATGACAGACAAGGATCATATCATCAAGCAGAGAGGGGCGGGGGTGCGCGGCGCACTAACGGTCTACAGGTACAGAGCAGGAGGGAGAGGAGGAGAGAAAGAGACAGGAGTGCGTTGTGCCAATAGCAGAAAAGACAAGTGACAGTCGGAAACGAATCAGATTGTCAAATTATGGTATTCTGGAAATGATGAGGTTTAGTATAATTATATTGAATAATTTAAGTGATATATGTGCACACATACTAATCATAGGTCAAAACAGCTAAAGCTAAATTTGGCTGAATTATAAAAAGGCAGAAGTGAAGTAAAATGAAGAGCCGTTTGGGAGCCGAAAGAGCCGGCTCTTCTTGGTGAGCTGAGCCAAATGATCTGGATCACTAAAAAGAGACGGAATTCCCATCACTAGCATTTTCCGGAAAAGTTGCCGCCCACTTGTGACAGAGCAGCCAATCACAGCAGAGAATGTTGTGATTGACAAGACAAAGAGCCAATGGGGATGATTCATTCAGAGAGTGCGATTGGAGTGTCCGTCAGCCTGTCGTTGAGGGCTGATGTAAGGGGACGGGGTTTTAAAAGGTGATTTGGACCAATCACAACAGCGCATTTTGATGGACAGGCACAATCAGCCAATAGAAACGCGGGGATTCCGGGTCCGCGTTTTATTGACGTGCGTGCTAGCCAATCACGGTTTATCTGAGCAAAAAAAAGATTATACTCGAAATAACAGACGCTGGTTTACACAAATAAAGCTTTGCTTAAAGTAAACTCCTGCTGCTGAGACTATTATTTTTAATCTTAATGTGTAGAGATGTAGTGGGGGAGTTGTTGCATAACTCCAATGAGGACATGCTGAAACTGGACTTCTTCTTTCTGCACTGCAGATTGTTTTTAAATCAATTAAACTCCACTTCTCAAGATGTCTTTATACTAAGTTAGGCTAAAAAACATGCATTGCACGTTCTCATTTTATTGTTAAAAAGAAAGCACATGAGTGTGTTTTCCAAACTAGTCCATTACAGATGCAGTGTGTAGGATTTTTGTGGCAACAAAGTGCAGATTGCAACCAACTGAATACCTATGGCAAGCCGTTTTAGAGGGACTGTTTGTAACTTATACGTATAAATCATTGCGGGTCGGTGTCCCATGCGCGCTCGTGTCTGGCTACGCTGTTCAGACTCAGACTCCAACACAAACTACACAGAAGCACCAAAACCGCAAAGTTATATCTAGTGAAGCCCGTCTGTTAAACAGTGTTGGCCGTGGTCGGAGACCGTAGCTTTGGTCTCCAGGGCCGGAGTCTCTGCTCCTCTGCTCCTCTGCCTGCCTTCACTCAGCTCGTTCCACTCTCACGTGCATGCGCGCACACTCCACACTGCAGAAGAGTTAGTAGCTCTGAGAATATCTAGTGAATGTACAGTGGACGTTTGTGCAGAAATAAATGCTGCAGCTCCTCCAGACCAACAGAGGTTTCCCGTGTTTTGTGAAGTGACGGAGCTCCGCAGTGAGAAACGTTATCGTCTCTGACCAAAACTCCGGTGTCTCCCTCTGACCGGGAGGCTAAGGCAGGAAAAGCCAACACTAGGATCAGCACTGATTCATCGAGAGACCTTCGTCTGGTCAGCTAACATTACTGCCAAGCAGCTGAAATATAGAGTGATATTGTGGTTTTAGCTGACGTGTGTCGCCTCACTGTGTTGAGCGATGCTCGTTCATGTCTATTTAGAGCGAGCAAGTGCGAGCCCGACGCTGACTTTCATTGACTTAACGGCCACAGGTGTCGCTGTTAACAAGCAATTGTGATTCTTACAAACAGTCCCTTTAACATCTATCATTTCGATTAACATCAAACTGACCAGTTAAACTTTTACTGTGGGTGGAGACACACAATACTTTCCAGTGCCAACACAGTATTTGTTGATGATGAAAGATGCATGAAATCACACACTAGAGAGACACATCAGTGCTCATCGACCACAAAGAGAGGTGTTTTTAGGATGTATTTTTGTTTGAGAGACACTCATCTAACCACACACACCTCCTCTTCTCATCTTAAATATAAGTTGAAGTCAGACGTTATTCTGAGTACTGGATCATTTCAGTGTGTATGAAGATGAGGGTGAATATCTTCAGCTGCCTGTTGGCCTTTATTCTGGGCTGTAACGTCGCCGCAGGTAAGAACTTTTCATATTAATCAGTTACTCTTCACCTGTTTCTTATTGGTTACATCATCTTCTCAATATAACTGGCTCACATCCTGAAACTCAACGGCACTGAGCTGAACTCTATTCACAGTTTTTCCTCGATGGCTTCGGCTCATTTCTCTAAACAGTGTTAACTTTCTCTAAACAATTGCCACAACTGTTTCATGGGACATCACGACTCTATAAAATGCTACAGGAATGAGTCTTAAAACCGGGAAATGAGTTAACATTTTAACACTCGAGGGAAACAGGGCGTCGCTAACTTCCTGGTTGGCCTACAAAAATACGTCATCCCTGCAGCACTCTGTTAACAAGATCATATATATTTAATGTGCGATCGCTGCATTTAAAAGTTAAATGTGAACTTTATTATTTATTGAAAATTGTGTGTCTTTTGTAGAAATAATCCATGAAATCGTGAAGGAAAAGACCTCAGTCTCTCTGCGTTGTCCTCCCTCTGTGGAGGGTGTAGTGACGTGGAGCAGAGAGATTAATGGACGTAAAGTTCTCATTCTGATGGCTTATGGTGACAGAGACATAAGACACAATGACCCGGTCAAACGATACAGTTCATTGGCAGATAACTCACTGTACATTCTCAAAGTTACCATCTCAGACTCTGGAAGATACTGGTGTAATACTGAACCAGTCGTGGAGCTGACGGTGATCCCATCAGGTAACTTTAATAAACTTTAATCAAGTTGTTCTGCATTTTGTTTCCTCTTCCTGTTTCTGAATCACGCCTCTGAGCTAAATGTTTTGTTTGTCTTAAACTCTGATAAAAGAAACACTTTGGCACATTAATTAAATGGTGTTTTTAAAATGTAAATTTGCTTTATTTTGTATTTGTTTAACTTTAACAACAACTATTATCATATTTACTTCCTGGTACTGTAGCTGAGAAGTTTTTGGTGTACTTCTGCATTTCTGGATCAGAAAAGTACATATTGAGAGAAACTAGTATTTTCTTCTGCCAACAATACTTGCTAGGGAACGTTAACATGTTCAGAGAATTATTCTGCCTCTTCTCCACAAAATACGTCATCATGTTTATTAACAGAAAAGGGTTCTATACTATAAATACTGTAAAAGAAACAAGTCCTCTTGTTCATTTAGAGTCACATGAGAAAGATCTCCCCCCTAAAACTCTTCTTCCTGAATATGTGTTAGAAGTTTTTGGTGCTTTATAAAACATGAATGTTTGTTGTGTGCAGGAGCAACCAGACTTGATGCTACAGAGAGGACCAGCGTCACTATGACATGCCCTCATGATGTTGGAGGATCACATATTATAACATGGAGCAGCAGAGGCTATGGTGAAATAAAACATCGGAAAGGGTTTTATGTTTCACCTCTTGACCAGACGTTGACCGTACTAAACGTGGAGCTTGGTAACTCTGGACTTTACTCCTGTAATGGAAAACCAGCTTTTTACCTGAATGTGATCAAAGGTGAGACACAAGACATCAGAGTCGTCTTCCTCGAGGCTCAGCCAGCCCATAACTCCCCACAACGGGTCATTTCACGCTTTTGTTTTTGCACATATTAAACCAACTCGTTCTCACTCCCAACGACAGCATGTGACGAACCGGACTTTCAATTAACTCCAATGTAGACCCACCCACGGTGTTATTCGACGGTCGGAGCAACTGACGTAGTATCAACATAGTTTGTTGAATTTCCACTTCCTGTCTGTCAAAATGCCACATGGACACGTATCGTAGACGGCGGCATATTTAGAGGTTAAAGTTAAACATGAGTTTTGGGTTCAAAACTTCGTGGCAATGTTTAGAAGGTGTTTAGAAGAGCATTGCTGCAAACTTCATTAAGAATCTTTAGTCAAACTAGCCATGTTGAGAGTTATGCAAGTTACGTAAAAAATCTATAACATATTAGAGCGATATTAGAGATGCTGACAGTCTGAGAAGAGATGCTTGTTATTGTAAATGTTGCTTGTTTTGTAGAAATAATCCATGAGATCGTGGAGGAAAAGACCTCAGCCTCTCTGCGTTGTTTTTCCGGTAAAATACAACAGATGTGGTGCCATGCGCGCTCGCGTCTACGTAGTGCGAGAACAAGCGCGAGCAACAACAAGCAATTTCTGATAGCCCCTTTAAGTGAGCTACTGTAAACTGCATTTTTCTACCTTGTAATGTGTATTTTGATTATTCCACACAGATAACAAGACACCACCGACGACCTCAACTACAGCAACATTGACAGCAGCAGCAACAACAACTGTGACAGCAGCAACAACAACTGTGACAGAAAGAGGTACAAACACTACAGACTACAATGAAGAAACACAGAAACAAAAAGATGAAAAACATCTAAATGTTGAATGCTAAATTTTCACTTGCATGTACATCAACTCAATTCCAATATATGTATGAGTGTCTGTATAAATACACATCAACATACATGCCTGCATATCTGATCCAACCATGGTTGGATCAGATATGCAGTGTCTGAACACTGACTGTAACTGGTGATGGATGAAACTCAGATTCTGAGTGTTTCTTCTCTTCCAGGGACTCCTTATCTGACGCTCAGCATGAATTTCAACAATGTATTTATGTCCGTTATCCTACGAATGTCCAGCAGCACGTGACGCACGTGTCAATTTCCACTCCAGTCTTTTCAAAATAAAACTACTTAGTTCGGTTTAGGAACAGGTCGTGGTTTGGGTTAAAATAACTCCCGAAGTGTTGAAACTTAAGTACGGAAGTTAAGTGAAAAAATAAATCAACTTTGATTTGTGGTTTCACACGGGACACGAACAGCGGGTGAAAGTCTGGTGTTTTTTGACCCACTCATCCACCCCAACCTCCACGGCGTTGGCCGCTATCTATACTTCCCGGTTCACAATTACGTGGAATACATAAAGATTGATTTTGTACTGACGACAGACATGGACAGGAAGTGAAGTACACAACCTGCTCTGAACACTATAACATATTAGAGCAATATTAGAGATGCTGAAAGTCTGAGAAGAGATGCTTGTTATTTTAAATGTTGCTTGTTTTGTAGAAATAATCCATGAGATGGTGGAGGAAAAGACCTCAGCCTCTCTGCGTTGTTTTCCGGGATAATCCAACGGATGTGGCGCCATGTGCGCTCGCGTCTACGTAGTGCGAGAACAAGCGCGAGCAACAACAAGCAATTTTTGATAGCCCCTTTAAGTGAGCTGTTGTAAACTGCATTCTTCTACTTTGTCATACATATTTTGATTATTCCACACAGTAGGTGACAAGACACCACCGACGGCCTCAACCACAACAACATTGACAGCAGCAGCAACAACAACTCTGACAGAAACAGGTACAAACACTACAGACTACAATGAAGAAACACAGAAACAAAAAGATGAAATATCTAAATGTTGAATGTTTGCTAAATTTTCATCAACTCAATTCCAATATGTAAATATGAGTGTCTGTATAAATGAACATCAACATACATTCCTGCATATCTGATCTGAACTGGTGATGGATGAAACTCTGATTCTGAGTGTTTCTTCTCTTCCAGCTACTCTTTATCTGTGGCCAATGCATGTTCGTACGTTGGTTGTAATCCTCATTATCATATCTATGATAATCATCATGATCAGCATTACTGTCACCACCTGGGGAAAAGGTGAATACAGTCTGACCTAAATCGGCATTTATAGGGCTGGGACGATACGCCTATCTCCCCATTCCATACTATCACGATACTTGGGTGCCAATTCGATATGTATTGTGATTTTTAAGTATTGCGATTCATTATTACGATTTATTGCGATTTATGTTGACTTTTTTTAACACTAGACAATGAGAGAAGTTGAATCATACACTTCTAGGGAATTTTATTTTGGATAATATCTAAATTAATACAGTAAACTTTCCCTCACAAATTAGTGGTATTTTCTCTTTAATTTTTATAAGGGAAACATGTAATGTTTTATATTTCTGGTGAATATAATCCAATCAATCTTATTTCCATATATGTATTTTGTATATAAAGTTCCCTTTGATAACATCTTATTTTGAAAACCGGACGTAAACGTAAACCATAAACAGGCTGTGTTAAATGTTGACATTGACTGAAAAGTTGCGACACCATTAAATAAATAAAAATGTCTTTCATCATCTCCGTGTTTACCTTCTCTCTTCTGCAGCTTGACGAACGGAAGTGACGTACAACAGAAACAGGAAACGATCTCTGATCCTCCATCATGCAGAAACAACAGCGGTAAAAACTCAACTGTCATCAGCATTCGTCTTCATTCAGTCTCAACAGTAAACAGTTACTCTGCTTCCACCACTGATGCTACTGATATACTGCTGAAACTACAACTAGGACTGCTTCTTAGGGCTGTCACTTTTTATTACAAATTCAAACATGTTCAATCAAATAGAAAATACATAAACAGGACTTTCCCCCGGGAGACCACTATTGGTGCCCCGTGTGAGGCACTACACACGGGGCGTTGACTTACACTCAACTCAGCGTTGACTTTATGCTCGTTACATAACAGTAGTAAACATAAACTTTACGCTTGTTATGTAACGTTACCTAAGAAAGTCTGCTAAGGTTGGTGGTTATTTATTTATGGTATTTGTGTTGTTACGGTCAACTTATCCTCTTTACGAACAACGGTTCGAATGATATCTGACATAAAGTTATTCTGCGTTTTCCTCATAGAAATAGAATATAGGAGTAGAACAGACATAACCCTTCAAATCAACGGTCAGAGCGGCGGCCATTTTTATGTGTACCGTTACCATAGCCTCCAGAATAATATCAGTGGTTTTAAAAAATGGCCGTTTTTGGCCTTTAAGATGTTAACAGCTGTTTGTGTGTCTTGAACATCTGGCCACGCCCCAGTGATGTCACAGCAGGTTTTAAAATGACCTTAAAGTCATGACCGCTCAATCTGTCAGGTGTGTGTGTCTGTTTTCAAGAGCAGAGATATATTAGTGAAATAAAAAGTCCAAACTCTGAGTGGAGGGGTATTCAGTCGGTTGCAGTCTGCAACCACGCCACTAGATGTCCCCAAATCCTACATACTGCACCTTTAAATTATCTGACCACCCAGGAAATAATCCAAACAGCCTCATAGTTAAATGTTGATGATTATTTTAAACTGTTTTCCATGAGAACTGGGTTGTGAAGTGATATGTCCTGACCTGTCCTCTCGTGTCTCCTCACAGGAGTCTGGATGACAGCATGGAGGACGTCATCCTGCACAGCTCAGACAGTCTCTTTCTACACAGTCTGGTGTTTATTTGCCTCATATCACTTCTGCTTTCATTCAGCTGCTACGATATTTTCATTAACTCATGTATTTTTCTCTGCGTGTCATCTCCTCTCATAAAGCTCTTAAGTCACATCCATCCCCATTTCTATTCTTGAGAATGTGTATAAATAAACTGAGTTGATTTCTGCTTTGTGTTCTGTGTATTAACGCCGTTCTCATGGCTTTATGAGCTGTAGTACATCTAAAAAACAAACAAAACATCCTTAACATTGTTTCATGTGTAGTTATGGCAATATACCTCAAAATAAGGATAACAATGGCACATGCCAACACAGTCTCACGGCAGTTTGTGAAATAGTCGTCCGGACATCTCGAATTTCTTTAAATTTGGCAAAAACGTCCACCTGAACTCAAGGATGAACTGACTAGATGTTGGTGGTCAAAGGTCACTGTGACCTCACAAAACACATTTTTGGCCATTACTCAAGAATTAATATGCTAATTATGACAATTTCACACAGATGTCTAACAGGATAAAATGGTGAAGTGATGACATTTACAGACATGGATGTAAACTGACACTTGGCTGGTTGGTGGAGGCGTACAAACACGAGGCGGTAACTCTAGTTAATTCTACTTTAATTTCATATGGTTAGAGTAAATCAACGGCGTTACGAAAAGAGAAAGAGGAAAGATATTTCCCTCAGGAGTTGGTGGTAATATCAGAATTCCAGTCGAAGATATCTTTAATTCCCCTCATTTAAAGACGTCTATATTTTCCTTTTTAGATATCTAAAATTAAATTTTGACCATAGTCAGAATGACGTAGTAGATATCTTGAACGGGAATTATAACTAGTCAAAATTATATTGTAAATATCTCAAACTGGAGTTAGGAATAGTTATAATTTAATTAGAGATATCTACTATCAAGTTATAGATATCTGGAAATGAATTTTGATTAGAGATATCTCATTTGGAGATATCTTTAATTTACATTCTGCAGAGTCCAAAACGTAATTACAGATATCTTGAATTAGAGCTTTACTACGGCGCTGCACTGCAGCCGTTTGGGTTTATAAAGTGTGTCTGGAGACAATAAATCTACAATACGCTGTCAATATCTACCACAACTCTCTAGTGAACAAAGCTCTCGTTGGCCACAGATTCATGTCATTTTCTAACTATCTGATCAACAACAGCGAAACCTTCCGCTGACACTGTTCAGATGATTTGTTGGGCCGATATCCAATGAGAAGCCTTGATGAGCAATGTCATGCACAACAACTCTGACTAGTCATAATGAGGTTTGAGATATCTGTTGGTGTTATTTCGGATAGTCAGAACTAAATTATAGATATCTGCAATTGTCATTTAGGATGTGTGACGAGTTGAGAGTCGTTTTCAGTGACATCACTGCAGATATCTGTAATTCAGTTTTGAATTTAGTATGAATATAAAGTATATGTTTCCTAACCTAAATAAACCACCTACTTTCTTGTGGTCTGCTGTGCAAACAAGGGTATTTTTGTGTTCTTTAAGAATTTACTAACTGCTTTCAGTTTAATTTCAGTGTGTTAAAGGAAAAGAAACCTCTGAAACAATCAAAAACAATTATTTTCTGTTAATACATCAAAGCTGCAAAGATTAACATTAACAACCACCATCTTTTCCAAACATTAACAAACTTCTAGTTGACTAAACTTAGTAGCCACACAATAATATGACTGAAGGAATATCCACTGAGACGTTTCACCAGTTCATATTTTGCATGACTTGTTGAAAGAAACCTAATCAAGACAGCATAACATTTCCCATATAACACACCGTTATTAAATATTTGCATATGAGTGTCATTCATGGAAGATAACGCTGCTCTTCACGCTGGGAACTGACCAGTTAAACTTTTACTGTGGGTGGAAACACACAATACTTTCCAGTACTAACACAGTATTTGTTGTTGATGAAAGATGCATGAACACACACACTAAAGGGACACATCAGTGCTCATCGACCACAAAGAGAGGTGTTTTGTTTGAGAAACACTCTAACCACACAGTTCCTGTTCTCGTCCTAAATATAAGTTGAAGTCAGACGTTATTCTGAGTACTGAATCATTTCAGTGTGTATGAAGATGAGGGTGATTATCTTCAGCTGCCTGTTGGCCTTTATTCTGGGCTGCAACGTCGCCGCAGGTAAGAACTTTTCATATTAATCAGTTACTCTTCACCTGTTTCTTATTGGTTACATCATCTTCTCAATATAACTGGCTCACATCCTGAAACTCAACGGCACTGAACTGAACTCTATTCACAGTTTTTCCTCGATGGCTTTGGCTCATTTCTCTAAACAGTCTTAACTTTCTCTAAACAATTGCCACAACTGTTTCATGGGACATCACGACTCTATAGAATGCTACAGGAATGAGTCTTAAAACCTAGAAATGAGTTAACGTTTTAACACTCGAGGGAAACAGGGCATCGCTAACTTCCTGGTTGGCCTACAAAAATACGTCATCCCCGCAGCACTCTGTTAACAAGATCATATATATTTAATGTGCGATCGCTGCATTTAAAAGTTAAATGTGAACTTTATTATTTATTGTAAATTGTGTGTCTTTTGTAGAAATAATCCATGAAATCGTGAAGGAAAAGACCTCAGTCACTCTGCGTTGTTCTCACTCTGTGGAGGGTGATGTGACGTGGAGCAGAGAGATTAATGGACGTAAAGTTCTCATTCTGACAGCTGGTGATGACGGAGATATAAGACACAATGACCCGGTCAAACGATACAGTTCATTGGCAGATAACTCACTGTACATTCGCAGAGTTAACATCTCAGACGCTGGAAGATTCTGGTGTAATAATGAACCAGTCGTGGAGCTGACGGTGATCCCATCAGGTAACTTTAATCAACTTTAATCAAGTTGTTCTGCTTTCTGTTTCCTCTTCCTGTTCCTGAATCACGCCTCTGAGCTAAATGTTTCATTTGTCTTAAACGCTGATAATAGAAACACTTCGGCACATTAATTAAATGGTGTTTTTAAAATGTAAATTTGCTTTATTTTGTATTTGTTTAACTTTAACAACAACTATTATCATATTTACTTCCTGGTACTGTAGCTGAGAAGTTTTTGGTGTACTTCTGCATTTCTGGATCAGAAAAGTACATATTGAGAGAAATTAGTATTTTCTTCAGCCAACAAAACTTGTTAGGGAACGTTAACTAACGTGTTCAGAGAATTATTCTGCCTCCACTCCACAAAATACATACTAACAGAAAAGGGGTCTACACTATAAATACTGTAAATTAAACAAGTCCTCTTGTTCATTTAGAGGCATATTAGAAAGATCTCCCCCCTAAAACTCTTCTTCCTGAATATGTGTTAGAAGTTTTTGGTGCTTTATAAAACATGAATGTTTGTTGTGTGCAGGAGCAACCAGACTTGATGCTACAGAGAGGACCAGCGTCACTATGACATGCCCTCATGATGTTAGAGGATCACATATTGTAACATGGAGCAGCAGAGGCTTTCGTGACTTACAAAATCAAAAAGGGTTTTATGTTTCACTTCTTGACCAGACGTTGACCGTAACAAGCGTGGAGCTTGGTGACTCTGGACTTTACTACTGTGATGGAAAACCAGCTTTTTACCTGAATGTGATCAAAGGTGAGACACAAGAAATCAGTCGTCTTCCTCGAGGCTCAGCCAGCCCATAACTCCCCACAACGGGTCATTTCACACTTTTGTTTTTGCACATATTAAACCAACTCCCAACGACAGCATGTGACGAACCGGATTTTCAATTAACTCCAATGTAGACCCACCCACGGTGTTATTCGACGGTCGGAGCAACCGCCGTAGTATTAACGTAGTTTGTTGAATTTCCACTTCCTGTCTGTCAAAATGCCACATGGACATGCATCGTAGACGGCGGCACATTTAGAGGTGAAAGTTAAACATGAGTTTTGGGTTAAAAACTTTGTGGCAATGTTTAGAATGTGTTTAGAAGAGTGTGGCTGCAAACTTCATTAAGAATCTTGAGTCAAACTAGCCATGTTGAGAGTTACGCAAGTTACGTATAAAATCTATAACATATTAGAGCAATATTAGAGATGCTGACAGTCTGAGAAGAGATGCTTGTTATTGTAAATGTTGCTTGTTTTGTAGAAATAATCCATGAGATGGTGGAGGAAAAGACCTCAGCCTCTGTGCGTTGTTTTTCCGGTAAAATCCAATGGATGTGGCGCCATGCGCGCTCGCGTCTACGTAGTGCGAGAACAAGCGCGAGCAACAACAAGCAATTTCTGATTTCTACGTATAGCCCCTTTAAGTGAGCTATTGTAAATTGCATTCTTCTACCTTGTAATGTGTATTTTGATTATTCCACACAGATAAAAAGACACCACCGACGACCTCAACTACAGCAACATTGACAGCAGCAGCAACAACAACTGTGACAGAAACAGGTACAAACACTACAGACTACAATGAAGAAACACAGAAACAAAAAGATGAAAAACATCTAAATGTTGAATGCTAAATTTTCACTTGCAGGTACATCAACTCAATTCCAATATGTGTCTGTATAAATGCACATCAACATACATGCTTGCATATCTGATCCAACCAGTGTCTGAACACTGACTGTAACTGGTGATGGATGAAACTCTGATTCTCAGTGTTTCTTCTCTTCCAGGGACTCCTTATCTGACGCTCAGCACGACTTTCAACAACGTATTTATGTCCGTTATCCTACGAATGTCCAGCAACACGTGACGCACGTGTCAATTTCCACTCCAGTCTTTTCAAAATAAAACTACTTAGTTAGGTTTAGGAACAGGTCGTGGTTTGGGTTAAAATAACTCTGGAAGTGTTGTAACTTAAGTACGGAAGTTAAGTGAAAAAATAAATCAACTTTGATTTGTGGTTTCACAAGGGACACGAACAGCGGGTGAAAGTCTGGTGTTTTTTGACCCACTCATCCACCCCGACCTCCACCACTACACGGCGTTCGCCGCTATCTATACTTCCCGGTTCACAATTATGTGGAATACATAAAGATTGATTTCGTGCTGACGACAGACATGGACAGGAAGTGAAGTACACAACCTGCTCTGAACGCTGAGTTCAAATTGGTTTCAGTTAATCGACTCACCACAAAAAGTGGACGTGGCCTTTGGTTTTATTTTCAAACGTGCTGAATTGTTTTACAGCAGTCCGTATTATGAGATGCATTTTTTTTTTTTTTTACAGATACGACTACAACTAGGAAACAAAGAAACACCAAGAAACCCAGAAAGAAAAAGAACAGTTAGATGAATTGTTGAACTGATGTGATAAAGAACTCAAACACAAGAAAACACTTAAAATAAAAAAGGAGATTAAAGCAGATATTCTCTCAAAAATATGCTACAGAAAGAGAGAAATATAAATAAATATGTGTGAAAGCCTAAAAATCAACGTAGAGTCATGGACGCATTACAGAGACAGCCAACACAGCCTCACGGCAGTCCGTGTAAATAGACACAAATTTCTCTTTTTGTTTTCGTAACGCTCAGCACGACTTTCAACAACGTACTTTTCATCCGCTTTCCAACAAATGTCGAGCAACACGTGATGCACGTGTCAATATCTACGTATCTATCTAACTATCCTTCAGTAAAGTCAGTCAAAAAGAGAGTCGTACAATATCGGAGAAGTGCTTCAGAGATGGAGAGAAAGTGTTGCTGATATTTACCCTTCTGCTAACAGCAGCCAATGGTTCAGAGCTGCTGTTAGCAGACGGCTAAATATTAACAACATTTACTCTCCATCTCTGAAACGTTTCTCTGATATTGTAGCTCGCTAGAGCCTCGAATCACAGTTTGCCATCTCAAATGTCTGTGATATCTGGATTCTGGCAGCCAACGACACAGCAAGATGACATTTTAGTTGTGTAACTTTAGCCCTCTGCTAGTGTTAGCCTCCAGTCTTTCCCTTGTTTGTTTGGTCAGGTGAGCTAACATTACTGCCAAGCATGTGAATAAAGTGATATTGTGGTTTTAGCTGGCTAATCAATCACTTTCAGTCTCAAGTGTGTCACATCACTGTTTTAACCAATGCTCGCTCACATCTACGTAAATGCAAGAACAAGAGCGAGCAACAGGACGCTCACTGTCGTTGACTTAACGGCCACAGGTGTCACTGTTAACAAGCAATTTCTGAATTCTACATAATAGCCCCTTTAAGTGATCTATAACTGCATTCTTCTACTTTGTCATACATATTTTGATTATTCCACACAGTAGTACAGACACCACCGACGGCCTCAACCACAACAACATTGACAGCAGCAGCAACAACAACTCTGACAGAAACAGGTACAAACACTACAGACTACAATGAAGAAACACAGAAACAAAAAGATGAAATATCTAAATGTTGAATGTTTGCTAAAATTTTCATCAACTCAATTCCAATATGTAAATATGAGTGTCTGTATAAATGCACATCAACATACATTCCTGCATATCTGATCTGAACTGGTGATGGATGAAACTCTGATTCTGAGTGTTTCTTCTCTTGCAGCGACTCCTTATCTGTGGCCAATGTGTGTTCGTACGGTGGTTGTTATCCTCTATTTAATCATCATGATCAGCATCACTGTCACCACCTGGATAAAAGGTGAATATAGTCTGACCTAAAACGGCATTTATAGGGCTGGGACGATACGCCTAAATCCCATTTCCATACTATCACGATACTTGGGTGCCGTTTCGATATGTATTGTGATTTTTAAGTATTGCGATTCATTATTACGATTTATTTCGATTTTTGTTAACTTTTTTAACACTAGACAATGAGAAAAGTTGAATCATACACTTCTAGGGACTTTTATTTTGGAAAATATCTAAATTAATACAGTAAAATTTAAAAGGGACATGTAATGTTTTATACTTCTGGTGAATATAATTCAATCAATCTTATTTCCATATATGTATTTTGTATATACAGTTCCCTTTGTTAACATCTTATTTTGAAAACCAGACATAAACGTAAACCATAAACATGCTGTTTTAAATTTTGACATTGACTGAAAAGTTTGACACCGTTAAATAAAAATGTCTTCCATCATCTCTGTGTTTACCTTCTCTCTTCTGCAGCTCGACGAACGGAAGCGACGTACAACAGAAACAGGAAACGATCTCGGATCCTCCATCATGCAGAAACAAGAGTGGTAAAAACTCAACTCAGCGTTGACTTTCTGCTTGTTACGTAACAGTAGTAAATGTAAACTTTACGCTTGCTATGTTACGTTATCTAAGAAAGTCCGCTAAGGTTGGTGGTTATTTATTTATGGTAGTTGTGTTGTTACAGTCAACTTATCCTCTTTACGAACAACGGTTCGTATGATATCTTACGTAAAGTTATTCTGCGTTTTCCTCATAGAAATAGAATATAGGAGTAGAACAGACATAACCCTTCAAATCAACGGTCAGAGCGGCGGCCATTTTTATGTGTACCGTTGCCATAGCCTCCAGAATAATATCAGTGGTTTTAAAAAATGGCCGTTTTTGGCTTTTAAGATGTTAACAGCTGTTTGTGTGTCTTGAACATCTGGCCACGTCCTAGTGATGTCACAGCAGGTTTTAAAATGACCTTAAAGTTATGACCTCTCAATCTGTCAGGTGTGTGTTTCTGTTTTCAAGAGCAGAGATATATTAGTGAAATAAAAAGTCCAAACTCCCAGTGGAGGGGTATTCAGTCGGTTGCAGTCTGCAAACACGCCACTAGATGTCACCAAATCCACAACACTGCACCTTTAAAATATCTGACCACCCAGGAAATAATCCAAACAGCCTCATAGTTAAATGTTGATGATTATTTTAAAGTGTTTTCATGAGAACTGGGGTTGTGAAGTGATATGTCCTGACCTGTCCTCTCATGTCTCCTCACAGGAGTCTGGATGACAGCATGGAGGACGTCATCCTGCACAGCTCAGACAGTCTCTTTCTACACAGTCTGGTGTTTATTTGCCTCTTATCACTTCTGCTTTCATTCAGCTGCTACGATATTTTCATTAACGCATGTATTTTTCTCTGCGTGTCATCTCCTCTCATAAAGCTCTTAAGTCACATCCTTCTCCATTTCTATTCTTGAGAATGTGTATAAATAAACTGAGTTGATTTCTGCTTTGTGTTCTGTGTATGAACGCCGCTCTCATGGCTTTATGAGCTGTAGTACATCTAGAAAACAAACAAAACATCCTTAACATTGTTTCATGTGTAGTTATGGCAATATACCTCAAAATAAGGATAACAATGGCACATGCCAACACAGTCTCACGGCAGTTTGTGAAATAGTTGTCCGGACATCTCGAATTTCTTTAAATTTGGCAAAAATGTTCACCTGAACTCAAGGATGAACTGACTAGATGTTGGTGGTCAAAGGTCACTGTGACCTCACAAAACACATTTTTGGCCCTAACTCAAGAATGAATATGCTAATTATGACAATTTCACACAGATGTCTAACAGGATAAAATGATGAAGTGATGACATTTACAGACATGGATGTAAACTGACACTTGGCTGGTTGGTGGAGGCGTACAAACGCGAGGCGGTAACTCTAATTAATTCTACTTTAATTTCATATGGTTAGAGTAAATCAATGGCGTTACGAAAAGAGAAAGAAGAAAGACATTTCCCTCAGGAGTTGGTGGTAATATCAGAATTCCAGTCGAAGATATCTTTAATTCCCCTCATTTAAAGACGTCTATATTTTCCTTTTTAGCTATCTAAAATTACATTGTGACTATAGTCAGAATGACGTTGTGGATATCTTGAACTGGAATTATAACTAGTCAAAATTAAAATGTAAATATCTCAAACTGGAGTTAGGAATAGTCATAATTTAATTGGAGATATCTACTATCAAGTTATAGATATCTGGAAATGAATTTTGATCAGAGATATCTCATTTGGAGATATCTTTAATTTACATTCTGCCGAGTCAAATGTAATTACAGATATCTTGAATTAGAGTTTTACTACGGCGCTGCACTGCAGCCGTTTGGGTTTATAAAGTGTGTCTGGAGACAATAAATCTACAATACGCTGTGAATTTCTACCACAACTCTCTAGTGAACAAAGCTCTCGTTGGCCACAGATTCATGTCATTTTCTAACTATCTGATCAACAACAGCGAAAGCTTCCGCTAACACTGTTCAGAGGCTTTGTTGGGCCGATATCCAATGAGAAGCCTTGATGAGCAACGTCATGCACAACAACTCTGACTAGTCATAATGAGGTTTGAGATATCTGTAACTGTTATTTCGGATAGTCAGAACTGAATTACAGATATCTGCAATTGTCAGGATGTTAGGATGTGTGACGAGTTGAGAGTCGTTTTCAGTGACATCACTGCAGATATCTGTAATTCAGTTCTGAATATAGTATGAATATGAAGTAAATGTTTCCTAACCTAAATAAACCACCTACTTTCTTGTGGTCTGCTGTGCAAACAAGGGTATTTTTGTGTTCTTTAAGAATTTACTAACTGCTTTCAGTTTAATTTCAGTGTGTTAAAGGAAAAGAAACCTCTGAAACAATCAAAAACAATTATTTTCTGTTAATACGTCAAAGCTGCAAAGATCAACATTAACAACCACCATCTTTTCCAAACATTAACAAACTTCTAGTTGACTAAACTTAGTAGTCACACAATAATATGACTGAATATCCACTGAGATGTTTCACCAGTTCATATTTTGCATGACTTGTTGAAAGAAACCTAATCAAGACAGCATAACATTTCCCATATAACACACCGTTATTAAATATTTGCATATGAGTGTCATTCATGGAAGATAACGCTGCTCTTAATGCTAGGATCAGACCAGTAAAGTGTTACATTTTTACTGTGGTTGGAAACAAACAATACTTTCCAGTACCAACACAGTATTTGTTGATGGTGAAAGATGCATGAACTCACACACTAAAGAGACACATCAGTGCTCATCGACCACAAAGAGAGGTGTTTTTGTTTGAGAAACACTCATCTAACCACACAGTTCCTGTTCTCATTTTAAATATAAGTTGAAGTCAGACGTTATTCTGAGTACTGAATCATTTCAGTGTGTATGAAGATGAGGGTGATTATCTTCAGCTGCCTGTTGGCCTTTATTCTGGGCTGTAACGTCGCCTCAAGTAAAAACTTTTCATATTAATCAGTTACTCTTCACCTGTTTCTTATTGGTTACATCATATTCTCAATATAACTGGCTCACATCCTGAAACTCAACGGCACTGAACTGAACTCTATTCACAGTTTTTCCTCGATCGCTTCGGCTCATTTCTCAAAACAGTCTTAACTTTCTCTAAACAATTGCCACAACTGTTTCATGGCGCATCACGACTCTATAGAATGCTACAGGAATGAGTCTTAAAACCTAGAAATGAGTTAACGTTTTAACACTCGAGGGAACCAGGGCATCGCTAACTTCCTGGTTGGCCTTCAAAAATACGTCATCCCTGCAGCACTCTGTTAACAAGATCATATATATTTAATGTGCGATCACTGCATTTGACAGTCACATGTGAACTTTATTATTTATTGAAAATTGTGTGTCTGTTGTAGAACTAATCCATGAAATCGTGAAGGAAAAGACCTCAGTCTCTCTGCGTTGTCCTCCCTCTGTGGAGGGTGTAGTGACGTGGAGCAGAAAGATTAATGGACGTAAAGTTGACATTCTGACAGCTGGTGGTGACCGAGACATAAGACACAATGACCCGGGCAAACGATACAGTTCAGTGCACGATAACTCACTGTACATTCGCAGAGTTAACATCTCAGACTCTGGAAGATACTGGTGTAATAATGAACCAGCTGTGGAGCTGACGGTGATCCCATCAGGTAACTTTAATAAACTTTAATCAAGTTGTTCAGCTTTCTGTTTCCTCTTCCTGTTCCTGAATCACGCCTCTGAGCTAAATGTTTCATTTGTCTTAAACTCTGATAAAAGAAACACTTCGGCACATTAATTAAATGGTGTTTTTAAAATGTAAATTTGCTTTATTTTGTGTATTTTTACCTTTAACAACAACTATTTTCATATTTACTTCCTGGTACTGTAGCTGAGAAGTTTTTGGTGTACTTCTGCATTTCTGGATCAGAAAAGTACATATTGAGAGAAACTAGTATTTTCTTCAGCCAACAAAACTTGCTAGGGAACGTTAACTAACGTGTTCAGAGAATTATTCTGCCTCCACTCCACAAAATACGTCATCATGTTTATTAACAGAAAAGGGTTCTATACTATAAATACTATAAAAGAAACAAGTCCTCTTGTTAATTTAGAGTCACATGAGAAAGATCTCCCCCCTAAAACTCTTCTTCCTGAATATGTGTTAGAAGTTTTTGGTGCTTTATAAAACATGAATGTTTGTTGTGTGCAGGAGCAACCAGACTTGATGCTACAGAGAGGACCAGCGTCACTATCAAATGTCGTCATGATGTTGGAGGATCACATATTACTACATGGAGCAGATCAGGCTTTAGTGACATACAACATCAAAAAGGGGTTTATGTTTCATCTGTTGACCAGACGTTGACCATAATAAGCGTGGAGCTTGGTAACACTGGACTTTACTACTGTAATGGAAAACCAGCTTTTTACCTGAATATGATCAAAGGTGAGACACAAGACATCAGAGTCGTCTTCCTCGAGGCTCAGCCAGCCCATAACTCCCCACAACGGGTCATTTCACGCTTTTGTTTTTGCACATATTAAACCAACTCGTTCTCACTCCCAACGACAGCATGTGACGAACCGGACTTTCAACTAACTCCAATGTAGACCCACCCACGGTGTTATTCGACGGTCGGAGCAACTGTTGTAGTATTAACGTAGTTTGTTGAATTTCCACTTCCTGTGTGTCAAAATGCCACATGGACACGTATCGTAGACGGCGGCATATTTACAGGTCAAAGTTAAATATGAATTTTGGGTTCAAAACTTTGTGGTAATGTTTAGAATGTGTTCAGAAGAGCGTGGCTGCAAACTTCATTAAGAATCTTGAGTCAAACTAGCCATGTTGAGAGTTACGCAAGTTACGTAAAAAATCTATAACATATTAGAGCAATATTAGAGATGCTGACAGTCTGAGAAGAGATGCTTGTTATTGTAAATGTTGCTTGTTTTGTAGAAATAATTTATGAGATTGTGGAGGAAAAGACCTCAGCCTCTCTGCGTTGTTTTTCCGAGAAAATCCAACAGATGTGGCGCCATGCGCGCTCGCGTCTACATAGTGCGAGAACAAGCGCGAGCAACAACAAGCAATTTCTGATAGCCCCTTTAAGTGAGCTACTGTAAACTGCATTTTTCTACCTTGTAATGTGTATTTTGATTATTCCACACAGATAACAAGACACCACCGACGACCTCAACTACAGCAACATTGACAGCAGCAGCAACAACAACTGTGACAGAAAGAGGTACAAACACTACAGACTACAATGAAGAAACACAGAAACAAAAAGATGAAAAACATCTAAATGTTGAATGCTAAATTTTCACTTGCATGTACATCAACTCAATTCCAATATATGTATGAGTGTCTGTATAAATACACATCAACATACATGCCTGCATATCTGATCCAACCAGTGTCTGAACACTGACTGTAACTGGTGATGGATGAAACTCAGATTCTGAGTGTTTCTTCTCTTCCAGGGACTCCTTATCTGACGCTCAGCACGACTTTCAACAACGTATTTATGTCCGTTTTCCTACAAATGTCCAGCAACACTTGACGCACGTGTCAATTTCCACTCCAGTCTTTTCAAAATAAAACTACTTAGTTAGGTTTAGGAACAGGTTGTGGTTTGGGTTAAAATAACTCCCGAAGTGTTGTAACTTAAGTACGGAAGTTAAGTGAAAAAATAAATCAACTTTGATTTGTGGTTTCACACGGGACACGAACAGCGGGTGAAAGTCTGGTGTTTTTTGACCCACTCATCCACCCCAACCTCCACGGCGTTGGCCGCTATCTATACTTCCCGGTTCACAATTACGTGGAATACATAAAGATTGATTTTGTACTGACGACAGACATGGACAGGAAGTGAAGTACACAACCTGCTCTGAACACTATAACATATTAGAGCAATATTAGAGATGCTGAAAGTCTGAGAAGAGATGCTTGTTATTTTAAATGTCGCTTGTTTTGTAGAAATAATCCATGAGATGGTAGAGGAAAAGACCTCAGCCTCTCTGCGTTGTTTTCCGGGATAATCCAACGGATGTGGCGCCATGTGCGCTCGCGTCTACGTAGTGCGAGAACAAGCGCGAGCAACAACAAGCAATTTTTGATAGCCCCTTTAAGTGAGCTGTTGTAAACTGCATTCTTCTACTTTGTCATACATATTTTGATTATTCCACACAGTAGGTGACAAGACACCACCGACGGCCTCAACCACAACAACATTGACAGCAGCAGCAACAACACTGACAGCAGCAGCAACAACAACTCTGACAGAAACAGGTACAAACACTACAGACTACAATGAAGAAACACAGAAACAAAAAGATGAAATATCTAAATGTTGAATGTTTGCAAAATTTTCATCAACTCAATTCCAATATGTAAATATGAGTGTCTGTATAAATGAACATCAACATACATTCCTGCATATCTGATCTGAACTGTTGATGGATGAAACTCTGATTCTGAGTGTTTCTTCTCTTCCAGCTACTCCTTATCTGTGGCCAATGCATGTTCGTACGGTGGTTGTAATCCTCATTATCATATCTATGATAATCATCATGATCAGCATTACTGTCACCACCTGGGGAAAAGGTGAATACAGTCTGACCTAAATCGGCATTTATAGGGCTGGGACGATACGCCTATCTCCCCATTCCATACTATCACGATACTTGGGTGCCAATTCGATATGTATTGTGATTTTTAAGTATTGCGATTCATTATTACGATTTATTGCGATTTATGTTGACTTTTTTTAACACTAGACAATGAGAAAAGTTGAATCATACACTTCTAGGGACTTTTATTTTGGATAATATCTAAATTAATACAGTAAACTTTCCCTCACAAATTAGTGGTATTTTCTCTTTAATTTTTAAAAGGGACATGTAATGTTTTATATTTCTGGTGAATATAATCCAATCAATCTTATTTCCATATATGTATTTTGTATATAAAGTTCCCTTTGATAACATCTTATTTTGAAAACCGGACGTAAACGTAAACCATAAACAGGCTGTGTTAAATGTCGACATTGACTGAAAAGTTGCGACACCATTAAATAAATAAAAATGTCTTTCATCATCTCCGTGTTTACCTTCTCTCTTCTGCAGCTTGACGAACGGAAGTGACGTACAACAGAAACAGGAAACGATCTCTGATCCTCCATCATGCAGAAACAAGAGCGGTAAAAACTCAACTGTCATCAGCATTCGTCTTCATTCAGTCTCAACAGTAAACAGTTACTCTGCTTCCACCACTGATGCTACTGATATACTGCTGAAACTACAACTAGGACTGCTTCTTAGGGCTGTCACTTTTTATTACAAATTCAAACATGTTCAATCAAATAGAAAATACATAAACAGGACTTTCCCCCGGGAGACCACTATTGGTGTCCCGTGTGAGGCACTACACACGGGGCGTTGACTTACAGTCAACTCAGCGTTGACTTTATGCTCGTTACATAACAGTAGTAAACATAAACTTTACGCTTGTTATGTAACGTTACCTAAGAAAGTCTGCTAAGGTTGGTGGTTATTTATTTATGGTATTTGTGTTGTTACGGTCAACTTATCCTCTTTACGAACAACGGTTCGAATGATATCTGACATAAAGTTATTCTGCGTTTTCCTCATAGAAATAGAATATAGGAGTAGAACAGACATAACCCTTCAAATCAACGGTCAGAGCGGCGGCCATTTTTATGTGTACCGTTGCCATAGCCTCCAGAATAATATCAGTGGTTTTAAAAAATGGCCGTTTTTGGCCTTTAAGATGTTAACAGCTGTTTGTGTGTCTTGAACATCTGGCCACACCCCAGTGATGTCACAGCAGGTTTTAAAATTACCTTAAAGTCATGACCTCTCAGTCTGTCAGGTGTGTGTTTCTGTTTTCAAGAGCAGAGATATATTAGTGAAATAAAAAGTCCAAACTCCGAGTGGAGGGGTATTCAGTCGGTTGCAGTCTGCAACCACGCCACTAGATGTCCCCAAATCCTACACACTGCACCTTTAAATTATCTGACCACCCAGGAAATAATCCAAACAGCCTCATAGTTAAATGTTGATGATTAATTTAAAGTGTTTTCCATGAGAACTGGGGTTGTGAAGTGATATGTCCTGATCTGTCCTCTCGTGTCTCCTCACAGGAGTCTGGTTGACAGCATGGAGGACGTCGTCCTGCACAGCTCAGACAGTCTCTTTCTACACAGTCTGGTGTTTATTTGCCTCTTATCACTTCTGCTTTCATTCAGCTGCTACGATATTTTCATTAACTCATGTATTTTTCTCTGCGTGCCATCTCCTCTCATAAAGCTCTTAAGTCACATCCTTCTCCATTTCTATTCTTGAGAATGTGTATAAATAAACTGAGTTGATTTCTGCTTTGTGTTCTGTGTATGAACGCCGCTCTCATGGCTTTATGAGCTGTAGTACATCTAAAAAACAAACAAAACATCCTTAACATTGTTTCATGTGTAGTTATGGCAATATACCTCAAAATAAGGATAACAATGGCACATGCCAACACAGTCTCACGGCAGTTTGTGAAATAGTTGTCCGGACATCTCGAATTTCTTTAAATTTGGCAAAAATGTTCACCTGAACTCAAGGATGAACTGACTAGATGTTGGTGGTCAAAGGTCACTGTGACCTCACAAAACACATTTTTGGCCATTACTCAAGAATTAATATGCTAAATATGACAATTTCACACAGATGTCTAACAGGATAAAATGGTGAAGTGATGACATTTACAGACATGGATGTAAACTGACACTTGGCTGGTTGGTGGAGGCGTACAAACGCGAGGCGGTAACTCTAATTAATTCTACTTTCACTTCATATGGTTAGAGTAAATCAACAGCGATACGAAAAGAGAAGAAAGATATTTCCCTCAGGAGTTGGTGGTAATATCAGAATTCTAGTCCAAGATATCTTTTAAAGATATCTACATTGTCCTTTTTAGATATCTAAAATTAAATTTTGACCATAGTCAGAATGACGTAGTAGATATCTTGAACGGGAATTATAACTAGTCAAAATTAAAATGTAAATATCTCAAACTGGAGTTAGGAATAGTCATAATTTAATTGGAGATATCTATTATCAAGTTATAGATATCTGGAAATTTTGATCAGTGATATCTCATTTGGAGATATCTTTAATTTACATTCTGCCGAGTCAAAATGTAATTACAGATATCTTGAATTAGAGTTTCACTGCAGCCGTTTGGGTTTATAAAGTGTGTCTGGAGACAATAAATCTACAATACGCTGTGAATATCTACCATAACTCTCTAGTGAACAAAGCTCTCGTTGGCCACAGATTCATGTCATTTTCTAACTATCTGATCAACAGCAGCAAAAGCTTCTGCTGACACTGTTCAGAGGCTTTGTTGGGCCGATATCCAATGAGAAGCCTTGATGAGCAACGTCATGCACAACAACTCTGACTAGTCATAATGAGGTTTGAGATATCTGTAGGTGTTATTTGGGATACTCAGAACTGAATTATAGATATCTGCAATTGTCAGGATGTTAGGATGTGTGACGAGTTGAGAGTCGTTTTCAGTGACATCACTGCAGATATCTGTAATTCAGTTCTGAATATAGTATGAATATGAAGTAAATGTTTCCTAACCTAAATAAACCACCTACTTTCTTGTGGTCTGCTGTGCAAACAAGGGTATTTTTGTGTTCTTTAAGAATTTACTAACTGCTTTCAGTTTAATTTCAGTGTGTTAAAGGAAAAGAAACCTCTGAAACAATCAAAAATAATCAATTTCTGTTAATACATCAAAGCTGCAAAGATCAACATTAACAACCACTATCTTTTCCAAACATTAACAAACTTCTAGTTGACTAAACTTAGTAGTCACACAATAATATGATTGAAGGAATATCCACTGAGATGTTTCACCAGTTCATATTTTGCAGCTGTCTTACATGTTGAAGGAAACCTAATCCAGACAGCATAACATTTCCCATATAACACACCGTTATTAAATATTTGCATATGAGTGTCATTCATGGAAGATAACGCTGCTCTTCACGCTGGGAACTGACCAGTTAAACTTTTACTGTGGGTGGAAACACACAATACTTTCCAGTACTAACACAGCATTTGTTGATGGTGAAAGATGCATGAACACACACACTAAAGAGACACATCAGTGCTCATCGACCACAAAGAGAGGTGTTTTTGTTTGAGAGACACTCATCTAACCACAGAGTTCCTGTTCTCATTTTAAATATAAGTTGATGTCAGACGTTATTCTGAGTACTGAATCATTTCAGTGTGTATGAAGATGAGGGTGAATATCTTCAGCTGCCTGTTGGCCTTTATTCTGGGCTGTAACGTCGCCGCAGGTAAGAACTTTTCATATTAATCAGTTACTCTTCACCTGTTTCTTATTGGTTACATCATATTCTCAATATAACTGGCTCACATCCTGAAACTCAACGGCACTGAACTGAACTCTATTCACAGTTTTTCCTCGATGGCTTTGGCTCATTTCTCTAAACAGTCTTAACTTTCTCTAAACAATTGTCACAACTGTTTCATGGGACATCACAACTCTATAGAATTCTACAGGAATGAGTCCTAAAACCTATAAATGAGTTAACGTTTTAACACTCGAGGGAAACAGGACGTCGCTAACTTCCTGGTTGGCCTACAAAAATACGTCATCCCTGCAGCACTCTGTTAACAAGATCATATATATTTAATGTGCGATCACTGCATTTAAAAGTTAAATGTGAACTTTATTGTTTATTGAAAATTGTGTGTCTTTTGTAGAAATAATCCATGAAATCGTGAAGGAAAAGACCTCAGTCACTCTGCGTTGTCCTCACTCTGTGGAGGGTGAAGTGACGTGGAGCAGAGAGATTGATGGACGTAAAGTTCTCATTCTGACAGCTGGTGCTGACCGAGACATAAGACACAATGACCCGGGCAAACGATACAGTTCATTCGCAGATAAGTCACTGTACATTCACAGAGTTAACATCTCAGACGCTGGAAGATACTTGTGTAATAATGAACCAGTCGTGGAGCTGACGGTGATCCCATCAGGTAACTTTAATCAACTTTAATCAAGTTGTTCAGCTTTTTGTTTCCTCTTCCTGTTTCTGAATCACGCCTCTGAGCTAAATGTTTCATTTGTCTTAAACTCTGATAAAAGAAACACTTCGGCACATTAATTAAATGGTGTTTTTAAAATGTAAATTTGCTTTATTTTGTGTATTTTTACCTTTAACAACAACTATTTTCATATTTACTTCCTGGTACTGTAGCTGAGAAGCTTTTGGTGTACTTCTGCATTTCTGGATCAGAAAAGTACATATTGAGAGAAACTAATATTTTTTAGGGAACGTTAACTAACGTGTTCAGAGAATTATTCTGCCTCTAATCCACAAAATACGTCATCATGTTTACTAACAGAAAAGGGGTCTATACTATAAATACTATAAAAGAAACAAATCACCTTGTTCATTTAGAGTCACATGAGAAAGATCTCCCCCCTAAAACTCTTCTTCCTGAATATGTGTCAGAAGTTTTTGGTGCTTTATAAAACATGAATGTTTGTTGTGTGCAGGAGCAACCAGACTTGATCCTACAGAGAGGACCAGCGTCACTATCACATGCCCTCATGATGTTGGAGGATCACATATTACTACATGGAGCAGCAGAGGCTTTCGTGACTTACAATATCAAAGAGGGTTTCATGTTTCACCTGTTGACCAGACGTTGACCGTAGCAAGCGTGGAACTTGGTAACTCTGGACTTTACTACTGTAATGGAAAACCAGCTGTGTACCTGAATGTGATCAAAGGTGAGACACAAGAAGTCAGAGTCGTCTTCCTCGAGGCTCAGCCAGCCCATAACTCCCCACAACGGGTCATTTCACGCTTTTGTTTTTGCACATATTAAACCAACTCGTTATCACTCCCAACGACAGCATGTGACAAACCGGACTTTGAACTAACTCCAATGTAGACCCACCCACGGTGTTATTCAACGGTCGGAGCAACTGACGTAGTATTAACGTAGTTTGTTGAATTTCCACTTCCTGTGTGTCAAAATGCCACATGGACATGCATCGTAGACGGCGGCATATTTAGAGGTCAAAGTTAAACATGAATGTTGGGTTCAAAACTTCATGGCAATGTTTAGAAGGTGTTTAGAAGAGTGTGGCTGCAAACTTCATTAAGAATCTTTAGTCAAACTAGCCATGTTGAGAGTTACGCAAGTTACGTAAAAAATCTATAACATATTAGAGCGATATTAGAGATGCTGACAGTCTGAGAAGAGATGCTTGTTATTGTAAATGTTGCTTGTTTTGTAGAAATAATCCATGAGATGGTGGAGGCAAAGACCTCAGCCTCTCTGCGTTGTTTTTCCGGTAAAATCCAACGGATGTGGCGCAATGCGCGCTCGCGTCTACGTAGTGCGAGAACAAACGCGAGCAACAAGAAGCAATTTCTGATAGCCCCTTTAAGTGAGCTACTGTAAACTGCATTCTTCTACCTTGTAATGTGTATTTTGATTATTCCACACAGATAACAAGACACCACCGACGACCTCAACTACAGCAACAACAACTGTGACAGCAGCAACAACAACTGTGACAGAAAGAGGTACAAACACTACAGACTACAATGAAGAAACACAGAAACAAAAAGATGAAAAACATCTTAATGTTGAATGCTAAATTTTCACTTGCAGGTACATCGACTCAATTCCAATATGTAAATATGATTGTCTGTATAAATACACATCAACATACATGCCTGCATATCTGATCCAACCAGTGTCTGAACACTGACTGTAACTGGTGATGGATGAAACTCTGATTCTCAGTGTTTCTTCTCTTCCAGCGACTCCTTATCTGACGCTCAGCATGAATTTCAACAACGTATTTATGTCCGTTTTCCTACAAATGTCCAGCAACACTTGACGCACGTGTCAATTTCCACTCCAGTCTTTTCAAAATAAAACTACTTAGTTAGGTTTAGGAACAGGTCGTGGTTTGGGTTAAAATAACTCTGGAAGTGTTGTAACTTAAGTACGGAAGTTAAGTGAAAAAATAAATCAACTTTGATTTGTGGTTTCACACGGGACACGAACAGCGGGTGAAAGTCTGGTGTTTTTTGATCCACTCATCCACTCCGACCTCCACGGCGTTGGCCGCTATCTATACTTCCCGGTTCACAATTACGTGGAATACATAAAGATTGATTTTGTGCTGACGACAGACATGGACAGGAAGTGAAGTACACAACCTGCTCTGAACGCTGAGTTCAAATTGGTTTCAGTTAATCGACTCACCACAAAAAGTGGACGTGGCCTTTGGTTTTATTTTTAAACGTGCTGAATTGTTTTACAGCAGTCTGTATTATGAGATGCATTTTTTTTTTTTACAGATACAACTACAACTAGGAAACAAAAAAACACCAAGAAACCCAGAAAGAAAAAGAAAAGTAAGATGAATTGTTGAACTGATGTGATAAAGAACTCAAACACAAGAAAACACTTAAAATAAAAAAGGAGATTAAAGCAGATATTCTCTCAAAAATATGCTACAGAAAGAGAGAAATATAAATAAATATGTCTGAAAGCCTAAAATCAACGTAGAGTCATGGACGCATTACAGAGACAGCCAACACAGCCTCACGGCAGTCCGTGTAAATACACACAAATTTCTCTTTTTGTTTTCGTAACGCTCAGCACGACTTTCAACAACGTACTTTTCATCCGCTTTCCAACAAATGTCGAGCAACACGTGATGCACGTGTCAATATCTACGCATCTATCTAACTATCCTTCAGTAAAGTCAGTCAAAAAGAGAGTCGTACAATATCGGAGAAGTGTTTCAGAGATGGAGAGAAAGTGTTGCTGATATTTACCCTTCTGCTAACAGCAGCCAATGGTTCAGAGCTGCTGTTAGCAGACAGCTAAATATTAACAACATTTACTCTCCATCTCTGAAACGTTTCTCTGATATTGTAGCTCGCTAGAGCCTCGAATCACAGTTTGCCATCTCAAATGTCTGTGATATCTGGATTCTGGCAGCCAACGACACAGCAAGATGACATTTTAGTTGTATAACTTTAGCTCTCTGCTAGTGTTAGCCTCCAGTCTTTCCCTTGTTTGTTTGGTCAGGTGAGCTAACATTACTGCCAAGCATGTGAATAAAGTGATATTGTGGTTTTAGCTGGCTAATCAATCACGTTCAGTCTCAAGTGTGTCACATCACTGTTTTAACCAATGCTGGCTCACATCTACGTAAATGCAAGAACAAGAGCGAGCAACAGGACGCTCACTGTCGTTGACTTAACGGCCAGAGGTGTCGCTGTTAACAAGCAATTTCTGATTTCTACATAATAGCCCCTTAAAGTGAGCTATTGTAAACTGCATTCTTCTACTTTGTAATATATATTTTGATTATTCCACACAGATAACAAGACACCACCGACGGCCTCAACTACAACAACATTGACAGCAGCAGCAACAACAACTCTGACAGAAACAGGTACAAACACTACAGACTACAATGAAGAAACACAGAAACAAAAAGATGAAAAACATCTAAATGTTGAATGTTTGCTAAATTTTCATCAACTCAATTCCAATATGTAAATATGAGTGTCTGTATAAATGCACATCAACATACATTCTTGCATATCTGATCTGAACTGGTGATGGATGAAACTCTGATTCTGAGTGTTTCTTCTCTTGCAGCGACTCCTTATCTGTGGCCAATGTGTGTTCGTACGGTGGTTGTAATCCTCTATTTAATCATCATGATCAGCATCACTGTCACCACCTGGAGAAAAGGTGAATATAGTCTGACCTAAAACGGCATTTATAGGGCTGGGACGATACGCCTATCTCCCCATTCCATACTATCACGATACTTGGGTGCCGATTCGATATGTATTATGATTTTTAAGTATTGCGATTCATTATTACGATTTATTGCGATTTTTGTTAACTTTTTTAACACTAGACAATGAGAGAAGTTGAATCATACACTTCTAGGGACTTTTACTTTGGAAAATATCTAAATGAATACAGTAAAATTTCCATCACAAGTTAGTGGTACTTTCTCTTTAATTTGTATAAGGTACATGTAATGTTTTATATTTCTGGTGAATATAATCCAATCAATCTTATTTCCATATATGTATTTTGTAAATACAGTTCCCTTTGTTAACATCTTATTTTGAAAACCGGACGTAAACGTAAACCATAAATGTTCTGTTTTAAATGTCGACATTGACTGAAAAGTTGCGACACCATTAAATAAATAAAAATGTCTTTCATCATCTCCGTGTTTACTTTCTCTCTTCTGCAGCTTGACGAACGGAAGTGACGTACAACAGAAACAGGAAACGATCTCTGATCCTCCATCATGCAGAAACAAGAGCGGTAAAAACTCAACTGTCATCAGCATTCGTCTTCATTCAGTCTCAACAGTAAACAGTTACTCTGCTTCCACCACTGATGCTACTGATATACTGCTGAAACTACAACTAGGACTGCTTCTTAGGGCTGTCACTTTTTATTACAAATTCAAACATGTTCAATCAAATAGAAAATACATAAACAGGACTTTCCCCCGGGAGACCACTATTGGTGTCCCGTGTGAGGCACTACACATGGGGCGTTGACTTACACTCAACTCAGCGTTGACTTTATGCTTGTTACATAACAGTAGTAAACATAAACTTTACGCTTGTTATGTAACGTTACCTAAGAAAGTCTGCTAAGGTTGGTGGTTATTTATTTATGGTAGTTGTGTTGTTACGGTCAACTTATCCTCTTTACGAACAACGGTTCGAATGATATCTGACATAAAGTTATTCTGCGTTTTCCTCATAGAAATAGAATATAGGAGTAGAACAGACATAACCCTTCAAATCAACGGTCAGAGCGGCGGCCATTTTTATGTGTACCGTTGCCATAGCCTCCAGAATAATATCAGTGGTTTTAAAAAATGGCCGTTTTTGGCCTTTAAGATGTTAAAAGTTAACAGCTGTTTGTGTGTCTTGAACATCTGGCCACACCCCAGTGATGTCACAGCAGGTTTTAAAATGACCTTAAAGTCATGACCTCTCAATCTGTCAGGTGTGTGTGTCTGTTTTCAAGAGCAGAGATATATTAGTGAAATAAAAAGTCCAAACTCCGAGTGGAGGGGTATTCAGTCGGTTGCAGTCTGCAACCACGCCACTAGATGTCCCCAAATCCTACACACTGCACCTTTAAATTATCTGACCACCCAGGAAATAATCCAAACAGCCTCATAGTTAAATGTTGATGATTATTTTAAAGTGTTTTCATGAGAACTGGGGTTGTGAAGTGATATGTCCTGATCTGTCCTCTCGTGTCTCCTCACAGGAGTCTGGTTGACAGCATGGAGGACGTCGTCCTGCACAGCTCAGACAGTCTCTTTCTACACAGTCTGGTGTTTATTTGCCTCATATCACTTCTGCTTTCATTCAGCTGCTACGATATTTTCATTAACTTATGTATTTTTCTCTGCGTGCCATCTCCTCTCATAAAGCTCTTAAGTCACATCCTTCTCCATTTCTATTCTTGAGAATGTGTATAAATAAACTGAGTTGATTTCTGCTTTGTGTTCTGTGTATGAACGCCGCTCTCATGGCTTTATGAGCTGTAGTACATCTAAAAAACAAACAAAACATCCTTAACATTGTTTCATGTGTAGTTATGGTAAAATAAGGATAACAATGGCACATGCCAACACAGTCTCACGGCAGTTTGTGAAATAGTCGTCCGGACATCTCGAATTTCTTTAAATTTGGCAAAAACGTCCACCTGAACTCAAGGATGAACTGACTAGATGTTGGTGGTCAAAGGTCACTGTGACCTCACAAAACACATTTTTGGCCATTACTCAAGAATTAATATGCTAAATATGACAATTTCACACAGATGTCTAACAGGATAAAATGATGAAGTGATGACATTTACAGACATGGATGTAAACTGACACTTGGCTGGTTGGTGGAGGCGTACAAACGCGAGGCGGTAACTCTAATTAATTCTACTTTAATTTCATATGGTTAGAGTAAATCAACGGCGTTACGAAAAGAGAAAGAAGAAAGACATTTCCCTCAGGAGTTGGTGGTAGTATCAGAATTCCAGTCGAAGATATCTTTAATTCCCCTCATTTAAAGACGTCTATATTTTCCTTTTTAGCTATCTAAAATTACATTGTGACTATAGTCAGAATGACGTTGTGGATATCTTGAACTGGAATTATAACTAGTCAAAATTAAAATGTAAATATCTCAAACTGGAGTTAGGAATAGTCATAATTTAATTGGAGATATCTACTATCAAGTTATAGATATCTGGAAATGAATTTTGATCAGAGATATCTCATTTGGAGATATCTTTAATTTACATTCTGCCGAGTCAAATGTAATTACAGATATCTTGAATTAGAGTTTTACTACGGCGCTGCACTGCAGCCGTTTGGGTTTATAAAGTGTGTCTGGAGACAATAAATCTACAATACGCTGTGAATTTCTACCACAACTCTCTAGTGAACAAAGCTCTCGTTGGCCACAGATTCATGGCATTTTCTAACTATCTGATCAACAACAGCGAAAGCTTCTGCTGACACTGTTCAGAGGCTTTGTTGGGCCGATATCCAATGAGAAGCCTTGATGAGCAACGTCATGCTCAACAACTCTGACTAGTCATAATGAGGTTTGAGATATCTGTAGGTGTTATTTGGGATACTCAGAACTGAATTATAGATATCTGCAATTGTCAGGATGTTAGGATGTGTGACGAGTTGAGAGTCGTTTTCAGTGACATCACTGCAGATATCTGTAATTCAGTTCTGAATATAGTATGAATATGAAGTAAATGTTTCCTAACCTAAATAAACCACCTACTTTCTTGTGGTCTGCTGTGCAAACAAGGGTATTTTTGTGTTCTTTAAGAATTTACTAACTGCTTTCAGTTTAATTTCAGTGTGTTAAAAGAAAATAAACCTCTGAAACAATCAAAAATAATCAATTTCTGTTAATACATCAAAGCTGCAAAGATCAACATTAACAACCACCATCTTTTCCAAACATTAACAAACTTCTAGTTGACTAAACTTAGTAGCCACACAATAATATGATTGAAGGAATATCCACTGAGACGTTTCACCAGTTCATATTTTGCAGCTGTCTTACATGTTGAAGGAAACCTAATCCAGACAGCATAACATTTCCCATATAACATACCGTTATTAAATATTTGCATATGAGTGTCATTCATGGAAGATAACGCTGCTCTTCACGCTGGGAACTGACCAGTTAAACTTTTACTGTGGTTGGAAACAAACAATACTTTCCAGTACCAACACAGTATTTGTTGGTGGTGAAAGATGCATGAACACACACACTAGAGAGACACATCAGTGCTCATCGACCACAAAGAGAGGTGTTTTGTTTGAGAAACACTCATCTAACCACAGAGTTCCTGTTCTCGTCTTAAATACAAATTGAAGTCAGACGTTATTCTGAGTACTGAATCATTTCAGTGTGTATGAAGATGAGGGTGAATATCTTCAGCTGCCTGTTGGCCTTTATTCTGGGCTGTAACGTCGCCGCAGGTAAGAACTTTTCATATTAATCAGTTACTCTTCACCTGTTTCTTATTGGTTACATCATCTTCTCAATATAACTGGCTCACATCCTGAAACTCAACGGCACTGAACTGAACTCTATTCACAGTTTTTCCTCGATCGCTTCGGCTCATTTCTCAAAACAGTCTTAACTTTCTCTAAACAATTGCCACAACTGTTTCATGGGACATCACGACTCTATAGAATGCTACAGGAATGAGTCTTAAAACCTATAAATGAGTTAACGTTTTAACACTCGAGGGAACCAGGGCGTCGCTAACTTCCTGGTTGGCCTTCAAAAATACGTCATCCCTGCAGCACTCTGTTAACAAGATCATATATATTTAATGTGCGATCACTGCATTTAAAAGTTAAATGTGAACTTTATTGTTTATTGAAAATTGTGTGTCTGTTGTAGAACTAATCCATGAAATCGTGAAGGAAAAGACCTCAGTCTTTCTGCGTTGTCCTCCCTCTGTGGAGGGTGTAGTGACGTGGAGCAGAAAGATTGATGGACGTATAGTTCTCATTCTGACAGCTGGTCGTGCTGACGGAGACATAAGACACAATGACCCGGACAAACGATACAGTTCATTCGCAGATAAGTCACTGTACATTCGCAGAGTTAACATCTCAGACTCTGGAAGATACTGGTGTAATAATGAACCAGTCGTGGAGCTGACGGTGATCCCATCAGGTAACTTTAATAAACTTTAATCAAGTTGTTCAGCTTTTTGTTTCCTCTTCCTGTTTCTGAATCACGCCTCTGAGCTAAATGTTTCATTTGTCTTAAACGCTGATAAAAGAAACACTTCGGCACATTAATTAAATGGTGTTTTTAAAATGTAAATTTGCTTTATTTTGTATTTGTTTAACTTTAACAACAACTATTATCATATTTACTTCCTGGAACTGTAGCTGAGAAGTTTTTGGTGTACTTCTGCATTTCTGGATCAGAAAAGTACATATTGAGAGAAATTAGTATTTTCTTCAGCCAACAAAACTTGCTATAGGGAACGTTAACTAACGTGTTCAGAGAATTATTCTGCCTCCACTCCACAAAATACATACTAACAGAAAAGGGGTCTACACTATAAATACTGTAAATTAAACAAGTCCTCTTGTTCATTTAGAGGCATATTAGAAAGATCTCCCCCCTAAACCTCTTCTTCCTGAATATGTGTTAGAAGTTTTTGGTGCTTTATAAAACATGAATGTTTGTTGTGTGCAGGAGCAACCAGACTTGATGCTACAGAGAGGACCAGCGTCACTATGACATGCCCTCATGATGTTGGAGGATCACATATTGTAACATGGAGCAGCATAGGCTTTCGTGACTTACAATATCAAAAAGGGTTTTATGTTTCATTTCTTGACCAGACGTTGACCATAATAAGCGTGGAGCTTGGTAACACTGGACTTTACTACTGTGATGGAAAACCAGCTTTTTACCTGAATGTGATCAAAGGTGAGACACAAGAAATCAGTCGTCTTCCTCGAGGCTCAGCCAGCCCATAACTCCCCACAACGGGTCATTTCACACTTTTGTTTTTGCACATATTAAACCAACTCCCAACGACAGCATGTGACGAACCGGACTTTCAATTAACTCCAATGTAGACCCACCCACGGTGTTATTCGACGGTCGGAGCAACCGCCGTAGTATTAACGTAGTTTGTTGAATTTCCACTTCCTGTCTGTCAAAATGCCACATGGACATGCATCGTAGACGGCGGCACATTTAGAGGTGAAAGTTAAACATGAGTTTTGGGTTAAAAACTTTGTGGCAATGTTTAGAATGTGTTTAGAAGAGTGTGGCTGCAAACTTCATTAAGAATCTTGAGTCAAACTAGCCATGTTGAGAGTTACGCAAGTTACGTATAAAACCTATAACATATTAGAGCGATATTATAGATGCTGACAGTCTGAGAAGAGATGCTTGTTATTGTAAATGTTGCTTGTTTTGTAGAAATAATCCATGAGATGGTGGAGGAAAAGACCTCAGCCTCTCTGCGTTGTTTTTCCGGTAAAATCCAATGGATGTGGCGCCATGCGCGCTCGCGTCTACGTAGTGCGAGAACAAGCGCGAGCGACAAGAAGCAATTTCTGATTTCTACGTATAGCCCCTTTAAGTGAGCTATTGTAAACTGCATTCTTCTACTTTGTAATATATATTTTGATTATTCCACACAGATACGATACCAACGACGGCCTCAACTACAACAACATTGACAGCAGCAGCAACAACAACTGTGACAGAAACAGGTACAAACACTACAGACTACAATGAAGAAACACAGAAACAAAAAGATGAAAAACATCTAAATGTTGAATGCTAAATTTTCACTTGCATGTACATCAACTCAATTCCAATATGTGTCTGTATAAATGCACATCAACATACATGCTTGCATATCTGATCCAACCAGTGTCTGAACACTGACTGTAACTGGTGATGGATGAAACTCTGATTCTCAGTGTTTCTTCTCTTCCAGGGACTCCTTATCTGACGCTCAGCACGACTTTCAACAACGTATTTATGTCCGTTATCCTACGAATGTCCAGCAACACGTGACGCACGTGTCAATTTCCACTCCAGTCTTTTCAAAATAAAACTACTTAGTTAGGTTTAGGAACAGGTCGTGGTTTGGGTTAAAATAACTCCCGAAGTGTTGTAACTTAAGTACGGAAGTTAAGTGAAAAAATAAATCAACTTTGATTTGTGGTTTCACACGGGACACGAACAGCGGGTGAAAGTCTGGTGTTTTTTGACCCACTCATCCACCCCGACCTCCACCACTACACGGCGTTCGCCGCTATCTATACTTCCCGGTTCACAATTATGTGGAATACATAAAGATTGATTTCGTGCTGACGACAGACATGGACAGGAAGTGAAGTACACAACCTGCTCTGAACGCTGAGTTCAAATTGGTTTCAGTTAATCGACTCACCACAAAAAGTGGACGTGGCCTTTGGTTTTATTTTTAAACGTGCTGAATTGTTTTACAGCAGTCCGTATTATGAGATGCATTTTTTTTTTTTTTACAGATACGACTACAACTAGGAAACAAAGAACCACCAAGAAACCCAGAAAGAAAAAGAAAAGTAAGATGAATTGTTGAACTGATGTGATATAGAACTCAAACACAAGAAAACACTTAAAATAAAAAAGGAGATTAAAGCAGATATTCTCTCAAAAATATGCTACAGAAAGAGAGAAATATAAATAAATATGTGTGAAAGCCTAAAAATCAACGTAGAGTCATGGACGCATTACAGAGACAGCCGACACAGTCTCACGGCAGTCCGTGTAAATAGACACAAATTTCTCTTTTTGTTTTCGTGACGCTCAGCACGACTTTCAACAACGTACTTTTCATCCGCTTTCCAACAAATGTCGAGCAACACGTGATGCACGTGTCAATATCTACGTATCTCTCTAACTATCCTTCAGTAAAGTCAGTCAAAAAGAGAGTCGTACAATATCGGAGAAGTGCTTCAGAGATGGAGAGTAAATGTTGCTGATATTTACCCTTCTGCTAACAGCAGCCAACGGTTCAGAGCTGCTGTTAGCAGACAGCTAAATATTAACAACATTTACTCTCCATCTCTGAAACGTTTCTCTGATATTGTAGCTCGCTAGAGCCTCGAATCACAGTTTGCCATCTCAAATGTCTGTGATATCTGGATTCTGGCAGCCAACGACACAGCAAGATGACATTTTAGTTGTATAACTTTAGCTCTCTGCTAGTGTTAGCCTCCAGTCTTTCCTTTGTTTGTTTGGTCAGGTGAGCTAACATTACTGCCAAGCATGTGAATAAAGTGATATTGTGGTTTAAGCTGGCTAATCAATCACGTTCAGTCTCAAGTGTGTCACATCACTGTTTTGACCAATGCTAGCTCACGTCTGCGTAAATGCGAGAACAAGAGCGAGCAACAGGACGCTCACTGTCGTTGACTTAACGGCCACAGGTGTCACTGTTAACAAGCAATTTCTGAATTCTACATAATAGCCCCTTTAAGTGATCTATAACTGCATTCTTCTACTTTGTCATACATATTTTGATTATTCCACACAGTAGGTGACAAGACACCACCGACGGCCTCAACCACAACAACATTGACAGCAGCAGCAACAACACTGACAGCAGCAGCAACAACAACTCTGACAGAAACAGGTACAAACACTACAGACTACAATGAAGAAACACAGAAACAAAAAGATGAAATATCTAAATGTTGAATGTTTGCAAAATTTTCATCAACTCAATTCCAATATGTAAATATGAGTGTCTGTATAAATGCACATCAACATACAATCCTGCATATCTGATCTGAACTGGTGATGGATGAAACTCTGATTCTGAGTGTTTCTTCTCTTGCAGCGACTCCTTATCTGTGGCCAATGTGTGTTCGTACGGTGGTTGTTATCCTCTATTTAATCATCATGATCAGCATCACTGTCACCACCTGGATAAAAGGTGAATATAGTCTGACCTAAAACGGCATTTATAGGGCTGGGACGATACGCCTAAATCCCATTTCCATACTATCACGATACTTGGGTGCCGTTTCGATATGTATTGTGATTTTTAAGTATTGCGATTCATTATTACGATTTATTTCGATTTTTGTTAACTTTTTTAACACTAGACAATGAGAAAAGTTGAATCATACACTTCTAGGGACTTTTATTTTGGAAAATATCTAAATTAATACAGTAAAATTTAAAAGGGACATGTAATGTTTTATACTTCTGGTGAATATAATTCAATCAATCTTATTTCCATATATGTATTTTGTATATACAGTTCCCTTTGTTAACATCTTATTTTGAAAACCAGACATAAACGTAAACCATAAACATGCTGTTTTAAATTTTGACATTGACTGAAAAGTTTGACACCGTTAAATAAAAATGTCTTCCATCATCTCTGTGTTTACCTTCTCTCTTCTGCAGCTCGACGAACGGAAGCGACGTACAACAGAAACAGGAAACGATCTCGGATCCTCCATCATGCAGAAACAAGAGTGGTAAAAACTCAACTCAGCGTTGACTTTATGCTTGTTACATAACAGTAGTAAATGTAAACTTTACGCTTGCTATGTTACGTTATCTAAGAAAGTCCGCTAAGGTTGGTGGTTATTTATTTATGGTAGTTGTGTTGTTACAGTCAACTTATCCTCTTTACGAACAACGGTTCGTATGATATCTTACGTAAAGTTATTCTGCGTTTTCCTCATAGAAATAGAATATAGGAGTAGAACAGACATAACCCTTCAAATCAACGGTCAGAGCGGCGGCCATTTTTATGTGTACCGTTGCCATAGCCTCCAGAATAATATCAGTGGTTTTAAAAAATGGCCGTTTTTGGCTTTTAAGATGTTAACAGCTGTTTGTGTGTCTTGAACATCTGGCCACGTCCCAGTGATGTCACAGCAGGTTTTAAAATGACCTTAAAGTCATGACCTCTCAATCTGTCAGGTGTGTGTTTCTGTTTTCAAGAGCAGAGATATATTAGTGAAATAAAAAGTCCAAACTCCCAGTGGAGGGGTATTCAGTCGGTTGCAGTCTGCAACCACGCCACTAGATGTCCCCAAATTGCTACACACTGCACCTTTAAAATATCTGACCACCCAGGAAATAATCCAAACAGCCTCATAGTTAAATGTTGATGATTATTTTAAAGTGTTTTCCATGAGAACTGGGGTTGTGAAGTGATATGTCCTGACCTGTCCTCTCGTGTCTCCTCACAGGAGTCTGGATGACAGCATGGAGGACGTCATCCTGCACAGCTCAGACAGTCTCTTTCTACACAGTCTGGTGTTTATTTGCCTCATATCACTTCTGCTTTCATTCAGCTGCTACGATATTTTCATTAACTCATGTATTTTTCTCTGCGTGTCATCTCCTCTCATAAAGCTCTTAACTCACATCCTTACCCATTTCTATTCTTGAGAACGTGTACAAATAAACTGAGTTGATTTCTGCTTTGTGGTCTGTGTATTAACACGGTTCTCATGGCTTTATGAGCTGTAGTACATCTAGAAAACAAACAAAACATCCTTAACATTGTTTCATGTGTAGTTATGGCAATATACCTCAAAATAAGGATAACAATGGCAGATGCCAACACAGTCTCACGGCAGTTTGTGAAATAGTCGTCCGGACATCTCGAATTTCTTTAAATTTGGCAAAAATGTTCACCTGAACTCAAGGATGAACTGACTAGATGTTGGTGGTCAAAGGTCACTGTGACCTCACAAAACACATTTTTGGCCCTAACTCAAGAATGAATATGCTAATTATGACAATTTCACACAGATGTCTAACAGGATAAAATGATGAAGTGATGACATTTACAGACATGGATGTAAACTGACACTTGGCTGGTTGGTGGAGGCGTACAAACGCGAGGCGGTAACTCTAATTAATTCTACTTTAATTTCATATGGTTAGAGTAAATCAACGGCGTTACGAAAAGAGAAAGAAGAAAGACATTTCCCTCAGGAGTTGGTGGTAGTATCAGAATTCCAGTCGAAGATATCTTTAATTCCCCTCATTTAAAGACGTCTATATTTTCCTTTTTAGCTATCTAAAATTACATTGTGACTATAGTCAGAATGACGTTGTGGATATCTTGAACTGGAATTATAACTAGTCAAAATTAAAATGTAAATATCTCAAACTGGAGTTAGGAATAGTCATAATTTAATTGGAGATATCTACTATCAAGTTATAGATATCTGGAAATGAATTTTGATCAGAGATATCTCATTTGGAGATATCTTTAATTTACATTCTGCCGAGTCAAATGTAATTACAGATATCTTGAATTAGAGTTTTACTACGGCGCTGCACTGCAGCCGTTTGGGTTTATAAAGTGTGTCTGGAGACAATAAATCTACAATACGCTGTGAATTTCTACCACAACTCTCTAGTGAACAAAGCTCTCGTTGGCCACAGATTCATGGCATTTTCTAACTATCTGATCAACAGCAGCAAAAGCTTCCGCTGACACTGTTCAGAGGCTTTGTTGGGCCGATATCCAATGAGAAGCCTTGATGAGCAACGTCATGCACAACAACTCTGACTAGTCATAATGAGGTTTGAGATATCTGTAGGTGTTATTTGGGATACTCAGAACTGAATTATAGATATCTGCAATTGTCAGGATGTTAGGATGTGTGACGAGTTGAGAGTCGTTTTCAGTGACATCACTGCAGATATCTGTAATTCAGTTCTGAATATAGTATGAATATGAAGTAAATGTTTCCTAACCTAAATAAACCACCTACTTTCTTGTGGTCTGCTGTGCAAACAAGGGTATTTTTGTGTTCTTTAAGAATTTACTAACTGCTTTCAGTTTAATTTCAGTGTGTTAAAGGAAAAGAAACCTCTGAAACAATCAAAAACAATTATTTTCTGTTAATACGTCAAAGCTGCAAAGATCAACATTAACAACCACCATCTTTTCCAAACATTAACAAACTTCTAGTTGACTAAACTTAGTAGTCACACAATAATATGACTGAATATCCACTGAGATGTTTCACCAGTTCATATTTTGCATGACTTGTTGAAAGAAACCTAATCAAGACAGCATAACATTTCCCATATAACACACCGTTATTAAATATTTGCATATGAGTGTCATTCATGGAAGATAACGCTGCTCTTAATGCTAGGATCAGACCAGTGAAGTGTTACATTTTTACTGTGGTTGGAAACAAACAATACTTTCCAGTACCAACACAGTATTTGTTGATGGTGAAAGATGCATGAACACACACACTAAAGAGACACATCAGTGCTCATCGACCACAAAGAGAGGTGTTTTTGTTTGAGAGACACTCATCTAACCACACAGTTCCTGTTCTCATTTTAAATATAAGTTGAAGTCAGACGTTATTCTGAGTACTGGATCATTTCAGTGTGTATGAAGATGAGGGTGAATATCTTCAGCTGCCTGTTGGCCTTTATTCTGGGCTGTAACGTCGCCTCAAGTAAAAACTTTTCATATTAATCAGTTACTCTTCACCTGTTTCTTATTGGTTACATCATCTTCTCAATATAACTGGCTCACATCCTGAAACTCAACGGCACTGAACTGAACTCTATTCACAGTTTTTCCTCGATGGCTTTGGCTCATTTCTCAAAATAGTCTTAACTTTCTCTAAACAATTGTCACAACTGTTTCATGGGACATCACGACTCTATAGAATTCTACAGGAATGAGTCTTAAAACCTAGAAATGAGTTAACGTTTTAACACTCGAGGGAAACAGGGCATCGCTAACTTCCTGGTTGGCCTACAAAAATACGTCATCCCTGCAGCACTCTGTTAACAAGATCATATATATTTAATGTGCGATCACTGCATTTGACAGTCACATGTGAACTTTATTATTTATTGAAAATTGTGTGTCTTTTGTAGAAATAATCCATGAAATCGTGGAGGA
Source organism: Sebastes umbrosus (assembly GCF_015220745.1). Taxonomy (NCBI): domain Eukaryota; kingdom Metazoa; phylum Chordata; class Actinopteri; order Perciformes; family Sebastidae; genus Sebastes; species Sebastes umbrosus. The sequence continues at coordinate 28,779,552 of NC_051283.1, read as the reverse complement.
AAAGACCTTAGTCTCTCTGCGTTGTCCTCACTCTGTGGAGGGTGTAGTGACGTGGAGCAGAAAGATTAATGGACGTAAAGTTGACATTCTGACAGCTGGTGGTGACGGAGACATAAGACACAATGACCCGGGCAAACGATACAGTTCATTGCACGATAACTCACTGTCACTGTACATTCGCAGAGTTACCATCTCAGACTCTGGAAGATACTGGTGTAATAATGAACCAGCTGTGGAGCTGACGGTGATCCCATCAGGTAACTTTAATAAACTTTAATCAAGTTGTTCAGCTTTTTGTTTCCTCTTCCTGTTCCTGAATCACGCCTCTGAGCTAAATGTTTCATTTGTCTTAAACGCTGATAATAGAAACACTTCGGCACATTAATTAAATGGTGTTTTTAAAATGTAAATTTGCTTTATTTTGTATTTGTTTAACTTTAACAACAACTATTATCATATTTACTTCCTGGAACTGTAGCTGAGAAGTTTTTGGTGTACTTCTGCATTTCTGGATCAGAAAAGTACATATTGAGAGAAATTAGTATTTTCTTCAGCCAACAAAACTTGCTTTAGGGAACGTTAACTAACGTGTTCAGAGAATTATTCTGCCTCCACTCCACAAAATACATACTAACAGAAAAGGGGTCTACACTATAAATACTGTAAATTAAACAAGTCCTCTTGTTCATTTAGAGGCATATTAGAAAGATCTCCCCCCTAAACCTCTTCTTCCTGAATATGTGTTAGAAGTTTTTGGTGCTTTATAAAACATGAATGTTTGTTGTGTGCAGGAGCAACCAGACTTGATGCTACAGAGAGGACCAGCGTCACTATGACATGCCCTCATGATGTTAGAGGATCACATATTGTAACATGGAGCAGCAGAGGCTTTCGTGACTTACAAAATCAAAAAGGGTTTTATGTTTCATTTCTTGACCAGACGTTGACCGTAACAAGCGTGGAGCTTGGTAACACTGGACTTTACTACTGTGATGGAAAACCAGCTGTTTACCTGAATGTGATCAAAGGTGAGACACAAGAAATCAGTCGTCTTCCTTGAGGCTCAGCCAGCCCATAACTCCCCACAACGGGTCATTTCACACTTTTGTTTTTGCACATATTAAACCAACTCCCAACGACAGCATGTGACGAACCGGACTTTCAATTAACTCCAATGTAGACCCACCCACGGTGTTATTCGACGGTCGGAGCAACCGCCGTAGTATTAACGTAGTTTGTTGAATTTCCACTTCCTGTCTGTCAAAATGCCACATGGACATGCATCGTAGACGGCGGCACATTTAGAGGTGAAAGTTAAACATGAGTTTTGGGTTAAAAACTTTGTGGCAATGTTTAGAAGGTGTTTAGAAGAGCGTGGCTGCAAACTTCATTAAGAATCTTGAGTCAAACTAGCCATGTTGAGAGTTACGCAAGTTACGTATAAAATCTATAACATATTAGAGCGATATTAGAGATGCTGACAGTCTGAGAAGAGATGCTTGTTATTGTAAATGTTGCTTGTTTTGTAGAAATAATCCATGAGATGGTGGAGGCAAAGACCTCAGCCTCTCTGCGTTGTTTTTCCGGTAAAATCCAACGGATGTGGCGCAATGCGCGCTCGCGTCTACGTAGTGCGAGAACAAACGCGAGCAACAAGAAGCAATTTCTGATAGCCCCTTTAAGTGAGCTACTGTAAACTGCATTCTTCTACCTTGTAATGTGTATTTTGATTATTCCACACAGATAACAAGACACCACCGACGACCTCAACTACAGCAACAACAACTGTGACAGCAGCAACAACAACTGTGACAGAAAGAGGTACAAACACTACAGACTACAATGAAGAAACACAGAAACAAAAAGATGAAAAACATCTTAATGTTGAATGCTAAATTTTCACTTGCAGGTACATCGACTCAATTCCAATATGTAAATATGATTGTATGTATAAATACACATCAACATACATGCCTGCATATCTGATCCAACCAGTGTCTGAACACTGACTGTAACTGGTGATGGATGAAACTCTGATTCTCAGTGTTTCTTCTCTTCCAGCGACTCCTTATCTGACGCTCAGCACGACTTTCAACAACGTATTTATGTCCGTTTTCCTACAAATGTCCAGCAACACGTGACGCACGTGTCAATTTCCACTCCAGTCTTTTCAAAATAAAACTACTTAGTTAGGTTTAGGAACAGGTTGTGGTTTGGGTTAAAATAACTCTGGAAGTGTTGTAACTTAAGTACGGAAGTTAAGTGAAAAAATAAATCAACTTTGATTTGTGGTTTCACAAGGGACACGAACAGCGGGTGAAAGTCTGGTGTTTTTTGATCCACTCATCCACTCCGACCTCCACCACTACACGGCGTTCGCCGCTATCTATTCTTCCCGGTTCACAATTACGTGGAATACATAAAGATTGATTTTGTGCTGACGACAGACATGGACAGGAAGTGAAGTACACAACCTGCTCTGAACGCTGAGTTCAAATTGGTTTCAGTTAATCGACTCACCACAAAAAGTGGACGTGGCCTTTGGTTTTATTTTTAAACGTGCTGAATTGTTTTACAGCAGTCTGTATTATGAGATGCATTTTTTTTTTTTACAGATACAACTACAACTAGGAAACAAAAAAACACCAAGAAACCCAGAAAGAAAAAGAACAGTAAGATGAATTGTTGAACTGATGTGATAAAGAACTCAAACACAAGAAAACACTTAAAATAAAAAAGGAGATTAAAGCAGATATTCTCTCAAAAATATGCTACAGAAAGAGAGAAATATAAATAAATATGTCTGAAAGCCTAAAATCAACGTAGAGTCATGGACGCATTACAGAGACAGCCAACACAGCCTCACGGCAGTCCGTGTAAATAAACACAAATTTCTCTTTTTGTTTTCGTAACGCTCAGCACGACTTTCAACAACGTACTTTTCATCCGCTTTCCAACAAATGTCGAGCAACACGTGATGCACGTGTCAATATCTACGCATCTATCTAACTATCCTTCAGTAAAGTCAGTCAAAAAGAGAGTCGTACAATATCGGAGAAGTGTTTCAGAGATGGAGAGAAAGTGTTGCTGATATTTACCCTTCTGCTAACAGCAGCCAATGGTTCAGAGCTGCTGTTAGCAGACAGCTAAATATTAACAACATTTACTCTCCATCTCTGAAACGTTTCTCTGATATTGTAGCTCGCTAGAGCCTCGAATCACAGTTTGCCATCTCAAATGTCTGTGATATCTGGATTCTGGCAGCCAACGACACAGCAAGATGACATTTTAGTTGTATAACTTTAGCTCTCTGCTAGTGTTAGCCTCCAGTCTTTCCTTTGTTTGTTTGGTCAGGTGAGCTAACATTACTGCCAAGCATGTGAATAAAGTGATATTGTGGTTTTAGCTGGCTAATCAATCACGTTCAGTCTCAAGTGTGTCACATCACTGTTTTAACCAATGCTCGCTCACATCTACGTAAATGCAAGAACAAGAGCGAGCAACAGGACGCTCACTGTCGTTGACTTAACGGCCACAGGTGTCACTGTTAACAAGCAATTTCTGATTCCTACATAATAGCCCCTTTAAGTGATCTATAACTGCATTCTTCTACTTTGTAATATATATTTTGATTATTCCACACAGTAGGTGACAAGACACCACCGACGGCCTCAACTACAACAACATTGACAGCAGCAGCAACAACAACTCTGACAGAAACAGGTACAAACACTACAGACTACAATGAAGAAACACAGAAACAAAAAGATGAAACATCTAAATGTTGAATGTTTGCTAAATTTTCATCAACTCAATTCCAATATGTAAATATGAGTGTCTGTATAAATGCACATCAACATACATTCCTGCATATCTGATCTGAACTGGTGATGGATGAAACTCTGATTCTGAGTGTTTCTTCTCTTGCAGCGACTCCTTATCTGTGGCCAATGTGTGTTCGTACGGTGGTTGTAATCCTCTATTTAATCATCATGATCAGCATCACTGTCACCACCTGGATAAAAGGTGAATATAGTCTGACCTAAAACCGTTTTATAGGGCTGGGACGATACGCCTATCTCCCCATTCCATACTATCATGATACTTGGGTGCCGATTCGATATGTATTGTGATTTTTAAGTATTGCGATTCATTATTAGGATTTATTGCGATTTTTGTTAACTTTTTTAACACTAGACAATGAGAGAAGTTGAATCATACACTTCTAGGGACTTTTACTTTGGAAAATATCTAAATTAATACAGTAAAATTTCCCTCACAGATATAGTGGTATTTTCTCTTTAATTTTTACAAGGTACATGTAATGTTTTATATTTCTGGTGAATATAATCAAATCAATCTTATTTCCATATATGTATTTTGTATATACAGTTCCCTTTGTTAACATCTTATTTTGAAAACCAGACGTAAACATAAACCATAAATGTGTTGTTTTAAATGTCGACATTGACTGAAAAGTTGTGATACACCGTTAAATAAATAAAAATGTCTTCCATCATCTCCGTGTTTACCTTCTCTCTTCTGCAGCTCGACGAACGGAAGCGACGTACAACAGAAACAGGAAACGATCTCTGATCCTCCATCATGCAGAAACAAGAGTGGTAAAAACTCAACTGTCATCAGCATTTGTCTTCATTCAGTCTCAACAGTAAACAGTTACTCTGCTTCCACCACTGATGCTACTGATATACTGCTGAAACTACAACTAGGACTGCTTCTTAGGGCCGTCACTTTTCATTACAAATTCCAAACATGTTCAATCAAATAGGAAATACATACACAGGACTTTCCCCCGGGAGACCACTATTGGTGTCCCGTGTGAGGCACTACACACGGGGCGTTGACTTAAAGTCAACTCAGCGTTGACTTTATGCTTGTTACATAACAGTAGTAAACGTAAACTTTACGCTTGCTATGTTACGTTATCTAAGAAAGTCCGCTAAGGTTGGTGGTTATTTATTTATGGTAGTTGTGTTGTTACAGTCAACTTATCCTCTTTACGAACAACGGTTCGTATGATATCTTACGTAAAGTTATTCTGCGTTTTCCTCATAGAAATAGAATATAGGAGTAGAACGGACATAACCCTTCAAATCAACGAAGCAGAACGGTCAGAGTGGCAGCCATTTTATGTGTACCGTTGCCATAGTCTCCAGAATAATATCAGTGGTTTTAAAAAATGGTCGTTTTTCGCCTTTAAGATGTTAAAAGTTAACAGCTGTTTGTGTGTCTCGAACATCTGGCCACACCCCAGTGATGTCACAGCAGGTTTTAAAATGACCTTAAAGTTATGACCTCTCAATCTGTCAGGTGTGTGTTTCTGTTTTCAAGAGCAGAGATATATTAGTGAAATAAAAAGTCCAAACTCCCAGTGGAGGGGTATTCAGTCGGTTGCAGTCTGCAACCACGCCACTAGATGTCCCCAAATCCTACACACTGCACCTTTAAAATATCTGACCACCCAGGAAATAATCCAAACATCCTCATAGTTAAATGTTGATGATTATTTTAAACTGTTTTCCATGAGAACTGGGGTTGTGAAGTGATATGTCCTGACCTGTCCTCTCGTGTTTCCTCACAGGAGTCTGGTTGACAGCATGGAGGACGTCGTCCTGCACAGCTCAGACAGTCTCTTTCTACACAGTCTGGTGTTTATTTGCCTCATATCACTTCTGCTTTCATTCAGCTGCTACGACATTTTCATTAAGTCATGTATTTTTCTCTGCGTGCCATCTCCTCTCATAAAGCTCTTAAGTCACATCCTTCCCCATTTTTATTCTTGAGAATGTGTACAAACAAACTGAGTTGATTTCTGCTTCGTGTTCTGTGTATGAACGCCGCTCTCATGGCTTTATGAGCTGTAGTACATCTAAAGAAACAAAAAAACATCCTTAGCATTGTTTCATGTGTAGTTATGGCAATATACCTCAAAATAAGGATAACAATGGCACATGCCAACACAGTCTCACGGCAGTTTGTGAAATAGTCGTCTGGACGTCTCGTTCTCGAGAACACATTTCTCGAGAACGCCTTGAAGGGAACTTCTTTAAATTTGGCACAAACGTCCACCTGAACTCAAGGATGAACTGGTGACCTCACAAAACACATTTTTGACCCTAACTCAAGAATTCATATGCTAATTATGACAATTTCACACGGATGTCTAAGAGGATAAAATGATGAATTGATGACATTTATGTTAACTGACACTTGGCTGGTTGGCGGAGGCATACAACCGCGAGGCGGTAACTCTAGTTAATTCTACTTTAATTTCATATGGTTACAGTAAATCAACGGCGATACAAAAGGGTAGAAAGATAATTCCCTCAGGAGTTGGTGGAGACCAAACCAGAGAGTAAATATTGGACTTTTATTTACACAAACAGGATTCCAAAGGGATGATCATGTTGCTCTGTGACTGCTGACGTCCGTTTGTTAACACATTAGTTTATAAGGTGAAAATATGTTGTTTTCCAACACACAGTTACTTCTTCTATGACCAGACAACATACTGCAGTTTAAAAAAGACAAATAATACAGCAGAAATAAACACCGTCACATCCAAGTGTATCAGAGAGAATTATGACTCTCATGAACAGATCTGAACATTAATAACTTAATAAAGAAAGCTGATCGTTTACTGTCTCTCACTGGGAGTTAAATTATATTCAAATAAGAAGAGACGTCAGCATTCATTAACCACATACGGAAACAGACAGAGACATTAATATTAGTTGACATGTGGGTTTTTTAGTCAGAGGAACAACACCCATGCAGAGTTCCTGTTCTCATTTCAGATAGAAACTGTGGTCACTCTGCAGTCTTTCCAGTCTGTGTGAAGGATGATGATGCGGGTGGATGTCTGGCTGTTAGCTGTAGTGCTCGGCTGCAGCGTCACTGCAGGTAAGAACTTTTTATATTAATCTATTCTGTCTCAGCAGCTTTAACAGTGTTGTTTACAGTTTATTAATTTCATAAAGTGATGTTTGTAGTTAAACTCCAACCAAATGTTCAAATAGAAATCAATAGTCAACGTGAGGTTGGTGTTCAGTGAAAGCACTTCAGGAAGTCATTCAACCACAAGTTTTAGTTCAGATTACAGAATACATAAACAAATATTTTAACCTCATATCATCATCTGCTCTGATATTTGCGTGTTTCTTTGTTATTATTGTGTAGTGAAGATGAAACTGTGGCCGACACAAAATAGAATTATCAATTGTTGAATTTCCACTTCCTGTCTGTCAAAATGCCGCTGGACACTCATCGTAGACTATAGGTATTAAGAGGTCAAAGTTAAAGCATTAGAATGTGTTTAGAAGAGCGTAGCTACAATCTTCATTGAAATTACCCTCCTCTGTGAAAGTCTGGTTAATGTCGGAACACCAAGTTCACATTCAAACTCAGTGAGCGCTCGACAGCTAAATGGGATTCTGGCTGCGGTCGAATAGTCGAAAAAATTATGTCCTAATCATAGACTGTATATAAGAAGTGGACGTAGTCACCGTGACGTCACCCGTTGGTTTGTGGCCTGCTGTTTTGGAGCCTCGAGTTCAGCATTTTGGCCGTCGCCATCATTTTTTTGGAACCAGAAGTGACACGAGAAGGTTGAGCTAAGTACAACCGATTTCTGGCCGTCACAATCTTGGTTGTTAGACGTCGCCATCCTGATTTTTGGGCATCGCCATCTTGGTTTTATAATAAAGGTGAATTGAAGCTCCTTTCTTAAGCATTTAGAGGATTCGACCAGCTCTTATCATGGCTGCTACTGAGATACTTCCGGGTCATTTCACTCCGTTAGGAACCTTCCTAAGAGAAAAACTAGGGCTGTTAATCGATTCAATATTTAATCGTGATTAACCGCAAATTAATCACACATTTTTTATCTGTTCAGAATGTACCTTCAAGGGAGAATTGTAATGTATTTAATACTCTTATCGACATGGGAGTGGACAAATATGCAAACGTATGTATATACAGTACTTATTATTGGATATTAATTAACAACACAAAACAATGACAGATATTGTCCAGAAACCCTCACAGGTACTGCATTTAGCATAAAACAATATGCTCAAATCATAACAAACTGCAGCCCAACAGGCAACAACAGCTGTCAGTGTGTCAGTGTGCTGACTTGACTATGACTTGCCCCAAACTGCATGTGATTATCATAAAGTGGGCATGTCTGTAAAGGGGAGACTCGTGGGTACCCATAGAGCCCATTTACATTCACATATCTGGAGGTCAGAGGTCAAGGGACCCTTGAAAATGTACATGACAGTTTTTCCGCGCCAAAATTTAGCACAAGTTTGGAGCGTTATTTAACCTCCTTCATGACAAGCTAGTATGACATGGTTGGTACCACTGGATTCATTAGGTTTTTATAGTTTCATTTGATACCCTTCATATCTTTACTCTAGCTTCAAAACTGAGCCCGCTACAAATTAAAAATCACAAGTTGCGCTAATGCGTTAAAGAAATTAGTGGCGTTAAAACGAATTTGCGTTATCGTGTTATTATCGTGTTAACTCTGACAGCCCTAAAAAAAAAAAAAAAAAAGACTATTCAACCGCTGCATCCTATGACTCACTTTTGAGTTCTTTGCAATATTAGAGATGCTGACAATCTGAGAAGAGATGCTTATTTATTGTAATTTTGTCTTCTTTTGTAGAAATAATCCATGAAATCGTGAAGGAAAAGACCTCAGTCTCTCTGCGTTGTCCTCACTCTGTGGAGGGTGATGTGACGTGGAGCAGAGAGATTGATGGACGTAAAGTTCTCATTCTGACAGCTGGTGGTGACGGAGACATAAGACACAATGACCCGGGCAAACGATACAGTTCACAGGCAGATAAGTCACTGTACAATCGCAGAGTTAACATCTCAGAGTCTGGAAGATACTGGTGTAATAATGAACCAGTCGTGGAGCTGACGGTGATCCCATCAGGTAACTTTAATCAACTTTAATCAAGTTGTTCAGCTTTCTGTTTCCTCTTCCTGTTTCTGAATCACACCTCTGAGCTAAATGTTTAATTTGTCTTAAACTCTGATAATAGAAACACTTTGGCTAATGTAAATGTGTTTTTTATTTTTACCTTTAACAACAACTATTTTCATATTTACTTCCTGGTACTGTAGCTGAGAAGTTTTTGGTGTACTTCTGCATTTCTGGATCAGAAAAGTACATATTGAGAGAAACTAGTATTTTCTTCAGCCAACAAAACTTGTTAGGGAACGTTAACTAACGTGTTCAGAGAATTATTCTGCCTACGCTCCACAAAATACGTCATCATGTTTATTAATAGAAAAGGGGTCTATACTATAAAAACTATAAAAGAAACAAGTCCTCTTGTTCATTTAGAGTCACATGAGAAAGATCTCCCCCCTAAAACTCTTCTTCCTGAATATGTGTTAAAAGTTTTTGGTGCTTTATAAAACATGAATGTTTGTTGTGTGCAGGAGCAACCAGACTTGATGCTACAGAGAGGACCAGCGTCACTATGACATGCCCTCATGATGTTGGAGGATCACATATTACTACATGGAGCAGCAGAGGCTTTCGTGACTTACAATATCAAAGAGGGTTTCATTTTTCATTTCTTGACCAGACGTTGACCGTAGCAAGCGTGGAGCTTGGTAACTCTGGACTTTACTACTGTGATGGAAAACCAGCTGTTTACCTGAATGTGATCAAAGGTGAGACACAAGACATCAGACTCCCCACAACGGGTCATTTCACACTTCGTTTTTTGTACATTTTAAACCAACCCGTTCTCAATCCCAACTCGTCAAATACTGCCATTTGGTCAATGTCCCTCAGCATTGGTTTCCGATGGGCGCTATGAAGGGGTGCGATGACCCTAACTAAGTGGCTGTGTTGCCTAAACCTAACTTCCTGTGAAAACTGAGGTTTATTTTGAGGACATTGACACACCATCCCCGGTCCGTCCAAAAGTAACGCTAGAGGGGTAACCCGTGCGTCGGTCTCTGACGCTAAGGGGCGCTGACCAAGCCGCGGTATTTGACAAGTTGGGAGTGAGAATGTTCACATGTTCACAAATATTTATTGAATTTAACTAGGCCATCAAAGTAACATATTGTAATTCCTATTTTGGGTAGTGTTCCCTTTTAACTAACGCCAGTTACGTAACAAACATACTTATTTTATGTAACATACTTATTTTACGTAACATACTGTACCTATTTTAACCCAAACCACAATCTTTTCCTAAACCTAACCAAGTAGTTTCATCGCGTAAGTAAACCCAAAAAACTAAGTAAACTTAAAAACTAAGTAAACCTAGAAACTAAGTAAACCTATGTACTATATGCATGTAAAAAGTGGAAACTGAAACGCCATCCCTGATTGTGTCTAGATGGTAACACTTGATTTGCGAAACTCTAGCGAGATGGTTGAGGTTAGACATTGACCTTGAGAGTCTCGGGAGAGTATTCGCAAGTTTTTCATAAATCTAGGTTGACCATCTGGACACAATATTATTGACGGGCCGTCCTCGGTCCATCCAAAAGTAATGCAAGAGGGGTACCCGATGTCGAAGGGCACTGGGAGTGAGAATTTGTTGATTAAACTACAACTACCACTTCGTGGTTGTACACGTCCGCCAACCAGTCACGTTGCAGTTTACGTCCAAAATGTCATAATTTTATTCTGTTAGACATTTGTCTGAAATTGTCATTTATCCATCATCTTGCTCCATTTCTACCCACTGCAGCTTTAGAGGTTAATTGTTGTGTCGTGAGAACACTTTTGCTAAATGAAACACCACAAAAACCACACAGCCTTCTCCCATCTCTAAATGAGTCATGACCTCATGACTTTCTGTGGTAAAATGCATTTCTGTGCCGTGTATCACGTCCTCCTTCTCACCCTGAAGATAACAAGACCTCGCCCACAACGACCTCAACCTCAACACCTACAACGCCTGAACCACCTCTGACTAGTATAGATACGACTTCAACAAGGAAACAGAAAAACACGAAGAAACCCAGAAAGAAAAAAACTGCTACAACAACTACAACAAAAACTACAACAACAACACCACCAACAACAACAACAACAACAACAACACCAACAACAACAACAACAACAACACCAACAACAACAACAACAACAACAACAACAACAACAACAACAACAACAACAACACCAACACCAACAACACCAACAACAACAACACCAACACCAACACCAACAACAACAACAACAACAACAACACCAACAACAACACCAGCAACAACAACTACAACAACTACAACAACATCGGTGGCAAACACAGGTAAGACTACAGGAAAGAAACAAAGTCCTTCTGAGAAACCAAGACAGAAAAATATGAACAAACATCAGAGCCGACAGTAAATACGATGCAACCATCAGTTCTAAGCTACAGAATCTAGTGTCTGTAATTATGCTGAAATTAAAATTACACATCAACATACTGTAGTTTTTATAATAACACTCGGCTGTATTTGTAACTGACATGTTGTTAGTTATTCATTCTTACTTTGTCTTCCAGGGAATCCACCTCTTCTTCTGGTGTTTGGAATAGTTGTCTCCTTCCTCCTCCTCCTCGTCATCATCATCGTCGTCGTCTACTTTACTCGCAGGTTGAAAAGACGAGGTGAACCAACCCTGACTTGTACACACATCTGAGGAAAATAAATATATATTAAAGGTCCCATATTGTAAAAAGTGAGATTTTCATGTCTTTTATATTATAAAGTCCTATATAAATACCGTGAAAGTATCAAAGCCCTCAATATACAGAGAAATACACACACAGCCTGTCTTCAGAAATTGTGCTTTTGAAACAAGCCGGTAGGATTTCTGTCCATTTGTGATGTCACAAATATACAATATTTAGACCATTACACGGTTTTAATCGTAAACATTCTAAATGTGTCCCAGTTTATTCCTGTTGCAGTGTATGTGAATGACATCAGCTGACAGGAAGTAAACATGGACCCAAACTGTTGCCAGGTAACGCAATTCTGTTGCAATTCCCTTGAAATGCACTAAAACGGAGCGTTTCAGACAGAGGGTGAATACAGGTATATTCAGGCAGACGGTATGAGGAAAATAATTTTTTTTTTAACATTAAAGCATGTAAACATGTTCTAGAAGAAACACAAAATACAAGTATGAACCTGAAAATGAGCACAATATGGGACCTTTAAATAAGATGTGCAAATGAATAAACAATAAATGATATACAATAATGATAAGCTCTGACAGCTCCAGTAGATAAGAGGTAGTTACTCTCTGAAACGTTTCACCGATATTGTAGCTCGCTGGAGCCTCGAATCACAGTTTGTCATCTCAAATGTATAAATGTGATATCTGGATTCTGGCACCCAACAACACAGCAAGATGACATTTTATCCTCCAGTCTTTCCTTTGTTTCACCTCCAGCTAACACCGTGATGTAATCATAACGTTGACACAAAAATGGTCTGTACACAACAGTGATGTCACGCTACACTACAGCCCAATGTGACGTCACTTCATCAGTGATTACTCAGCAGATTACTAATGTAATGACGTTCTGTTTTCCACAGGAAGAAGAGAAATTAGCCCCGTCTATGATGAGATACAGGATGGGTCGGTGTTTCAGCCGTCAAATGGTGAGAACTAAGAAGAGTTCCTCTTTTTTTTAAAAAAAGACAGACCACTTCCTTTTTTCTATTATGATCGAGACTGACATCAACATCTTTTATTTTGGTGGACCAGCAGGTGGACCAACTGCTATATACTCCCTGGCAGATTTTCCAGGTAAATAATTATATAATAAGAAAGAAATAATAATAAAATAAACATATTTCCCCAAATACCTTTAAGAAAAGCAGACGAATGGGACGGTCTTCTGTTGTTTTAACGTGGTTAATAACGCTTGTTTTTCAATGTTTTAATAGCTGGATCAAACAATAATGATCCCACGTACTCCACCATCCCGGATCTTCTTCCAGTGGTGAAGACAAGCGGTAACGACGGAGCTCTCATCAACATTTGACTAAATATTCTGGTTCCATACAGTATATATATTCAGTATGTTTAATTTCTTTTTACAGACACATCTCTACCCAATGAGTCCACATATTCCTTTGTTGGCAGCACTTTTATTGGTGGAAACGATAAAGGTAACTTTAACTATTCGCTCCTCATTTTGGCTTGCATGATATTAAATGTGAACTCTGTAAATACCAGCTGGTCGCACCAAAATGGTGTATGAATGGCACGGTAATTTGTAAGTCATTTCGCGTGCAATAAGAACGCCGTTCTTGCTTTTGGCCTGTCATTTCACGCCATTTAGTCTGTACTGACTGCAATGTAAACGCGTCGGCATGAATATGCTACACTCAGAGCTAGTGAGGTAGAGTAACAAGCGAGAGAGACTGAGGGAGGGGAGGTGGATGGATCCAACAAACACAGGACTTTCAACCAGGAAACCGCTGTTTGTGTCCCAAAGTGTAGCAACGGTCTGTTATACATAACCGTGGTCTGTTATACATAGCAACGGTTTGTTATACATAGCAACGGTCTGTTATACATAGCAATGGTCTGTTATACATAGCAACTGTCTGTTATACATTGCAGCTGCCTGTTATACATAGCAACTGCCTGTTATGCATAGCAACGGTCTGTTATACATAGCAAAGGTCTGCTATAAAGAAATCAGGTTGGTAAATACATATGCACTGTAGGTTTACTGGTTATTATAACCTGAGATACGTAAAATGGATTACATTTAAAATTGAAGATAAGAGAAACTAAATCCTACTTTATCAAAATGCTGAATGAGAATGAAACTGAAAAAAATTTTGTGTTTTGTGTTTTTCTCAATCTACAGGTTCATTACAGCTCACTGACGATTCCTATTCTTTACTGCAGAAACCAGTGGGCAACCTCCGTGTCTGAAAAGTGAAGCCAACGCTGAAGTGCCTTAAACCTGCATTCTCTCTAACAGCCAGCAGGGGGCGACTCCTCTGGTTGCTAAAAGAAGTCTGATTGTATAGAAGTCTATGAGAAAATGAGCCTACTTCTCACTTGATTTATTACCTCAGTAAACATTGTAAACATGAGTTTATGGTCTCAATCGCTAGTTTCAAGTCTTCTTCAACACAGCATGATGTTCATTTAGTAAATTATGGTCCCATTTAGAGTCAGATAGACCATAAAGCAGGGGATGCTTTAGGGCGGGGCTACCTTGTGATTGACAGGTCGCTACCACGGCATTGTCCGGTCTGGGAGTTGTCCGTGTTTTTGTCTTAGAACTTTAACCCTTTCACAGTGTGTTTTCAGTTAAAAAAATGTAATTATAAACATTTTGGTTGCCTAAAAATGTCTTATTCAGGGTTCGGTCGCTCTTAGCTCGTTTCACTTCTGGTTGCAAAAACGACGGCCAAAAACCGAGATTGCGATGGCCAAAAACCAAGAAGGCAACCGCCAAAAACCAAGATGTTGACGACTGAAGTCGTGGCTTCTAAACCGTAGTATACCAACCAGTGGGTGATGGGTCTTACAGTATATACGGTCTATGCTCAACACACGGGAGAACTTTCAGTTGGTTGCAATCTGCAACCTCACCACTAGATGCCGCCAAATCCGACACGCTGCACCTTTAAATTCAGAATTCTTTCAATGTTTTCAGAAATGTTTTTTTATTACATCATCTCTACCTATTTTCAAGGGCAATTACTTCTGTTTACATTACATCTACTTTGCCTGTTTTATTCCTGTTTTATTTGCTTTATAGCTGTGTGTGTTTTACCTGTTATATGTTTTACCTGCCTCGTTTAGTCTTGTCAAGTATTTGTTTTAAAGCACTGACCAGGAGTGGCAACTCTGAATCTCGTATTTAATACGATGACAATAAAGCTTTCTATTCTACTCTATTCTATTTTATTCTAAATTACAAGTACCTGTAGGTGACATATTGCTTCTTCAGTTTCATTGATTTTACAGTCCTTATTGAAGACAGCAGCTAAATGCTGTGAATACAAACATCCATTTTTTTCCGGGACGATGACGAAGTCTTTGAAACAAGGAAGAGGAAGAAGAACAAGTGGAAAAGTGTCTCTGACAGACTGAAGCTTCAGACTTGGATCAGCAGCAGCAGTTTGATGCTTTTCATCTGAAGATGTTCAGTTTCATGATCTTCTGTCACGTTTGGTTCCTGCACACAGATCTGATCCGCTGCAGTGGAAACTCCACAGGTACAGGTGGCTTTCACATTCATATATTAACATTTTAATATGAACTGTATTCGCTTTTAATTCTTGTTACATGTGCAAAAGTATTTGCACAATATCATCTATTCTCAATCTTTAAAAATGGTTATTTTATTATATTATATTGCTGTATTATTGAATTGTTTTCTGTGTTGGTGTGTAAAATATATCACGTCTTCATGTCTAAATAAAAGACATCTTAAATGTCACAGTTTGAGACATTGAATACTTCAAAATAAATGTTTATTTTTTAAACTGAAAGTTGTTTGACTCAGCGGAATGAAGATACTACATGTACACTGTATACGCAAAATACTGTTTGATTGTGATATAAAATTTAACATAAATAAATAAAAAACAGTCTAGGCTTTTTCTTGAACTGCTTTAAATTCATAAACAACATACAGAATCTTCAACTAAAAGTAATTCATGAAAATCAACAACATTTTTATGACAATATTTTCTGTGACTTGTGACATGTCAAAGTTTATATATATTTAAAAAATATATATTATATATTAAAAATATATATTTTTATGATTATCATTGTTATTATTATTATTAAGTTATTTATTTTTAACAAGTATTAGCCCTTACATCTTTTCCCCATACAGTTTTATTGTAATTATAGCTTTCAATTCTTTAATTAAAACAATTCTGCACATTATAAATGTTCATTTTCTCATGAAGAGCAGTCACACTGTCAGTTATTGTAATTTCAGTTTGTTTCCTTCGTTGTTATATTTAAGGCCGACTGGCTGGAGCCTGTTTCCATGAGATAAAACAGGAAACAGGCTAAAAACTGACCATCAGCAGGATGTGAGTGACGCAGCGCCGCATCCAAAAAAGCAGCTGGGAAATATGGAGGACAGAATATTTCCGTTTGATGACACGGTGCCGTCATAAAGACATGAAGTCGTGTGTTTGAAAATGTTATTATAAAATATTGCACTGCAGGGAAAGTACCGAAATAGAATGAGATAAGGTCTAAAGTAGGTTCAGATCTGTTTCTGTCCTCCAGCAGTGATCCGGTATTCAGTCCCGGAGAATCATGGCGTCTGCCTGCAATGTGGCGGCCCGGACAGCTCTGATGTGGTCTGGACTCATCGGGACCGGGAGGTCCTGGTGACCCGACAGGGCAGCTACGAGACCAACGCGGACCGCCAACGCTACCGCTTGCTCTCTGGCGGCGGCCTCTGCCTCCTGCGGCTCGACGACTCTGACGACGGGAAGTTTCGCTGCAACCAGCAGCTGGTGGCCGAGCTGCAGGTGCTACAAGGTATACGCTGGAGGCGGAGCTAGGAGTGGTGCATTATGGGAATGAGGGGACATATTTAGTAGTGTGTCTTTAAACCGTTGGACGGATTATGAAGCTTTGAGCTCAGTTAGTTTGTGGGTATGTTTGTATGGTTTATGCCTTTAATATCTTTAAAAGGTAAAGTGTGTAGGATTTAGTGACATCTAGAGGTGTGGTTTTTCAAATTTGCAAGATTATAAAGTTTAAAGATGTTTTTAAATTTAAAACATAAAAACCACAAATTTGTAAAATAAAATGGGAAATTTACAAGAAAAAAACATACAAATTTGTAAGATTATAAAATCGTGAATTTAGGAGAAAAAAAACACAAATTTGCAAGATTATAGAGTCGTATATTTACAAGAACAAAACTCACAAATCTGCGAGATATAAAGTCGTAAATTTACAAAAATGAATTCTCAAATTTGCAAGATTATAAAGTCGTAAATTTACCAGAGTAAATACCAATGAAGAATACCCATAATTCCTCTGTGTCTGTGCCCCCTCAGGCCGTGACTTCATGGTGTCTGCAGGCCGGACGCTGCTGCTCCCCTGCAGCGGCTCCTCCAAACCCAAAAAGAGGTGGTCTCAGCGGAGGGAGGGAGGGAGGTGGGAGACCGTCCTGACCCGGTTCAGGAACGGTACGGTGAAACCGGAGAGGAGCCGGTTCGGCTTCGGTAACGTGGCCCTGCAGATCCAGGACCTGCAGCCGGAGGACGCTGGAGAGTACCTGTGCAACGGACAGCTGCAGGCCAGACTCACCGTCCTGACTGCTGGTTTGTTTAGCTGGAATTTAATTACTTGATTTTATATAAATGTTCCTACAAAAGCTGATTTAATATTTTAATCTATTCGGAAAATAAAAAACACAGGCAAAAACTCATTGTGCAAAATGTCCCGTTTAAAGGAATATATTGAGCATGTAGTTGTGTTTTGCATCAGCCTTGAGAAGAACAACAACTTGTTCTACAGGTGATTTAACAATATTCTTTTTGATTAATCAGAGCCGCCAGAGACGACCAGCATCCAGCAAACCATCAGTTCAACTGCAACAGCTGCTGTCATGGAAACAGGTAGGATGTGTTACTACGAACGGTGTACTAGACCAGCCTGGAAACGCACCGCAGGGGCTACCCTGTTGAAATTTTGTAGGGGGCGCCCTTGAGCTGTTTACCATTTATTTTACTTTATTTTAATTTTTTTTTTGAATCCAGTTAATGGTGAACAAATGTATATTTGTGCCTCTTTTTTACCAATACAGTATCACATAAGATGATTATTTTATCTTCCAAATGTCATACAAATATATATATTTTTTGCTCAATTTAAGTGCAATAAGAAGCAGACAAACTGGACTAATTCTCCAAATTAGTTTATTCTATGTCTTAAAATGTTTTTATTTATTTTATCTGGGGTTTTATATACTTTGTCATTTATATATCCATAACATAAACTTAAACTGAAAACATTTAGAAAAAAAACTCTATTAATATGATATGACGTCCGTCTGGATTTGTGTGTTTCTGTTCTGTTCATCAGATGTGGTTGAAATAGAGAAGAAGAAGAGACCTGAGAATGGTCAGTCAGCTACATACATCCGCTTCACCTGCGGCCTCATACAGAAGGTTAACTGTGTACAGGTGTTTTAATGTCTGTCTGGTCTCTCAGCCCTGCTGATGGTCGTCGTTGTTGGGTTGGCGTTGATGATCCTCCTCATGGCCGCCGTCTGTGTTTTACTGACCAGCATGAAGTGCCGGAGGAAGAAGAAATACAGATCTGCAGGTATCTGATATTTCTATATTTGGTTTATTTCATCAGCTTGATGCTGCTGCATGCTGCATGGTTGGGATTGTGCAGGTGATGAGCTCTGTGTTGCCAGGTTGGGCTGGTTTCTGCCCAGCTAGACTACTTTTGATTAAAGTGGTTGGGGTAAAAATAGCATTCGGCTGGTAGATGAAACTTTGGCTGCATTTTGTCAACATTTGGCGAAGGTTTTGAAATTCAAAATTCAGTAAATTCCATTGTGTCCAGTCGCTCATATTATTGACTCAATAATTTGAGAAATATTTGATCGACATGAGTTGTATTCAGCTGTCGTTACATGGAGGACGGAACCTGCCAAAATAAAAAAAGAAATGAATAAATAAATAAATGACTCAATAAATAAATAAATATGTAATTTAATGTAGCAAAGATAATATTAAAAACAAACAATTAAATTGATATTTTCGTTTTAATTTGCTTCTTTATTTATTTATCTTTGTATTAACTCCTTATTTATTTACTCTTCTGTTTAATTTCCCCTTTTATTTATTTATTTATGTATTTATTTTTTATTAATCTTAATATTTATTTATATAATTTCGCATTTATTTATTTTATATTCATTTTTAAATGTATGTATTTATTCATGTATTTATTTATTTATTTCTGCGCAATTTACCCTCTGCATTTCACCCATTATCTATTTCCCAAAATGTATTTATTTCTGTATTCATTTCTTTTTACATTTCTTTATGTATTTCTGCCTCATTATGCAAATGAGAGGGACGCCTTGATGTCACATGTTGAGTGATAGCCCCCTCATTTGCATAATGAGACAAAGATGTTTTTTTACATCCCCAACTGGCTCAGAAGTCCATCCTGGCTGCACTGATTTCAAATCGTAAATATTAAACATGTTGAATATTTCCGATGGGATCTCCTGTTATGTGTGGGGAACCCCGAGGACAGCTAATGACACTATCACGTGAGAAAGAACGACAGCCAATAGAGAAGAAAGCTGAGTGAAGAAGGAAGGACAACTACCGCCGGAGCTCAGAGATGGAGGAGCAACTTGTTGATTAGTGTTTATTTAACATGTCTCTATGACTTCATCCGGCCATCCTTCCTCAATATTCAGTACAAAGTAAAAAATAACATCACTAATTCTTCCTGCCTGTCATCCACCATGTTTGTTTACACTAAAGTCACGTTTAATCACGAGAGATTTTGTGAGATTTCCCGTTTTGTTTAGTGGGGACTCTTGTTGTTGATGAATGGATCTGTTAGTGTGTGGTGTTTTGGCTGATTTGGTCAAATCGTTGCTCTCCACACACTATAGGAACAAAACTGTTAAATTTGATATATCATGTCGTTACGTGTGGGCTCTCTCACATCTTACACATCTGTTTAGTTTAGTGTGGACCAACCTTCAGAGTCCTTATGGTTCCAAACTTCTTCCATTGAAGACTCACGGAGGTCACTTTGCTCTCGGCAACCTTCAGTAAAGCAGACATGATTTTAGAGCCGTCCCCAGATCTGAGTCTCTGAGCTCAGCGAGCAGCTCCTTCCACCTCATGGCTCAGTTTCTGTCATCTGTGAGACAGACAGGTGTGTGTTTATCAAATCATGTCCAATCAGCTGCACAGGTGGACTCCAATCAAGGGGAACATCTCAAAGACGATCAGGAGAAACAGGAGGCCCCTGAGCTCAAATACAAATGTGAAAGAAGTCTGAATACTTCACACATTTTTCTCTCATTTATATTCTACAACTTTGTTTCCCAATTCAAGTTGTGCATTTTTTCTTTGATTTTATAATTTTATTTACTGCATGATTCATTCATGTATTTATTTCCTGTTCTGTCATGTATATGTGTGAAATAGGACATATCTTTTCGGGTTAAAATCTGTATTGAAGGAGTAGAAAACTTCTTTAACCCATCATGAAGAAAACCTTTGAAATGTTATTGGGTGCATTAAAACCTTCATATCAGTTGAGCTCAATATCAACATGTATTTTTCTTATTCATGATGACATTTGGAGAAGTGACACTGCTGCCATGTGCTGTTTGTCTGCAGCACAGAGGCCTGAAGACACCGAGCTGCAGCCGTGGAAGACGTCCGACAAACCAACCGGTAACGCCATCACACCTTCGTCCCGTACGATTCTTTCACCCTCGGTTCTGTTTTCACCGACGCACACCTGCGTCTCTGCAGAACGAGAGGTCAACAAGAATCCTTCTCTGCCGGAGGAGACGATCCATTACGCCTCTCTGGGCCGCCAGAACTGGAGGGAGAGACCCGGCAGGACTCCGCCGGACCAGGACCGCCACGACGTCATCTACTCTTCTGTCATCACCAGACCGGCCGCCAAACAGAAGCGACGTCGGCTGCATCAATGAAATGTTACCTGTGAAACCGTGAGAGGCTGTTTCTGATCTGAACTTTTAGTTCCGTAGTACCGCCAAACTCACAGCCCGGCGCTCTTCCTGGGAGCTTGGTTTTCACAACGTTAACCACGCGTTACAACGTTAAGCGCGAACCTTCTGCGTCAAGATACAACAGAAAGGCTGCTTCTGCCCAAGTGGTAAAATATGACGAGTAGAGATGAGATCACATCGCCTAAAGGGAGCTAACCCCCCGTAAAACCACAACTTTGGTTTTTATACAGATTAAACGTGATATAACGTGTCAATCAGTGAGCTCTAGAGCTGCTGGTTGATACATTTGACCAGAGCCATGCTAGCTGTTTCCCTCTGTTTCCAGTCTTTATGCTAAGCTAAGCTAACAAGCTGCTGTATCAATCTGAACATCTAAACAAGAAAGCGAATAAGCGTAGCTATTTCACAAAACAGATGGTTTCATGGAACATTTCTATTCATTAAAGATCCTTTTTTTTTTTTTTTTAATCTTTTTGTAAAGTTCATAACTAGAAGGTTTTACTGACAAACTTTTCGAACTTTCTTCAGCTGTTAAAAAGAAGTAATCAATTAAAACTATAAAAATGTAAAACTGGACTCTGATCGTTTTTATTTGAGTGATGAAGAGGAGCTAATCTAGAAATAATGTGCTGGATAATTCACTGATCTCGCTATAGTTTTCAATATTTTAGCATATTTGGTAATTATTTGCAATGAAAACTGTTGGTTGGTTGATTATCCTGAGAAATATGGAGGATGGAACCTGCTAAATGAAAAATAAGCGAATAAATAAGTAAATGACTCAATAAATAAATACATATTTCATTAAATGTAGCAAAAATAATATTTAAAAATAAATGTAGCCATTAATTAATTGATCAAATGTGATATAAATTGATATTTCTGTTTTAATTTGTTTCTTCTTTATTTTTGTATTAATTCCCTTGTTTATTTACTCTTCTGTTTAATTTTCCCTTTTATTTATTTATTTATTTATTTTTCTATTAATCTTTAACTTTATTTATTTTTGCATTCATTTTTTATTTTATATTTATTTTAAAATGTATGTATTTTTTATTTTAAGTTTGGGGAAATACATAAGGGGTGAAATGTAAAGAAAATCATGCATAAATAAATGGATTAATAAATAAAATTACGTACTAAATATATAAATAAATACATAATGAATTCAAAATTAATAAAAAAAAATACATAAATAAATACGAGGGAAAATTAAACAGAAGAGTAAATAAATAAGGGAAATAATACAGAGATAAATATAGAAGTGAAAACATAAAAACAGAAATATCAATTTATGTCACATTTTATCAATTAATTAAGGGCTTTATTTAATTTTAATATTATTTTTGCTGCATTTAGTGACATATTTATCGGGGCATTTATTTTTTTAGTAATTTATTTTTTTTATTTTGGCAGGTTCCATCCTCCATAGCGAAATTTGGAAATTGTTGAAAAAGAAACACGTTTCTTTTAGGTTTTAGAATTTTCTTTTTTTTTTCAACAGTTTTCAAAATGAAGTCTCATTTCACTCCTGTTGAATATGAAAATACGAGGAAGCCAGTAGTGCTCAAGAATCGTATCACTACTTCAATACTTCCACATCTGATCACATTTTTATGCTCTAAATTTGTATTTATGACGTGTTTGTATGTAACAAACATGTCATAAATGACGAGGTGTAGAAATTCAACACAACAAGAGCCTTTTTATATGTGAATATATTTATTTAGAATTAAAAAACAAAGTGTTGACAGATACATAAGAACAACAGTGAGACACACATCACAGTGGATGCTACAGCATTTAAACAAATAAACTTTCTTTCATTATGTGCAATTAACTGGCAGTAACAGCGTTACAGCAGTAAGAAAGCAAAATATAAATCTGAAACATTTTTTCTACACATTTCACACATTTAATATGAAAAAAGATCAGTGAAATAGCTTAAAATATCACAGTTAAAGAAAAATTACACATTTTTGGGGGGAAAGATGGTTTCTGAAACTTACTTTAGAGAGAGATCATTTATAGAAACTTGTATTTAAAGTCATTATTGACTTGTTTAAAGAGCAGAAAGTAAAAACAGTCATTTTTGAATAGCCAAGTTTATAAAATCTCTTACATTCAAGTTTTTTTTGTGCCATTAAATGACTACAACAGCAAAGAGCCGTTCTATCTGTGGTCATGTGAGCAGTTTGGGATCTTGCGATTGGTCACTGCCGCGTAAGTGACGTCGTTCTCGACCAATCCTGTTCCTCCTCGGCCGGAGGGGCGGGGCTTGTCTGCATGCTTCAGACTGGAATAGTGCAAAGACACTTCCTGCAGAGACAGAAAACTAATTTGTCTCACCAAATTAAACTTTCATTAATATCAGATCAGTAATTTACTTAATATTTGTAATGAGGGTATTCAGTATTGCTGTTATTTAAAGGACCAGTGTGTAACATTTAGGAGGATCTATTGGCAGAAATGGAATATAATATTAATAAGTATGTTTTCTTTAGTATATAATCACCTGAAAATGAGAATCGTTGTGTTTTCGTTAGAAATAGAATGAGTAATTTTTATATATATATACAAATATATATACATATATATATTTGTATATATATTATAAATATAATTATAGTATGTTAAGTGAGAAAGAAGTGAAGAATAAAGAGATGAGGAGGAAGAGGAGGAGGGCTGTGGACGTGTTCATTGTTTACTGACCTCTGTGACCCTCTGACTTGTGCTGCTTCTCTCCGGATTACAGCAGCAAACAGTTGGTTTACCTGCAGACAAAGGAGAGAAGGGAAGATTACACAAACAGCTGATTCTCTATTTTAATCTGGTTTAAATTGGACTCACTGACTCTGAATCTAGTACTCAATATTGTAACATGAGTCCAGCTAGCCTGGACAAATACAGCACACAAGTCCAGCCCTTATGAGAACAGCCTGTGACTCACAGTCAGTGAAAGTGAAAGTATGAAAGTGAAACTAGGGCGAGTTGTTTTTGCCGACGAAGCAGCAGACAGAAAGAGACTTCTTCCTCTTCATTTCTACCTTTTCTTCAAGGCAACAACTACTCAGAACAGAGAAACAGACGGTTTCTAACATTAACCTCTGTCTAAGGGAGGAGTAAAGATTGTAGTTTCCTGCCAGCAGCATGCCGGTGGACAGCCAGCTGTGTCTGGAGGCCCTGTCGGCTCTCTCAGGCTTCAGAGTCGAGTCGACAGGTGGAGCCTCCCAGCTCACCCCCCAGGACTTTGTCAACATCGTGGCTCTGAAGGAGTTTTACAAGCAGGAGGGGTTTAAAGAGCTGGAGTACCCCAGTCTGGGGACGTTGTCCCTGCAGGACCTGGACGACAAGGACATGTACAGCTCCCCCCCGGCGCTGACAGAAGGCCCCACCACCGCCGGGCCGGATGAGAACCACAGGACCAAGGTGAAGGTCAACCCAAAGGACTTCTTTGATCCGCAGTACAACTTCGACTTCACCAACGTAAAGGTGAGGAGGTCACGTGATTCATTCTCTACTAGAATAATAGTGATATTACGAGTTAATCAATGGATTAAGATCAATAACATGATCACGTTTATATGGTATTTATGTATATAGTAAGTTTGGATGTTTTTCTGTTTAGTTTGAGCAAAATGTCAAATGTGATGAGAGGAAGTAAATGAGTGCATGAGTGAGGAAGTGAGGGAGGAAATGAGTGAGGGAGGGAGGGAGGAAGGAAGAAGGAAAAAGGGAGGTGGTGAAAGAG
This sequence comes from Sebastes umbrosus, assembly GCF_015220745.1. Taxonomy (NCBI): domain Eukaryota; kingdom Metazoa; phylum Chordata; class Actinopteri; order Perciformes; family Sebastidae; genus Sebastes; species Sebastes umbrosus. Next base: position 28,755,030 of record NC_051283.1, on the reverse strand, counting down.
TGAGTGAGTGAATGAGTGAGGGAGGGAGGGAGGTGGTGAGTGAGGGAGTAAGTGGGGAAGTGAGTGAGGAAGGGAGCAAACAAGGGGCGAAGGGAATGAGTGAGGGAGGAATGTAGAAAGTGAGTGAGAGAGTGAGTGAGTGAGTGAGTGAGGGAGGAAGTGAGTGAATGAGTGAGTGAGTGAGTGAGTGAGTGAGGGAGTAAGGAACTGAGAGGGTGAATGAGTGAGTGATTGAGGAAGTGAGGAAGGGAGTGAGTGAGGAAGGGAGGGAGTAGGTGAGGAAGGGAGTGAGTGAGTGAGTGAGGAAGGGAGTGAGTGATTGAGGAAGTGAGGAAGGGAGTGAGTGAGGAAGGGAGGGAGTAGGTGAGGAAGGGAGTGAGTGAGTGAGTGAGGAAGTGAGAGGATGAATGAGTGAGGGAGTAAGGAAGTGAGAGGTTGAATGAGTGAGTGAGTGAGGAAGTGAGAGGGTGAATGAGTGATGAGTGTGTGAGTGAGGGAGTGAGGAAGGGAGTGAGTGAGTGATGAGTGTGTGAGTGAGGGAGTGAGGAAGGGAGTGAGGGAGTAAGGAAGTGAGAGGGTGAGTGAGGAAGGGAATGAGTGAGTGAGGAAGTGAGAGGGTGAATGAGGGAGGAAGTGATGCAGTACATGTGAATATATTATTGTTATACTAATATTAAATATTGAGATTAGCATGTAGCATGTTAGCATGTCCCTCTGACCCTGTTGACCCCGCTCTCCCCCTCCAGGACGGCGACAAGAAGTTCCTCCGCGGTAACGAGCCGTACGTCCGTCCCTGTGGGTGGAACCGGGTCGCCCTGCGGGTCACGCAGCGGTACGATGGCGGGGACACCTGGCTGGGGACGGGGAAGGACGCCTGGCCCGTCTCCTACCAGGGACGGAACATGGACGGCTCCCTCGGCATCATCCTGACCCGGGACGAGAGCCTCGGCGTCGAGCAGGAGTTCCTGGATGTCGCCGCCTCCTCTCTGGTCACCGGGGAGACGAGGGGCAGAGGGGTGTACTCCACGCCGGACATCAAGATGGCGGAGAAGTACTGCAAGAAGTTCAAGTCCAAAGTGGACGGGAAGACGTACAAAGTGGTTCTTCAGAACCGCATCAACCCGGAGAAGAGGGCGAAGTGCCAGAGGGAGGACGTCTGGCTGGTCTACGTCCCGGAGGGAAGCAGCGACGTCGAGACGAGGGTCATCGTGCAGGAGTCCATCCGACCGTACGGGATGCTGCTGACGCCGGTGTGATCAAACCACGTCTTCACGGTTATCGGGGACATTAATTAGTGTTCTTGATTATCAACAAAAATGATTCATACGCTCAACGCTGCTGAGGAGGACTGTTTGTTTGTTGGAGGAATTACCAATAAACCAGTTCACCGTTAGGTTACATTTTATCAAGAATAATGCTGTTTTTCCTCTCAAAAGGCGACATGTACATGTTGTAACATTACACACTGACTTACTGACCTGAAGCTGCCTTACTTAAATAAACAAGCTCTGTAGAACTCAATTGAGTTAACACAGCAGTTTTACATGGGTGTAACTTCTGGAAAATTAAAAAATAAAATGAACATGTCATCTGTAAACATTGGACATAAATCCAAGCAGCAGTTGAGTTCTCTACGACACCTAAAAAAAAAAAGTGTACGCTATATTTAGAATATTTTCACGGCTTTACCTCGCCGTCAGACGGCTCTTTCTGACGGGGAACTGAAACCGTTAATGCTCTCTTCGAAGCCTCCAGACTCCATTCACAAAACCAGTCATTTTACCTCTCAGAGCACGGGAGTAGCTACACACTTACGCCTTACCTTATACACTTTCACAATTTATTTGAATTCATTCATTCATGTTTATTTCTGATTTATGACTAGAACAACTTGACACAAAATGCTGAGCAGCATCTCAAATTAATAATCAGCTTCCCAGCTTTCAGATGATGTTCACCACTTCTATGTGACATCTACTGCTGACCTCTATCTCCCCCTAAAGAAGACACAAATGGGTCTATTGTGGGTCTCAGAGGCTTAAAGCTGCAGTATTGAGGACATGTACTGAGTACTTTCCACCACTAGGTGGAGACACTGTCCACACAAATGTCCTCCCTCTCTATGTCTAAACCTTTGGTCCTCATAGATAGAAGTAGAGGACACAAACACACACCTGAGCGCAGGCAGATTCCAACGATGAAGACGAGACAGAGGACGAAGACAGCTGGAAGGACACAGATCCCCAGAGTCCAACATGGCAGCCTGGCTGACTCCCCGTCAACGCCTGGAGACACAAAATACAGGAACAGTTAATGACTGATCGATTGATTTCTGATTGATTGATTCAATTTTTCTGAAACATAACTTTGTTTCCAGTTGGAACAACAAAGAGCTGCTTCTTACATGATTTCAGTGTCATCATTTTCATGTGAACCACAAGGACATTTAAAATCTGCATTTCTTTTTAGAGAAACATCTGTCAGGTTTTAAACCAAATGAAACAGTTTGCATGACGCTAAAGGCTGTTTTCCTGCAACCTTCCACACGTCATGTGAAACATGAAATAAAACCCAGCAGCTCAGACGACTGAACGTCACGGCCGCTGAGCCCAAACTGAAGATGACAAGTCACAACCGGCACGTTATGAATGTTACCAATAAAACTGATTGTAAACGTCACCCAGTGGAGGAAAAGATGGCTAATAGAAGTCCTGCTCACTTTATCAGCCAACGTTAACATCAAGCTAACCACTGTTGACAAAACAGGACATGATAGCAACCCAACTTCCTGCCAACTCAACGGCGCCGATCACGCTCGCCATCAGATTAGAAGAAACCTTTTCACCACTGAAACTGCTGCTTTCCTCAGAAACCTCACCACGACCTTCATCTCAGCCGAACAACTCCCTTTAGTCACGCTTTGACTTAATGAAATAGTAATGAGTTTCTTTGTATCAATGTGTCTGTCCTCTTTACAAACTTTACAAACTTTAGTTCAAACTCACAGACGTTTATTTCAGATTCTAGACGAGGTCTCAACGTTTCCAGAGATACTAAATATGACAAACTACATTTTGGTGGATTTTGTAGGAAGATGAGACAAAAAGTATGGAAACTTTCATATTTCCCTTTTTTCAAAAGTGAAGGAAGGAGGGAGGAAGTGAGGGAGGGAGTGAGTGAGGATGTGAGTGAGTGAGTGAGTGAGGAAGTGAGTGAGGGAGGGAGGGAGGGAGTGAGGGAGTGAATGAGTGAGGGAAGAAGTTAGGGAGGGAGGAAGGGAGTGAAAGAGGGTGGGAGTGAGGGAGGGATTGAGGGAGGAAGGAAGGGAGTGAGTGAGTGAGTGAGGGAGTGAGGGAGGAAGGGAGTGAGTAAGTGAGTGAGTGAGGGAGGAAGTGAGTGAGGGAGGGAGTGAGTGAGTGAGTGAATGAGGGAGGAAAGAAGGGTGGGAGGGAACGAGTAGGTGAGTGACTGAGTGAGTGAGTGAGTGAGTGAGGGATGGATGGAGTGAGTGAGTGAGGGAGTGAGTGAGTGAGTGAGGGATGGAGGGATGGAGGGAGTGAGTGACGGAGGGAGGGAGTGAGGAAGGGAGTGAGGAGGGGGGTGAGGGATGAAGTGAATGAGTGTGTGAGTGAGTGAGTGAGGGATGTAGTGAGGGAGGAAGTGAGTGAGTGAGTGAAGGAGGGTGAAAAGAGGAGATGTCACGCTTCATATTATTGGGGTAAAACCTCACCTCTGATTTCAGCTGAAATAAAGATATAACAGATTAAAACAGATATACTGTAATAATAATATAAATAATAATAATATGAATAAATGAGGTTCTTACCATCAACCACCAGCTGAATTCCTCTGTTAACACTAAGAGCTCCAGCACAGTGTCCGGTGCAGAAGTAGAGCCCGGCGTCCTCCTCCTCCACCTCCTGGATCTCCAGAGCCACCGGGCCTCCCGCCACGTTGCCCCGGTGGCTGAAGCGTCCGTCTGCGGTTTGATAGATCACAAGGACCTCTTTCAGTTTAGACAACGTCACCGTCAGCAGAGGCAGCAGCTGATCTGAGTGCAGACGGTACCAGGTGATGTCCACGCAGAACGTCAGGTTACAGGTGAGCGAGACATTCTGCCCCGCCTGGACCACCAGGGCAGAGCGGAGAACAGGTGAGGCTGAAGACAGGTGGCATCCTGCAACACCTGAGGAGACAGACAGGTGAGGACAGAGATCAGACTGATGAGGACTTTTAACTAAACATTGAGGGTACTTTAATATTTATAGTGAACAACATATAAGATGTGGCCTAGAGAAGTAGTTTTGAGAAGGCATGACTTCACCACGACCACCTGATTCATGAGTCAAAATCATGAGCATAAACAAAATAAACAAACCAGACATAAGACATTCTTCTAGTTTCTCCACACAGCACCTTGAAAGTCATTGACACGCCCTTGAATGTGATATCCAAAGCAGCCCGGAGCCCTGCCTGCATTAAAATCAGCTAATAAATATAAAATCATTATTAACTTACAAAGTAAAGTGAGGATCCGTGTGACACCTGCCATCATTTAGCAAATTATAGTCTCCAGGTTTGGTACAGGAGATGCAGGAGGACTCGTCTGTTCAATAAGTGAACAAACAGTGACTGTAGTGGGAGGAAGTGAGAGGGGGGTTTTATTATGCACACAGTAGAAACAGTAGAAACAGTAAAAGACCACCAGTCAACATCTTGGAGCAGAAGATTTTCCACTAAACACACACTTCTCTGTAACACCCCCCACCCCTGTGTGTGAACTGATGAGGCTGCAGGCTGCAGCCTTTAGGTTTCGTTTCTGCAGAGATCCCTCAACATCGCTTACGTCATACATCCGAGAGATGCTTCAAAATAAAAGCACGACAACCCTAGAGGCATGCTCAGTTTTCTTTTTTTTAATATCGTGAGAAAAAGAAGAAAATATTGTTAACCCCCAACACTCACAGGATAGTTCACAAGTTAATATAATAATAATAATAATATATTTTTTTCTATTATATATTTATGTTTCTCGTCTATGCACCAATATGATACTCCAAAGCAGATAAATAAATAAATAAATAGATAAATAGATAAATAGATAAATAGATAAATGAATAAATAAATAAAATTTCTGGTTCTTCCTAGTTATATGCCCTCAATCACTGAACTAATGTTTAATTGGAATAACAATATTTCTTCAAAGTGTTTTCACAAATGAATTGATCAGTACAGTAATGGGCAAGAACAGAATAATTATTACTATATTTGATTTGATTCTGGCATAAAACAACATACACATACATACACAAAAATGAAACAATATAAATAAAATAGCGAATCTAATTAATTACCTGTTGCCAATTATCGTTCACTTTTAATAATTATAGTTATTTTATATATATATAATTAGAATATAATCATCTTTATTTGTAGAGCATATTTCAAATATTAGGTTACAAAAACCAACAGATTAAAAATTTACATAAATAAAAACATATCTAACAAAACTTGATAAAAACATTAACTGGACCAAAATACAATTTCAGTTAAATAACATAAAATAAATAAAACCTTTTAGTTCTAGCTGAGTTCTAACTTTTTGATTATTACTTTTTTAAAATGTATTTATTAAAAGTACTGACAGTGCTTCTGTATGATTAAGACTTGTATTATTTGTAGTTTAAGTTTTAATTTTAATTGGACGTAGTGTATTTGGGCAGACTAATAGAGTTATGGCATATGAGACGTATTTCTTCTTTCTTAAAATGTATGACATCATAAAGTTTGAATTATGTAAACAGAAATAACCACTTGCAGTTAATTTGTCCATTTGTACATGGTAACGTTTATCAGCCTATTTTATCTGTAGTTTGGGATTTATCATATAATTATTATTAATGTCAATGTGTGCTTTATTAATTATTATTTATTTTATTTAAATTTATTTTTTATATATTATATATAATTTTTTTTAAATCTTCTTTTCTGTCTTTTTTCTTCTTTTTTTAAATGTAATTTTGTTTTTTGTTCTTTATCCTTTTTGCGTGGGCAGTGGATGACGGTTGGGTGGGAGGAGGCTTTGGGGGGAATATGAAAGGGACATAAATTACTACTGAAAAAATAATGTACTTTTATTTTGAAGGCAACCGGAAGTCGCTCATTGATAAATTGTGATGTCTGCTGATTGTAAACAGACATTTGAAACTTCAGTCAGAGGAGAGAGAAGAAGACTGAGCTAAGTTTCCAAACAGCAGACATCATGAAAACAGTCAGCAAACGACAATGGTAAGAAACTTTATTTTGAAACTAAAAGCTTCCTTCAGAATATTTACTGTTTTTATGTTTTAAATTATTGCACAATAATCACAAATATTTTTTTTTAAATATAAATAAATATGGTAGTAAATTAAGCTGACTGAATATATATCTGCAGAGTAAAAACAGGTTGATATTATAGAGATGAATTCCAGTAGGAGTAATGTTAGTTATAATGTGTCAGCTGTGCAGACTGCAGGCAGCAGGTGATGCGCTGCAGTTTCGTTTTTGAGGAACTCAACAAGTCTCTAGAAACGAAACTTACTGAATGAGTCAATCCTATAATCAGCTCCCTGTTGATAGACAGGGATGCCAATTAAGTTTCAAATTACAACAGAATATTAATAAACCTCATAATGAAACTTAACATAAGATACTGTTTCTTTTCTCAGTTCTGATCAAACACACCTTACATGAGAGAATAGCCTCAGTGTGTACATAATATATAAATATATGAGAATAAATATATTAATAATATATAAATATGAAGAATAAACATCTGAACCCCAGCCTGCATTAAGGGTGGAAGTCCTCACTGACTCATGGTGTCATTATTATGAAATGTTTATAAACAGTCTGTTTTATATTCTGTCATATCCAAACTTATTATATTAAAAGATTTATATATTGAAAACCTATTTAATGGTTTTTTAACAAACTATATATAGATATATAAGCAAAATATGAATAAACCATATATCACTCTGGAATCGTCTGTGACCCCACCCTAAATTAGAAGTGTGTATATATACGTGTATATATGTGTGTGTGTATGTGTGACCCCACCCTGCCTTAGAAGTGTATATATATATATATATATATATATATATATATATATATATATATATATATAATACAAATATCTGGACAAATATTGAATAAATATGTAAATTTCAAAAATATCTGTTAGTTTTTCTGTATCTTCAAGATGAAACTATGAATGTTTTCTTAATTAAAAATAAAAATAAATTAAAAGATTAAATACATTTAAAAAAAAAAAATTGAAAGGGTAATATTACATGTTTTATCCTTTTTTATTCCTTTTGCTGTTGTTTCCTAAAAACATATTTATCATGATATGTTTATAAAACAATACATTTATAAAGTTATATATATATATTTTAACGAACTATGTACATATATATAAGCAAAATATTAATATACAATATAGATAATACAACTATCTGGACAAATATTGAATAAATATGAAAATTTCAATAATATCTGTTAGTTTTTCTGTATAATTAAGATGAAATTATTATTAATTTAAAAAACTTTTATTTCTTATGAATGAACTCTATCATCACTAAATATGTTTTATCATTATGATGAATAAAGTCAACTTCCGTCTGCTGTTGTTTCCTATAAACTCATATAAACTTTGAAGTATTTTTGGGGATGTTTGTGTGACGGTTGAGGTTATGAAAATAAAAAGCAGGTGTGGTGTTTCTGTGGTTTTTCTAATGAATCTCGTCTCTTTCAGGTTTTTCATTCATCTACAGTGTTTCCTGGTTGGCAGTTTAGTTGGTGAGTTTCAGCCTGATGAACATAAACACAGTTAATTCAGTGTCATTAGCATAGCTTCAAGGTTTAAAGGTTTAAAGGTGCAGTGTGTAATACCTGACTGTAAGGAGACAGAGTTATTCTGTTCTATATTTAAACTTGTATTAATAGTAGTGAAACTAGTCCATAAAGGATAAATCTCTGTTAAAACTGAGCCCGCTACAACCTAAAAATTACGAGTTGCATTAATGCGTTAAAGGAATTAGTGGCGTTAAAACTAATTTGCGTTAATATCGTGTTAACTTTGACAGCCCTAATTACAAACCTACTTATTTTAAGCCAATCAATGATCTTTTTTCAAATCCTAACCAAGTAGTTTTGTTGCGTAAACCTAATTTCACACATGGATGTATAAAGAGAACGTTAACTTTGACAGCACTAAACGTTACATAACGTACTTAACTTGCGTCCCGTACGCAACATAGCCTACTTAACTACATAACAAACATACTTATTTTAACCCAAACCACCATCTTGTCCTAAATCTAACCAGTAGTTTAGTTGCCTAAACCAAACCAAGTACACGGAAGTTTATTTTGGTAAAACAGCGTATGCAGGTAACAAGCGGAAATTGACACGCACAAAACTGACTCTAGAGTCGTAGAGCGCCATAGTTTGAAGCGTAGGATCACTGACCAAGCTCTGTTTCCTCTGTCTGTTCTTCCAGAGTCCTCTCCCCTCTCCTCCACCACCCACTTCCTGTCCGTCACCTCCAAGGTGGGGAACCAGGCGGTCCTTCCCTGCAGCTGGAAGCAGCGCCTGGGGGCGGCGGCCCCGCCGGCCTGCCACATCCAGTGGACGACCCCGGCCGACACCGTGTTCGAGCAGCGTGGCGAGGAAAAGTGGCAGGCGGAGGAGTTCGAGGGGCGGGTGGAGGTTCCCGAGGAGAAGCTGGGGTCCGGGGACTGTTCTCTGATCATCACTGACGTTCAGATCGGAGACACAGGGAGATACGAGAGCTTCATGGTGGTGGACGGAGTGAGGTCAACCAAAACCAGGGTCTTCATTCAGAGCGTCAAGCTGTCGGTGTTTGGTGAGTTTAAAATCTAATAATTCTATCTTCCATCTTTTGTTCTCATTTGGTAAACTTTTTTCCATTTTCGCTTTAGTCTGTCGTCTTTTTATATCATGTTTTCTCCTTTAATCTTATTTTTATTTGTCTTTAACAATGCTGACGTCCTTACTCGTTTTAATTAGGACCCTAGCACCGACCGAGGTCGGCGAGGCCTTATTGACATTTTTTTTTTCCCATCTTAGACCACAAATCCCTTCAGTCTCGAGGTCAAGGTGGGGACTTAGTCCTGGATCTGTACACCCGTCACTCTATGAGAGTGGTCTTCCAGGGCAGGTGAGCTGCTGACCTATAGTTTACATTCACATCCTCTGACCTTTTCTCATGTGCGTGCTCCTCTTTTCACACATTTCACCCACTCTCATCTCTTATGTTCTTGTCTCGTCTCTGCTGCCACCTACTCCGATTGTTTCCCTCCCCCAAAAAACTCCTATAAAATTACAGTTTGCATCAAACTAACACAGATTACAGGCTGCTGGTTGAGTTATGAGTCACTCGATGAAGTCTGCTCATAAAATAGAGGCTAAATAGAGACTGGAGCATGTGGGTTTTGGAAAGAAAAAATGCTTTATGTAGGAGAACTTTCCAAAGTAGGTGGATGTAATTTAGGAATTAATCATTTGTTTTTCCCTTACTGATGTTCACATCTACTGTTCGCTGCGACATGTACTGTGCTTTTGTTTGTTTTAAGCTCCACAACAGAACCAGGAACCATGTAGTCCTGGTTACACATCACACTGCTTGTTTAGTAAACGGAAAATTGAAAGAGTCACTCCCGGCTTTTATCATGCTGTGGTCCCTGCTGCTGCTTGCTGAGCAGACAAACATGTCTACTCTTGTCTTTATGTTTTTGCGTCATTCTAACAGTAACTGAACTGTGCTCCACAGGAATAGCTCCGAGTGGTCCGACGTGTGGATGAGGGGGGATAAAAACAGCGAGCGTCTCCAGAAACATCTGCTGAACGAGCAGCTGGCGATAAAGATGTTAAAGAGCTCGGACGAAGGAACGTACAAAGTTCTGGATCAAAACGGCCTCGCCGTCAGCACCGTGCAGCTCTCCGTGGAGGGTGAGAGGCCGATTAATCTATCAGCCCATCTAAAGCTTTCTGATATCTGACTGTTTAAGTCATTTATCCAGCTTAATATTCTCTGGTTCAAGCTTCTACGTGAGGATTTTCTGTTTTTCTCTGTTTTATGTTTTTGTAAATTGAATATCTTTCAGTTTGGGACTGTTACATTTTAACTGCAAATTCAAGGTGTTATCTAGCTGCTCAACATGGAGGTAATCTGAAGGGTAAATCTGAACATTTGAAACATGAAACCCAGACATGGAGAGTAAATAACACACCCAGGTCCCTAGGTTATTACAGTCCACTGTGAATAAAGATTTAATCACAGACTTTGAACCAGGAAATGTTTTGTTGAAAAGGTTTCTCTTCTATTGTTTACCCTTTCAGCATTGGGAGATATTTCAGAGCTGTGGTCGGGGCCATATTTTCTAACTTACTGATATTTCAGAGCCGTGGTCGGGGCCATAGATTCTGACTTGTTTAACTCTTGCTTCTTTAACATTGTCCGTTTTATCAAATGAGGCATCTCTACAGACATGAGACTGATTCTTGTGCCACATCTGCTCGCTGCCTTTGCCATACATGAACTCTCCTTTCATTTCAGATCCTGCTTCTCTCTGCTGTCCTGCTGTAACCCTTGTGTTCCCTCCATTGTCCATCACCTGTCCTCCACCCCACCCACCTGCACACCTGTTCCCACTTCCTCATTAGCCTTGCTGTATATATACACCATCATGCTTGCCTGTTTTTTGATTACAAGTAAAGCTGAACATTTGACCTTGCTGGGCTCTGAGTTGTACCTTTGGGTCCAACCCTGGTTTACAGTGTCATTACAGCAGTTTGCCTTGACTTGTACTACAGGTCCAGTTTTTAATACTGAACTATGATTTGCATCTTTATCACATGAAACTGATGTAACTGTTCTCTGTTCAACATTAGACTCCACTGCTCTCAAAATCACCCAGACTCTGGAGAACCAAGTACCAACAGGTGAGAAAACAACATTTATATTCTGGCACATGAACCAGACCTAAAGACGATTCACATGAAGGGAAGAATACCTAAAGACCTGCAGAATAACCCTTTATCTCCACCCTCTGATGTCTTCCAGATGATGCTGCCAAAAGCAGCTGTTCGGCTCTTCTCATCTTCTCTGTTCTGAGTTTCCAAATCCTTCATCTCCTCTGAGAAAAGTCCCTCTGCAAAATAACTGCACGTATACCAACTGCTTAATACACTATAGCCAGCGAACGATGTAGACGTTCTCTTTCTGTCAGGTGTTATCATCGTTTTTATGACATTTAACCTGAGTGATATTTCTAATGAGCCAGGTGAGCCGCGTGTGGGATTGTGGTGATTGTAAATTAAGTTCAGAGTGACGGATCGGAGTGCGTGAGATGAGATTTAAAAATGAAGAAAAGTTTTATTTTTTTTCTAAAACATCATCATCAACATTTAAAACAAACTCTGGAGCCAAATTTCAAACAAAACAAAATGTGTATTAAAAGAATTGTTCTGCATTTTTGGATTATATAGTTATATGAGACCATTAACTATGAAGCTTGAATCATGATGTGGTTAGCCTAGCTTAGCACAAAGACTGGAAGCAGAGGGAAACAGCTAGCCTGGCTTTATCTGAATTTCATAAATACACCAACCAACACCTCTAATGCTAATCTAATCTAATCTAATCTAATTCATTAACATGCTTTGTCTAATTTGTCCAATCCAAATCCAAACGAGTGTAAAAACACAACATATTTTAATGGAAGGACATGTGCGGGACTATTTCTTGACTAAAGGCAAAATGTAATTATTTCATGAATAACTAAGACGATACAGCGGAAAGGAGCAGCGAAGTAGCTCAGCTCCAAATATTGAACAAAATCCGGTGCACGGTAGCGGTGAGGACCGAAGAAACAAAGCACCGGCACTCACAGATAAACAGGTCTTTTTTTGTTTATTGAGGACAAAAAAAACGACAAACATTTCTTTATCTAGAAGACATCAACGTCGTTTTTTGCCCAAAATAAACAAAGAAATAACTAAGAACACAGACTGAAGGAGAAGTTTAAAAATGTGAACAAAATTGTGTGAAAAAAATTGTTTTGTGAATTTGTGAACTGGACACTGGAAAATGACTGTGTATGTATGTACTGTATGTGTGTATTTTCATGGGTATATAAGTATGTACTGTATGTATGTTAATATGAACATACATACACATACGCACATATTTTCTCCTTTAGTGTGTTTTACAGTTTTTTTTAAAAGGTCTGCAAAGCCCAAAGTCCACATCAAAGGGAGACCTCTCCCCCAAAGAAACACTGCTCCTGAACTGCCTCAAATGCCTCGATTGAAGTCCCGCCTTTTCTTCCGTAACGTGTTGATGTCATCAAGTAACACATTTGCATAAAACCTGACTAGCAGCTAGTTTGGCACGCCCTCAAACAAGTAATTGATGATGTACAGCGAGCGGGTCATTGTTGTGAAATAAACCTTGACAGGGGTTTATTTCACAACAATGACCCGCTAGCTGTCCATTATCCCGCTTATTACATGGCTACTTACTGAATAAATCAATAACTTAACACGAAAAATGTCCGCCAGAGTCCGTCATCAGACCTGCGCCCATAGCAACGGTCTGTTATACATAGCAACGATCTGCAGAACGCTGTGATTGATCAATCAGAATCGAGTATTCAACAAAGCCGTGTAATAATGCTAGTTAGAGCGGAGCTGGAGCGGAGTCCGAAGAGTTTGGTTTGGTTGACCAATCACAACAGAGTGAGCCAGCTGACCAATCAGAGCAGGCTGGGCTTTTCAGGGGTGGATCGTTTCAGACACAGTATGAGAAAAGTAAAGTGTTTTTTGAACATTAAAGCATCTAAACATGTTCTATAGAAACCCAGAATACAAGTATGAACCTGAAAATAAGCATTATTAGTCCTCTTTAATGTTCTGCGTTAAATAGCAGCTGGTTTGGATTGTGTTTGCTTCATGTTTGTAGATTAATCCACACTCCATATGGTGTTCAACTATCAGAGTGGTATTTCTTTTGCATATTTTAACCAATTAAAGTGGAAATGAAGCGCCGCCATGTTGCAGTACTCTAGCCTACGACGTCACTCGGTTGGCTCGGCTGAGTTACACAAATACAACGGTAGAGACCGTGAAAGACGGAGACTGAGGAGACACGAGACAGAAGAACATAAAATGGGGAGTTTGACAATGTTAAAACCAAAACGGTCCATTTCATAAACCGACGCTGAAACGGAGATCTGTAACGTTAATAACTGCTGCAGCGCTGGCTCATTATCGGCTACCTGTGTCCTCTTCCAACTATCTAACTAAAGGACCAAATATTTAATAGACGCCGAAAGCACTACTTTATTCTGAAGCCCACGTTATAGCGTTTGTTTACGGAACTTGCCGTTAGCTTCTGCTACCTAGATAGCAGCTCAACATTAGCGTATCAAAACTACCGTCACAAAGTAAAACTGGTCACCAAAACAAACGCTAGAGACATTATCGCCCTAATGATACCGCCGTTATAGCGTTTGTTTATGGCTCAACGACGGTTAGTTAATCTTTTAGTTCGCTAGTTAAAGGAGAAAACAGGTAACAAGTTAACAAACGCTATAACGTGGTCTTCAGGATAAAGAAGTGCTTTCTGCGTTTATTATTGGTCGTTTAGTTAGCTAGTTGAAGGAGAACACAGGTAGCTGATAATGAGACTAGCCAGCGCTGCAGCAGTAACGTTACTGATCTCCGGTTCAGCGTCGGTTTATGAAATGGACGGTTTTGTTGGTTTTAACGTTGTGAAACTCATCTTTACATCCAGGAACTATAAAATAGTGTCCCCTCTTTTGTTTTCTTCTGTCCTGTGTCTCCTCAGTCTCCGTCTTTCACGGTCTCTTCCGTTGTGTCTGTGTTCTCTCAGCCGAGCCGACCAACCTGGTGACATCACAGACTACAGTACTGCAACACGGCGTCGCTCTCGTCACAAAAAGATGAAACGGATCTTCTTTGTTGTTTTAAATTTGTTTGTTGTTGTTTGTTTGTTAAATATAAATGTTCATCTGAGTGTAAATCTGTAAAGTAAACCAGCTTAACTTGGTTGAACGTTCCATTTCATCTTTAAATTTCCTGGACGTCTTCCAGACAGTCACAGGTTTATTTTTTTATTTCAAGAAAAATCATTCTGATCATTTTTGTCAACAGTAATGTCATGTTTGTTTTTTTTGCTTTGATTAATATTTATATTTAGCCTACATTTCTATTGAAATATAATATATCTCATCTTTTGTGTTTCTGTCAGCCTTAAAATCTCATAAATAAAGAAATGAAAATAAAACAAACACAACGTTGTCGTATTTCCATTATTCATTGTTAAACTCCACAGACTGGAATGATTTCACATACAGATAAATGCAACAGGATGAACTCTGCACAGCTACAGAAGATAAATGAGCAAAGGCACAACAACAACAACAACAACAACGTGTCACAACGAAGTGAGCGAGTGAATCTTTAAAGGATCCAGCTGGTGATATTCTGGATGTTTCTTATAGTCACTGGATGGATCTCCTAACAAGTATAGTGTATGTGTTTTAAAGATTTACTTCTTCAGTAGGAGCCGATGAGCCACAGTCAGGAAGTCAGACAGTATTGAGAGACGGACCAACACATTGTTGGTTTTAATGACGATAAGAAACAATCAGAATATCAGCAGCTTCATTCTTTAACGGTCTCACCCGCTGACGTTTCACTGAAGCTGCATCACAGATCAGACAAAAACAGTTTTTCAAGTAATGTGTTTGCAAGAGCTCCTCTCACTAGTGCAGCGTTAGAAACGTTATAAATCAAATCTGATCACTGAAGGATTTCTTCTTCTGGGTTAAAATTAAAAGACAAAACATTAGTTCAAATTCTCATCATAACATTGTTTTTGTTTTTATATTTTCCTCATAAAGCTGGAACATATTACAACGGTATTTAGATTTAACACTTTATAATAACCATCATTTATAAACGGTAGATTGATAGTTAATTAATAGTTATTTTACTGTTCACAAATAATGGAATGATAATGTATAATGTTTACTAATTATTTGTCATGTTATAATTGTATATAATAAATTATATATTAAAATAATAGTGTTATTTTATCATAAGTTTGTGTAATGTGAAATCATTACTTAATAAGTTATATATTGTATCATAGCTGATAAGAGACGATAACAATAACCCTCTGATTACATTAGTAAATTATTTGTTAACAGTTTATTGTTGCATACATTATAACATTTTATAAACTATATATAAGTATTTGTAAACTTTTAAGAAATCGTTTGTAAAACATCTAAAAACATTAACAAGGTATTATAATCATCAGTTGCAACTTATATATATATTATATATATTATATATATAATATATATATATATTATATATTATACAAACAATTTCTTTAGGTCTAAGGTTTACAAATAATTTCATAATCATTAACAAATACTTATATAAAATATATATCGTATATAAAATGTTATAATATGTGAAACAATAAACTGTTAAAATAACAAATTATAACATTACTAATAATTAGTAAACATTATTAATGATCATTTCCTTGTTTGTTAACAGTAAAATAACTATTAACTAAGTTTAATTAACCATCAATTTACCGTTTATTAATGATTATTATCATATAAAATTTTACCAAAATAGCTTTAAAAGCTAAAATCCTCAAGATGTTAATCACTATTTATGGTCGACCGGGTCTGCCATTCCTGTGCTGGATTCATTTTGCCTTCACACACACACACACACACACATGCGCACACACACGCACACACACACATACGAGGGATCGACAGGAAAAAATGCATTGTGTTGCTTTCCAAAATAAAAGTGCAGCATGACTGATGTTCTTCAGATGAGAGGGAGGGAGAGAGGGAGGAGGAACCTGGGGATGAATCAACACCTCCAGACTCCAGGTGTTTCCAGGTATAATAATAATAATAATAATAATAATAAATGTTTCAATAAACAGCCAGTCTGGTGTCGTCGACGAAGCCGCCCCGTTAGAAGTTGGGTTTGTGCTTCTTCACCTCCACCATGAGGTGGTGCAGGTTGATGAGCTCCGAGCGGACGGCCAGGCTGCGGAACGTCGGCTGGTTCAGGACCTTGTGGAAGCCGTGGTAGTACTGGATCAGCTGGGTCAGAGCGCCCTGCAGCACAAACAGGAAGTGTTGCTTCGTGACTCACTTCCTCTTTCACACACACACATCAGTATGAATATACAGACGTAGGCAAAGTTGTTGGTAACGTTCCGTTAAAGAGAGAAAAACCCACAATGGTCACTGAAATAACTTGAAACTGACAAAAGTAATAATAAATAAAAATTCACTGAAAATTAACTAATGAAAATCAGATATTGTTTTTGAATTATGGTTCAACAGAATCATTTAAAAAAACAAACTAATGAAACTGGCCTATACAAAAATGATGGTAACATTAACTTAATATTTTGTTGCACAACCTTTTGAGGCAATCACTGCAATCAAGTGATTTCTGTAACTCTCAATGAGACTTCTGCACCTGTCGACAGGTATGTTGGCCCACTCCTCGTGAGCAAACTGCTCCAGCTGTCTCAGGTTTGAAGGGTGCCTTCTCCAGACAGCATGTTTCAGCTCCTTCCACAGATGTTCAATAGGATTTAGATCCGGGCTCATAGAAGGCCACTTCAGAATAGTCCAATGTTTTGTTCTTAGCCATTCTTGGGTGTTTTTAGCTGTGTTTTGGGTCATTATCCTGTTTGAGGACCCATGACCTGCAACTGAGACCAAGCTTTCTGACACTGGGCAGCACATTTCGCTCCAGAATGCCTTGATAGTCTTGAGATTTCATTGTACCCTGCACAGATTCAAGACACCCTGTGCCAGATGCAACAAAGCAGCCCCATAACATAACCGAGCCTCCTCCATGTTTCACATTAGGTACAGTGTTCTTTTCTTTGGATGCTTCATCTCTTCGTCTGTGAACATAGAGCTGATGTGACTTGCCAAAAAGCTCCAGTTTTGTCTCATCTGTCCAAAGGACATTCTCCCAGAAGCTTTGTGGCTTGTCAATATGCATTTTGGAAAATTCCAGTCTCGCTTTTTTATGATTTGGTGTCCTCCTCGGTCGTCTTCCATTAAGTCCACTTTGGCTCAAACAGTGACGGATGGTGCGATCTGACACTGATGTACCTTGACCTTGGAGTTCACCTCTAATCTCTTTGGAAGTTGTTCTGGGCTCTTTGGTTACCATTCGTATTATCCGTCTCTTCAATATGTCATCAATTTTCCTCTTGCGGCCACGTCCAGGGAGGTTGGCTACAGTCCCATGGACCTTAAACTTCTGAATAATATGTGCAGCTGTAATCACAGGAACGTCAGGCTGCTTGGAGATGGTCTTATAGCCTTTACCTTTAACATGAAGGTCTATAATGTTCTTTCTGATCTCCTGAGACAACTCTCTCCTTAGCTTTCTGTGGTCCATGTTCAGTGTGGTACACACCATGACACCAAACAGCACAGTGACTACTTTTCACCCTTTAAATAGGCAGACTGACTGATTACAAGTTTGAAGATACCTGTGATGCTAATTACAGGACACACCTTAGTTTAATATGTCCCTATGGTCAAATTATTTTACATCTTTTCTAGGGCTACCATCATTTTTGTCTAGGCCAGTTTCATCAGTTTCTTTTTTAAAATGATTCTGTTGAACCATAATTCAAAAACAATGTCTGATTTTCATTAGTTCATTTTCAGTAAATTTTTATTTATTATTACTTTTGTCAGTTTCAAGTTATTTCAGTGACCATTGTGGGTTTTTCTCTCTTTAACAGAACGTTACCAACAACTTTGCCTACGTCTGTATAACTAATATCATTTCCTCAAAACTAGTCAGGAATGAAAGCCACTAAACTGACGGATAAAGAGTGAAATATACAAGATTTTTACCAATAAAAACAACATTTTCTAAATAATTAGTTGATTAATCTACTGACACTGATAATATAAGTAATTTATTAATTAAAAATGTAATGGTTTCAGGTTCTGAATTGTGAGAATTTGCTGCTTTTCTCTGTTTTTGGACTAAAAATCATTATTTTTTGACAATTTCCAAATAAAACAACTGAAATATTAATACATAGATTAATAAGTAATGATAATAATCATTAGCTGCTAATTCATTCATTCATTCAACCATTATTTACACTTGGAAATATGCTATATTTAGTATATTTCCATCTCTTTACTTCATCGTCAGACAGCCCTTTCTGACGGGGAACTGAATATGCCACCAGACTCCATTCATGAAAACAGTAATTTTTTACCTCTCAGAACACGGGAGCTGCTGGTCTACCGCTTGACTGATCTACTGTAGGTAATGCACTGACTATGGAGAAGTGCCTCTTACAAGCCCACTGAGAAACAGTGCGTTTGATAGCTCTCTGCAGCTACTCTGGAACACCGGTAAGAGTCCGGAGCTTCAACATCTGCTGTTAATGATTCAGTGAAGACAGAGCAGCGTGTCTGAAAGCATACTTCCCTTTTTCCTGGAACCTGACGTCTGCAAAATGAGTTTGATGAGTTCCAGATCTCCAGATGAGTAAATGTTAGTTAGTGCCGAGTCGGAAACAGGAAATAAATCACTGTTTTCAATGTATTACGAGGACAGATCGATCGCTCCTCAGCAGAAATACTAAGTTTATTCAGATGACTCAGCATTTTCTCTTAGTATTTCTACACTTTTTTTCTGTTTGTACGAATAACTGTATAGAAACAAATAATTTTCTTGCTTATTGTAGGTCATATAGAGGCATCAGTATTATATTGAGACTGTTTCATAACCAGTTTAAACTTTATTGTAGTAGCTTTAAGTAAAGTAGAGAAGTATTGGAAGAATTGTTTTATTTATTATATTATTTATATTAAATAAATATTATTATTATTATTATTTATATTAAATAAATATATTTATTATATATTATATTAAGATGTAAGCACTATTTTACTGTGTTTGGTCAAAGTGGAGATTAACCACTTATATATACTGTCTGGTAGGTTGATCTAACGTGCATTTTATAAACTAAATTCTAGATGTTAAATATGAAAGTAACTTGTAACGACTGCTATCAAATAAATAAACTGGAAGTACAGAGATGCGTAAGCAGCAGGAGAACACCTGTCTGCTGTCTCACCTGGATGATGCTGGTTCCATTTTTGAAGTTGGTGAATGACCTCATGACGTCCTGACTCATCGCCTCCACCGACTGTTTCCAGGTGCCGGAAAACCCCCGAACCAGCTGAGTGATACGAGCTGCAGGAGAAAACCACAGATCAGTTAAACGTCTGAGACCCTGAAGCAGGTTCAGAGTGAAGATACTGGTATCATATGAAACTAGAAAAACCTGATGAATCCATCGGTACCAACCATGTCATACTAGCTCGTAGTGAAGGAGGCTAAATAACGCTTCAAATTTAGGCAAAAGTTTGGTGAGGAAAAACTGTCATGGACATTTTCAAAGGGGTCCCTTGACCTCTGACCTCCAGATATGTGAATGAAAATGGGTTCTCTGGGTACCCACGAGTCTCCCCTTCTCAGGAATGCCCACTTTATTATACATTTCTGCACACTGGGGTCCTTAAACAGTCTTGAATTACATAAATTGGGTATCACTGTAAAGCTGAGACTCTTGTGGATCCAATGAGCCCAACTGTATTCATGTGTGATGATGTTAGTCCCCATAGGAGACATTTCATTGTAGTGAGACCATGTTTTTTAAACTGGACCTCACTGTATAAAATGACCTGTGGTGACCTCTAGGATAATCACAGCCTCATGAAACTTTACAGCCACAAACTAGAGACCTAGAGCATTCAGAGGATGGATGGATCAAACTAGAGACCTAGAGCATTCAGAGGATGGATGGATCAAACTAGAGACCTAGAGCATTCAGAGGATGGATGGATCAAACTAGAGACCTAGAGCATTCAGAGGATGGATGGATCAAACTAGAGACCTAGAGCATTCAGAGGATGGATGGCTTTCCTAGCTGACATTAAGGGGGTTGCTGAGTAGTTTCCAGAACAGAAGCGCTCGCCATCCAATCACCGAAAAAAATGCAATTCTTGCAGAAAATCTCCAAAATGTCAAAAGTTTTTGATCCCAAATCACAGCCTGGGTTTTTTTATGGTGTTCCTCAAGGTCTTGGTGTCTTAATTAGGTATTTTGGAGGAATTATTGATCATTTTTATCAATTCTTGAGTGGTAAAAAAATGGTTAAATTTAGCACCAAATCTGTGTAACGAATGGTATCAACCCAAACATTGCTGCAACAATAACTAGAACAACTGGACACACTGTGCTGAGCTGCATCTCAAATTAATCTCCAGGTTCCCAGCTTTCAGATGATGTACACCACTTCTATGTGACATCTACTGCTGACCTGCTATCTCCCACTAAAGACCCCCTAAAAAAGACTAAAACGGGTCTATCGTGGGTCTCAGAGGGTTAAACAGATAGGATTAAATTAAAATCTATGTGATGTTGTTTGAGTTTCTTTTTACTTCTACACATGTGACTGAGACTGTACAAAATAAAATAAACTGTGCAGGCATGACGCGGTGAATGTGAGAGGAAATGTGAGATGTCAAAAAATGAAAAAAAAGGATGTGGGAAGCTGAAATATGTGCAGCCTCAGAGCGACAGAGGAGAAACAAAACCGAGAGGACGGCTGAATGAAAGCCGGTCATTACTCTGTAAAACAAAACTGAAGCATGAACTGAAAGAGTCACGCTGAAATGTGTGAGTCAGGATGTTGGTGGTTTAAAGAATGTAGATCTATAACTGCGATGGAATTTTCTATGAATTCCTCTCTCGTTGGTCGAGAGGTCAGAGTGTTTCTCAGAGTTTCACTCTGTTGACATTATTGGGTTGGAGTCCTGTCTAGGGGAGCCACCGTTATCTGTACAGCTGTGTCTGTAGTAGGGACCGTAGAGCCAGTCGCCGGGGCAACCAGGGTCAGAGAGGAACCGAGTAAGTCAAAACATGATAAGGGTAAAACACTGAGCACCAGGGAGGAAGGGCAGAGTCGTGAGGCCGTCAGGCAGAGAGCACCTCAATGTGCAGCTGTGACGATTGCTCCTTGATCAAGCTTCAATAAACCTTCTGTGTAAGACATCAACAGCTCCGAGTCTCTTCCTTCCTATTGAGTGAACTTGTGTATCAGAAATTCCTCCACAATAACAACACCAGCAGCTCTGTGAGGTGGTGTTTTAATTTAGTGTTGTAATCTTTAATTAGAGCTGCCCCCCCTCTTAGTCGATCAGTCGTTTTGGTCTCAGTCGACTAACATTTCTTTAGTTGATTACTCGTTTTTTATGCTCTTTTCATGCTGAATGATTTATTTCTAAGAGACTTCTGAGCACATCTCTGGTAAACAGAAGATTTAAAGTGGTGCTTTTGTGTGATTCTTTGTGGAGAAACTGGATTAAATCAACTAATCGATTAGTCGACAAAAAGGTATGAGTGTTAGACGACTGAGATCTTCTTTGGTCGAGGAAAGCCCCGCCTTTATTTAAATGTTATTTCTAAGTTTTGGCTTGTTCCAGATATTCTCCTTCCTTCTTTCTTTAAAAATATTAAATACGTTTTTTAATTACACTTAAAATTGTAAATAAAATGTACATTTAAAAAGAGAGAAAATAACAAACCCAAAATAAATTGACTCTTCGTGCTGTACTGACTTTCAAAGCTTCTATTGAGGTTTTTCGGATGAAGCTTTGAATGTCTGGCATCATCACCCTAAACACATTTTTTAAATCCTCAATTTAAATAAAGTGATTCATCGGATCGGTCGTTAATGAAGTCGTCAGTGCGTTCTTCCCTTTGTGTGTGGCGAGCGTGAGAGCAAACCGTTTTTGAAAGGCTAAACGCCAACAAATATGGATTGAAATAATCCAGTTCTTTGTAAACTGTAAGCAGAGAGCTGAGCTTTCTGGATCAGTTACCAGTGAAAGAACACATTGATTTAAAGGTTATAAACACAGTAAAAGTGGCCCCTGAACACACAACGAGATAAACTACAGAATAATTATGTTGTGAACAATGTCAAGTGACGAGGTAAGTACACGAGGCGAGCAAGAGGGTGTACATCTTGGCTCTTATTTCGTTGGTTGTTTACATGGTTGTAACTCGTCATTGTGTTCCACCCTTTGTGTGCAGCAAGCGGGAGAGCAAACACTTTTTTGACTGCAGTGAAAATGTTGTTTTTGAAAGGCTAAATGCCTACAAACATGTTGTGAATTTTGAACATGATTACATCTATTTTCTTACAATAAATGTTGACTTTTGGACTTTACAACACTCTGGAGTTATTGACATAAACAATCCTATGCAGCCACCAATGGAATCTAATTCTACCAATAGTATAATATGAGTAATAATAGTGTAGCCTGATCTTTATCGGACACTGTGCAGAAATACCGGCTAGACATGAAAAAAAAAAGAAAAAAGCTGCTCAGCATTTGAATGTCAACGTTATGAATGAAGCTTCTCACCTTCTTCGTTCTTCAGTCGGTCCAGCTGCCCTTTCTCCATCAAAGCCTCGGCCTCCTTCACGAATGCGATCATCCCTCCGAAGGGCGGCGACAGAATCTCTTCGATGAACTCCTGGAGGGGGGAGGAGGTTAAAAACATGACAGAGAGGGTCTTTTCAATGTCTCTGAATGTTTTCATAATTAACTACAAGAATACACAAGTTAAAGTAATTTTCAGCAGCTTAGTATTGACAGTATTCATTCATATACATTTAAAGTAGGGCTGTCAATCAATTAAACTATTTAATCAAGATTAATCGCACATTTTTTATCTGTTCAAAATGTACCTTAAATATGATATACTGTAAAGCTGTAGTATTGGTCTGTTTCCAGAGTCAATTAACACTTTTCCTGCAAGTGTGTCAAATTAAAAGCTCTGAGCACAAAGAGGACGCAGGAAAAGAAGGTTAGTGTAACGGGGGCTTCAGATTTCCCATAATGCCTCTGTGATGTTTACCTGCGTCCTGGCCAGGAGCAGCTGCTGGAAACCTTCCACCTCTTTGCTGTCGTCTGCCGCCCTCTCCTGGACAAACAGGGAAATCAATCAATCATCACACGAGGGTTTTCAGTAGTCTCAGGTATAAGGACAAGAAGCTGAGATCAACATGTCAGAACAAAGACACGGAGCAGCCGGTGCTGAAGCAGCTCACCATGAGGACGCTGAGCAACATGTCGTAGTTGTTGATGAGGAAGATGAGCTGGTCTCTTCTGGAGGGAAACTCTGCTGCCATCTTTAGAACAAAGTTTTCCACCTCAACCTGGAAAACAAATAAATATGTTTTATCATTTATGACAAATTCAGTTTGTGATGGAGAGTAATAAAATAAAATCTACTGCTGACTGATGCCGGGTCCACGCTACACCAGAATCAAGACCATTTGTGTGTGTTCTACCTGCAGCTGTCCCAGCAGTGTGTTGGTTCTCTCGTTGGGAAACGTCTGGTTGATGCTGACGATGGCTGACGAGAACTCTGCGTAACGACGAGTGATCTGGAATCAACAAACACACACACTCAAACACACTGCTGTATGTGGTGAAACACATGTGTGTGTGTGTGTGTGTGTGTATGTGTGTAGACCTACGTAGTGTGGTCTGCTGTCCAGTACTCCCAGTTTCTGAGGGTCTGTGTTTCTGATGCTGTGGATGTTCATCTCTAGAATCATTTCAAACCTCGGCCACAGCAGCTCCAACACCGCCTCCCAGTACCTGAAACACAACACACAGGTGAGGACACGTCAGTGTCTTCATCACTGTCTTCATCACTGTCTTCATCCAGGTCTTTAAAAACTGTAAGCAGAGAGCTCAAGATAGAGCTACATAGATCTGTTATCCAGTGAAAGAACGCACTGATTTAAAGGCTCCAAACAAAAATAAACAAATGAATATGTCATGAAATATAGCAAAAATAATATTAAAAATAGATGTAGCCATTAATTAATTTATGAAATGTGACATAATAAATAGAAGTAAATGCAAAAACAAATAAATAAAAAAATAGATGAAAAAAAATTAATAAATAACAATATATGCTACAATAAATAAATAAATTAAAAGAATTAGAAAAATAAATACAGAAATAAATAAAAGGGAAAATGAAACAGAAGAGTAAATAAATAAGGTTATTAATACATAGATAATTAAATGTAACAAAATAATATTAAAAAAATAAACGTAGCCATTAATTAATTAATTGATAAAATATGACATAATAAATAAAAGTAAATGTAAAAACAAATAATTAAAAAAATAGATGAAAAAATAACAAATAAATACATAAATAAATAAATAAAAGGGAAAATGAAACAGAAGCGTATTGTTTGACAGTATGTTAAGCATCTTTGAGAACTTTGAGAAGAAATCTGATGTATTATTTTCTTCTTGTAGCTTTTCGCCAACGACGGACATATGTAGTTTTCTTTTCTTTTCTGTTGAAATAAACGAGATCATTAACGGGACACTGACTTGTCGAGAGCAGGGATGGTCCTCTTGACGGTGATGGCTCTGAACCGGAGGATGATGTGGATGCACAGGAAGACGGCGATGCTGTCGTAGCAGTCGGACACGTACGTGGCCATGCTCTTCTGCAGGGACGGAGCAGACAACAGTACTGAAGGATACAATACGACGCCACGTTGTCTCAAATATAGAATTAAAAACACCTGAACAAGACAGAAGGGTGGTGCGTTGTACGTACCAGGAACATGCTGAGAGTTTTCCCCATGATGCTGTTGAAGAGGTCGAGGGCAGAGTTTCCTGTCACCATGAAGAAGTCGGAGAGGAAGAGGTACTCCCTGCAGCCGTTGTCCAGCAGAGCGTAGTGCTGGCTGCGAAACAACGTCTCATAGGGATACTGGAGGAGAGAAATATATATATACTATTGACATTATCTCCTGCAGTGATTAGTCTCATTTAGAAAACCTTCCATAATAAATCTCTCACAAGATGCCACACGATGTCAGTGTTGATCAACAGCTTCCACCTCAGTACATGTTGACGAGTGATGAATCCCGCTTCATCATATGACATTCACTAAAGAGTCAACACATTCTTCCTCTACAGGTCGGTGTACTCTCAGACTGCACGGACAGAACATCTCTTTTCAAATCCACCAATGTTAACCTCTTAAATATCTGACGGCTTGTCTATGGGCCCGGACACTATTCTGTCTTTCAGAGGTCGTTTTCAAGCTAAAGTGAAAATGCAATTTTTGCAGAAATCTCCAAAATGTCAAAAGTTTTTGATCCCAAATCACAGCCTGGGTTTTTTTATGGTGTTCCTCGAGGTCTTGACATCTTAATGTGGTATTTTGGAGGGATTATTGATAATTTTTTATCAGTTCTCGAGTGGTAAAAAATGGTTAAATTTAGCTCCAAATCTGTGTAACAAATGGTATCAACCCGAGAAATTGCTGCAACAATAACTAGAACAACGTGACACACAGTGCTGAGCTGCATCTCTAATTAATCTCCAGGCTCACAGCTTTCTATGTGACATCTACTGCTGACTTTTTATCTAATATCTAATGATGTTAATCTGAAAATGTTATATTTATTTAGGTTTTTATTAATATGCTGCCCTATATGCACTAAAATTAAAATAATTTAATTCACAATGCTACAACCTGGATATTAAGAAAAAAATAGAGATCACATCAAGATTATAATAGTTTTGAATTTTCAATTTTTTTATTTTATGTTATATAATATTATTATTTTATAGAAATGTTCTCATCATAAATACCGTGTCTAAGGTGTGATGAGGGAGAGTCACTTTAATGACCCATTATCTGAGACTATTAACGTCTTTTGTTTCCGCGGGGCCGGGATGTACCGTTCTGGATCGCCTGTTATGTGATTGACTAGAAGAACTTGACACACAGTGCTGAGCTGCAGCTCAAATTAACCTTCACGTTCCCAGCTTTCAGAGGATGTACACCGCTTCTATGTGACATCTACGGCTGACTTTTTATCTAATATCTCATCTGAAAATGTTATCTATGATATCTAATATATATATATCTTTTTATTAATATGCTGCCCTATATGCACTAAAATTTAAATAATTTAATTCACAATGCTACAACCTGGATTTTGACCAATATTTAAAAAATAGAGATCACATCAAGATTATATAATAGTTTTGAATTTTGAATTTTTTTTTTACTTTAAGTATTATTATTTTATAGAAATGTTCTCATCATAAATACCGTGTCTAAGGTGTGAGGAGGGAGAGTCACTTTAATGACCCATTATCTGAGACAATTAACATCTTTTGTTCCCTCGGGGCTGAATTTTCAATTAGTTTTATTTTACTCAGTTAGTTTTCAGAGTGAGTTTGCTAGTTTCCCTTTTAAGATAGGTTTAGTTTTAATTTGTACATATTTAGTTTTAGTTTGTTCTTGTTAGGGCCAGGTATAATGTCTCACAAGACGTATGTAACTACATATACATACAAAACACATGGTTGGAGAGCTGTATATTCAACATGCTCAATCGGCGGAAAAACTTCCAACGCGGGCAGACAAGAGCCGACGATGTGGGACAAGCGACAGACGCTCCTCAAAGGACCGTCGGACAGTTTGGGGCCTTTAAAGTGCACCTAACAAACTCCCTACTAAGCGGAATGGGTGCACATGTACCGTGTTGTTGTTGTGTTTTAGTGACGTCTCACCCTGCTGTCTCCTCTCTGGGCTGTATGTGGAACCAGGATCGGCCCCTCCAGCTCAACAGGACTCAGTATGGCCCCCCTCTGGCCCACCGTGAAGATGGTGTTCCTGCTCTTCAGAGACGGTTTGGAGAAGAAACCTGCAGCGGGAAGTCAAGGAGCTCAACGCGTCGTATAAAAACGAACACAGACACCAGCCTGATCACGTAACCCTAGGCAACATAAAGCTAGAATCAGGTGTTCTAATATGGCTGATGCAGAGATCCTAATTCACGCCTTTTGTAACGTTTTGTTGTCAGACCTGCCGCGTTCTCGTACTTTTTTTTTATTTTGTTATTCAAGCATTATTTAACCAGGAGAGTCCTATTGACAGCCGTGTGTCACTGTCGAGAGAGGCAGCAGCATAACAACACAAAGTATTAGAAACGGTTCAGAACGCTGCAGAAAGAATCTTAGCTAAACTTCTTCTTTTGCTCTTCCTGAGATTTCTTTCATTTTTACCTGTTAAAGGGGGTTTGTTTGTCTTTTTCTTTATCTGGAGCGAGGGTGATAAAATACAGTGGGTGTCATCCCTGTACAGATCGTAAAGCCCCCTCGAGGCACATTTGTTTTGTCGGGGTGATATAAGTAAAACTCGCTCAACTTGACTTTCAGTTTTGATAGCAGGGCGTTGGCGTTCCGCATGACGCCTGAGGAGTCGTTAACGAGCGGATCTGTGTGTACGGTATGCGAGTGTGACAGCGGCACGCCCGTCTAACAACTGGAGTATGTACATGAAACAGTTACACCTACATACGCACAAACACCTGAGGTGTGTCTTTTCACCTAATTCCACGCAATTACTTTAATTAACTGTGACTTGGAGAGGAGCCACGAGTTATTTCTGTTCACGTGTTCTAGCACTTTGCCCGCTCAAAACTTCCGTTTATACATTTACAAGAAACCCTGTTCACGCACATGAAATGGTGGTGATCACGCTCAGTGGTGGGGTCACTCAAACAGGAGTTATTCTATGTTTTGGTTTGTTTGGAGAGAATAAAACAATTTATGTAAAAAAAATGTGGTTCCAGCCCGAAATCCTGCTGCGTCATTTTGATATTCACTAAAGAGTCAACACATTCTTCCTCTAGAGGTCGCTCTACTCTCAGACTGCACGGCCAGAACATCTCTTTTCAAATCCAAGAGTGTCTTGCAGAAATCTCATGGCTTTTTCTATGTTGTTCCTCAAGGTCTTGACATCTTAATGTGGTATTTTGGAGGGATTATTGATCATTTTTATCAGTTATCGACTGGTAAAAAATGGTTAAATTTAGCACAAAATCTGTGTAACAAATGGTATCAACCCAAGAAATTGCTACAACAATAACTAGAACAACGTGACACACAGTGCTGAGCTGCATCTCAAATTAATCTCCAGGCTCACAGCTTTCTATGTGACATCTACTGCTGACTTTTTATCTAATATCTAATGATGTTAATCTGAAAATGTTATATTTATCTATCTTTTTATTAATATGCTGCCCTATATGCACTAAAATGTAAATAATTGAATTCACAATGCTACAACCTGGATCTTGACCAATATTTAAAAAAAAAATAGAGATCACATCAAGAAATATAATAGTTTTATTTTATTATAATATTATTATTTTATAGAAATGTTCTCATCGTAAATACCGTGTCTAAGGTGTGATGAGGGAGAGTCACTTTAATGACCTATTATCTGAGACTATTAACGTCTTTTGTTCCCTCGTGGCCGGGATGTACCGTTCTGGATCGCCAGTTATGTGACTGACCACCACAGTTTGGCGTCACGTTGCCTTTCTCCAAAAACACCGCGGGGCCACTTCACGCCCTGCAGCCACAGCCCCGAAACGCACTACGCCCATTCAGAATGAATGTGTTCCACAAAGGGCTTTCTGACGTCAATGTAAAGCAGTGAAAATATTTCTAAATATAGTGTAGACTTAAACTGATTTATCAGATGTCTAAAACCCGTTTTGCTGCGGCCCCCGTCCACAGCAGAACTTTACTTTACTCCCGTGCTGGTACTCCATCTACTGCAGGTAATACACTGACTAGTAGAGCTGGGACCAAACACCTATCTCAACACACACTCAGTTTAGTTTAAAGGATATCTTTCTTGGCTGTGTCTTCTACTCCCATCAGGTCATCTTTGTCTGCCACCTCCTCGTACTGCAGACAGGACAGAGAAACATCATGTCAATGGAGAGAAACACTGAGGCTTCATCCACACTAATACGTTTTAAAACGCATAACTCATACTACGTTTATGTCTAGTGTCCACACTACTCCGGCATTTTCGAGCCCCTAAAACGGAGACGTTAAAAAACTCTGCTGACCCCGTTTTAGTTTTAAAACTCCGGGTTTGCGTTTCAGTCTGGGCAGACAGAAACGAAGACCTTTGAAAACGATGGCGCAGACGCCCACGTTCGCTTCTTGATTGGGTCTTGACGTGTCCTTCCCCTGATTCGCCACCCCCCGTCATGTGAAGCAGCTCTTATGCAGTTAAATTCTACATCTTAAAATGCTGCTACTGCCTACATGTGCAGGAGGAAAGCTATTATTCGAGTGCTTTACATCAATTCCTGTGTCCAGTGCTGCTTCCTGTTAACACCGGCATGGCCAGTGTACGTGAATGATTATGTGATGTGCGTTTTCAGGCGTGGTAGTATGGATGGAGATTCATTCTGAAGCGACCCTAAAATGCTCGTCTGGAAGAAGAACGTTTTAAAACGAAAACGTATGAGTGTGGATGAAGCCTGAAACACGTCTGTAGCGCTCAGGGAGGTGCTGTGATAGAAATGCAGCTCTCCTACAGCATCAGCACTCACAGCTGCAGTCAGTTCACCTGTGAATCCACTGACCTGCACTTTGAGCAGCCTGCCGCTGTACGACTTGAAGTAACTGTAGTAAATCTTGCTCATCGTGTCCACGTACTCGTCTCGGATCTCCTTCGCAACCGTTCTCTCGTTGGCCAACAGGAACTGATAGAAGAATCTACAGCGAGAACAACCAAAGCACAGAGTCACGACGAGGACGTTTTAATGTCTGTAGCTTTCTGAGCACCAGTTATCTTTTATATATTATGAAGAAGAAAGAAGAGGAGCTGATATCTTCATCGTCTGAGAGCCGCTGAGAGGAGCAGCTGAGCTCACCTGTACTTCAGCAGGCTGTTCTGTGGGATCTGGTAGTTGGTCATCGGCTTCCTGAAGGAGTAGATCTTCTGAAGAATGAACTCTCGGATCTTTGACACCGCCTGAAGAGAGGAATGAATATTCATACAGTTTCACGTCAGCAAGAAAGTAATTTAAACCTCTGAGAGCCACAATACACCTGTTTTAGTCTCTTTTAGGTGGGACCGGGGGGTCTTTAGGGGGAGATAGCAGGTCAACAGTATATGTCGCATAGAAGTGGTGTACATCATCTGAAAGCTGGGAACCTGAAGATTCATTTGAGATGCAGCTCAGCACTGTGTGTCCAGTTGTTCTAGTTATTGTTGCAGCAATTTTTGGGTTGATACCATTTTTTACACAGATTTGGTGCTAAATTTAACCATTTTTTACCACTGGAGAATTAATAAAATGATTAATAATCCCTCCAAAATACCACATTAAGACACCAAGACCTTGAGGAACACATTAGAAAAAGCCATGCTGTGATTTGGGATCAAAAATCTTCTGCAAGAATTGCATTTTTCGGCAATTGGATGGCGGGCACTTGTGTTGTGAAAACTGCTCAGCACCCCCCTTAATGTCAATCTATAGCTAGGAAAGCCATCCATCCTCTGAATGCTCTAGGTCTCTAGTTTGTGGTCATAAAGTTTCATGAGGCTGTGATTATCCTAGAGGTCACCACAGGTCATTTTATACAGTGAGGTCAAGTTTCAAAACATGGTCTCATTACAATGAAATGTCTCCTATGGGGACTAACATCATCACACATGAATACAGTTGGGCTCATTGGATCCACAAGAGTCTCAGCTTTACAGTGAAACCCAATTTATGTAAATCAAGAATGTTAATGGACCCCAGTATGCAGAAATATTCAGATACACCATTTTAGAATAGGCAAAAAATAACACATTTATACTGCATTCGAAAAACTGCATGTGATGATCATAAAGTGGGCATGTCTTCACTAACCTTGAGTTTGAGGCGGTCCACGATGTCCTGGATGTCGGAGCAGGCCAGCGTCTCTCTGAAGCTCAGCTCTTTGGCGAAGTTGATCTTGTTGTTGAGCTCGTGGAGCTGCTCCAGAAACTCCTGCTCCGTCACGGGACTGTCCAGGATGGTGCTGCATCGACATCAGACCAACATCAGACCAACTCGTTCACACTCCTACGCTACAATTAACTAAACAGCTGTGTGGAGCCACCGCTCTCTCTCTCTCTCTCTCTCTCTGTCACTACTTACGAGATCATGGCTCCGGGCACCACCAGCTCGTCCACCAGCTGGCTGAGGTGGCTGCGTACCGCCTGCCTGTTCTTCAGCCGGACGTTCATGCTGACCGACTGCTGCTGCAGCGTCTGGATCTCACTGCTGATGGAGGACAGGTCGCTCTGGAAGCCGCTCAGCATGCCCTCCATACGCTGACAGGAAACAACCATCCAGTTGAAACATTATTTAAACATTTCCTTCTGGATGTTTAATCTCTTTTACCGTGTTAAAACGCTGCCTTTAAAAACCTCATAAAATGCTGTGATCATTCATTATTATAATAAAACGACTCCATTTGGAGTCAAAATTACACAATTTAGTTGTTTTTGCATTGATTTTATACAGAATGTGATGATGCACGGGGTAAATGTCATGGCCAAAGGATCCATTGTGTGCACATAGCCTCCTGTAGTGGATATCAGGAGTAGTTTAGAGCCAGATTCCCTTTCAAGAGGTAGAAAACCCACCTGGTCCTATCCTCACTAAAACCTTTGTAGAATCTATGTGCTTTGTGTTATTTATATCTGCTTTGGCACAGTTGTAGTCGAGGAGTTGCTGAATGAATTCAGTGGCATCTCTGTGCATGGCATCATCGCTATAATGGTGTTATCCACTGTCTAATCTAGAACACATTTTAGGCGAGGTTAAAAATGTAAATTTGTCCTTTGGTTCATCATAATTTACTCAGGCATAGTAACAGTGAATTCTCTGAGGTCTTTTATATCCATACAGACCAAGATCATACATATAGACCTGGTAGTTGTGGAGCTGTTCTTGATTTATATCCAAAACATCTAGTTTTAAGATCTGGTGACAGGTTTGGGGAGTTACATCATCATCTAAACGTTCACCGATTGGTCCGTTATCTGAGCAGATAAATGTTTTCAGACTGAGCAAAATAAAACACTGACGTCCACAATCATCTATCTGTCCTGAACTCTTTACGTCTCCTACTGACTCACGCTGACCTCGTCATGCGGCAGACTGCGGGATCAGGATCTTACCTCCAGTATGGAGTCACAGGCGGTGATCTGGTTGTGCAGAAGAGCGATGTTCTGACTCTCCTTGATGTCTGACAGATGAACAGTCAAGGAAAACAAAACTATGGATGTTCAATCTCCTCCCAAAGATAATCTCCTCCTTTAGATAATGTCTGCAATAAAAACAAAAACCTAAATGATGAGAAGTTATGAGAAAAGCTGAATGTGTGCTCACAAGTAGGAATGAACCAACATCACATCAACATCCTGTATTTACACACCTTAATATATCAGCTGATAAATATCAGCATTTGTATGTGATGGGATTTGCAGGTATAAAACATTTCCCCCACATAGTTGAATGAATTTAAAGAAACGATGCAGTGGTTTTTATTCTATTCTGGATTTTGGACTTTTGTATTAGAAGACATACTCAAAAAAAGAGAAAATAAAAGTCTGGACTTTGAGGCAAATGCTGAAAAACACTGGACTGATACCAATCTTCCTTTTAAGCTGAAAATAAATCAGTTTCTCTCAATCAAACTTTAATATAAACGGGCCGTAACCGTTGAGGAGACAGATGCATTTAAGCAAAAAACTAAAACCTGCAGATAAACAATAACAAGGTTGATGCAAAGTATATATTTGGCCACCTTAAAGAGACATTAAAGTAAAAAAACAGATTGTTATTAAAAGGTTGTAAGACCCTAGGAAATAGCAGCTAATAGGTCAAACCTAAATAAAGAGTTGCTGTAAGTCTCTCTAGTTTGTTATAACATCGTGACGTCATGAAGGATACAGTCTTTGATGGAGGCCTGTTCGATCCTCTGCAGCTCCGACTCCACCTGTTTGGAGTACTGCCGAAGGTCAACGCCCTGAACACAGAGAGGAGGAAAGACCACCGTCATCACATTTACAATAAACACACTGTACTGAGACAACATGCTTAGTATCGGCGTGTTTTTTCTCTCACTCAATCTCACAAATACCGGACTTACTGTGTTTTTAATAGGGCTGTCAATGGCATGGCCATCTTCAAAGGGGTCCCTTGACCTCTGACCTCCAGATATGTGAATGTAAATGGGTTCTATGGGTACCCACGAGTCTCCCCTTTACAGACATGACCACTTTATGATAATCACATGCAGACTGACAGCTGTTGTTGCCTGTTGGGCTGCAGTTTGCCATGTTATGATTTGAGTATATTGTTTTATGCTAAATGCAGTACCTGTGAGGGTTTCTGGACAATATCTGTCATTGTTTTGTGTTGTTAATTGATTTCCAATAATAAATATATACATACATTTGCATAAAGCAGCATATTTACCCACTCCCATGTTGATAAGAGTATTAAATACTTGACAAATCTCCCTTTAAGGTACATTTTGAACAGATAAAAAATGTGCGATTAATCACAATTAGATATTTGATATTCGATCGACAGTCCTATTTTTAAGGTAACAAGCGAGATAATAATGAGAGATGACAGGAGATCAATTATAGAAAGTCAATCTGCGTCCATCGCTCTCTCAGACCTCCCAGTTAAATCCTGCCAGTCAAACATTAGCGACGTGATATTCTCACCGTTTTGAGCGCCTCCTTCACGAGGTCATCCTCCAGATTGGCCTGGATGTGAACTGCAGGAGACAGAGAGGAACAGCGTTCGTGACAAATGAAACATCCCACCGAAGCTCTGGACGACAGACGGTCTGTACCAGGCTGCAGCTTCTCTTTAAAGACACAGTCTTAAATAAATATCACTATATCCTGATAGTAGTACATGACACAGATAATCTGTGATAAAATTAGGTCGCTCTGCTTCCTTTTGATCCTCCT
Source organism: Sebastes umbrosus (assembly GCF_015220745.1). Classification (NCBI taxonomy): domain Eukaryota; kingdom Metazoa; phylum Chordata; class Actinopteri; order Perciformes; family Sebastidae; genus Sebastes; species Sebastes umbrosus. The sequence goes on along the minus strand of NC_051283.1, from coordinate 28,720,911 downwards.
ATATATATATATATATTGGCATCAAGATTCAACCGCGCCCCAAGAAAAACAGCCAGTCAGAGCCAAGGAGTTTCTAAAGCAGCTGTCAATCAGCGCTCATATATTCAAATCAAATTGTAAAAATAGGTCGCGCTGATCAAATATGAGTTTAATCAGAGTTAATGAGCTTCACCAGCAGTGACTGACAGCTGCAGGAGGCAGAGGAACCGGATTCTTTTCACACATCTCATGAACTACTGTCAGGATATAGTGACACTTTGAGCAAATATGACTAAAAGTTATTTTAATTAAAGTTACCATTCGTAGATTTATCACCGGGTAAACCTTGTAGTTTCCTCCATGCAGGAAGGTTTTAAAAGATCTGGATGCAGAAGTCGAAATTAAATGAAAAGTGCATTTTTAGATCACCTCCCCGGGCTTATTGTGCACCTATTTAACCTATTTAACAATATATGCAAACATGTTTTTACAAAAAAAATCGATTTCTTTGTATTTTATATCAAAATCCAGTCGTCTTCTCTTCCTGTAAAACTAAATAAGACGTGTGCTTACGAAAGCTAGTACCAACCAATTAAAAACAATAATATCATGACATCCATCCATCAGTCAATCTGTGTAGCTACTAGGGCAATATGACCAAAATCATGCTATGACTTCATATCTCGATAACGATATATGTCACGATAGAGCATGTTTTCTAGTAATTAATTAATAAATATATAGTATAATAGTAATAGTAAATAAATAGATATTTGTATATCGTTTTGATGATATATATATCCTCATATAGGGAATGGAAATGTGACGTCACAGGGTAAGCGTGTCATCTGCAGACTATTTACTGCAAATATAAAAAAATAACAATATATAAAATAATAACAAAACAATGCACAGTGAATAAGATTCAAAAGCCAAAATGTAGTATATATAGAATACAGTCAGACACAAAGGTAGGCTAAGGTTATGGGTTTCATTTTGTAAGATAGCGGTAGATTAATTATGCGGTATCAGCTGATGTTTTGTTAGTATTCCGTTGGCATAACATTAGCTAACTTATCTTTGTGTAGCTGTCAAGGTCCTCCTGATTTGTAATGATTGATATCATAAACTAACTTAAATTTGGTATTATATGGCCTTTTTGTCTCTTTATATGGGTATTTATCTTTCACACGTACTTTATACATTTCCGATGATGAATGATTGACAGATGACAGATAATGATGGCAGAGCGCCCCAGAATGCTCCGTGATTCCCATTCCCTCTTGCCCAGCCAGAGTAGCTACGCATCGCGCTACACTATAAGCCCGCCCACTTTTAGCGGTCCAATCAAATGTGAAGGATTTGATTGAGATCTCTCTTGTAACAGTACACCGCTCAAATGTTCTGTTTCACTGTGAGATTCGTCACAGTAGACGCTCTAACTTCCGTTTCACTGGGACTTTAACAAATGCAAAGTTACAACGATTCTTAAGTTACAGTTAAAAGACACTGCAATCATACGGTTTAAAAAAATATGAATACTGATAGCGTCAGGCCAACAATCCATCACTCATCTGTGTTGTTCTCCTTTGTGTCCCGATCACAATACGAGACATATTAATGATAAATGCTGCCTTACTGTCCACTTCATCCAAGATGAACTCATCAGTGGTGAGGTCCAGTTCTCCCAGGTTGAGGTTCACCATGTCGCCATCGGTGTTCTAGAAAAACAAAAACAGACATAATCACACACAAATAATTATTTCAGACAACTAATGGGTCCGAGGTGGCGGGTCTGTCTTTAACACATGTAAGTAAAGGATATTTAGGGTTCCCAACGATTCAAAATCTAATCACATACTCGGCGTTACTCTGGATCAAAGCTATTGCTGAGAAAGTTCAATCCAAGAATGCTTGTAAACTCAAGTTCCTGTATCACAGATCTTTGATACTGCAATAAAAAAACCTCCTTGGTGAATTTATTTTAGGGGGAAAAATACACATAAAATCAGAGTCAGACATCGAGGAAGTCCACAGAGAGGATATGGAGGACTGAGAAGAAAATCATCTTTGGAGAGTTTTTGTTGTTCAATACAAAGTTCAATGAGTCAACGCATTTAATAAATGATCAACTCAACTGTTTTTTTTTTTTTTTATATATTTGAAGGGTTTACATTTGTGTCTGCTTATGATGTGGAAGGTTTGTTTTCCATCTGCCAGCAAATAACTCCTATATTTCCATTTTATCCTCATTAATTCCAATGGAAAGTTTCCAACTTGAATATTCCTGGAAGTTTGCCGCCCTAGTTGCATCTAAAGATTATGGTCATGAATCTTCGATTAATTGTGTAGTCGATAAAGTATCATTAAATAGGGAAAATGCCCATCACTAGTTCCCAGAGCCTTTGCTTTATGAATAATTTCATGATTAATTAATAAAATTGCCAAATTTCTATCAATCGACTAATCAATTATTATTTTATTTTTTTATGAACACATGCTCATTTGCTGAGATACAAACAGATGCATAGACAATAGAAAAAAAGTACACAAAACAAAAATAGTTATATATAATTTCATAATGCCAGAGTTTATGTTATATGCATCATAATATATTCATTTAATAACTTAAAGGTCTTAATGGCTTTTCTGTTTTTAAAGGGACTGTGTGTAAAAATCAGAATTGCTTGTTAACAGCGACACCTGTGGCCGTTAAGTTAACGAAAGTCAGCGTCCTGTTGCTCGGGCTCGTGCTCGCTATAGAGCGATATGAACGAGCATCGCTCAAAACAGTGAGGCGACACACGTCAGCTAAAAGCACAATATCACTCTATATTTCAGCTGCTTGACAGTAATGTTAGCTGACCAGACGAAGGTCTCTCCATGAATCACTGCTGATCCTAGTGTTGGCTTTTCCTGCTTCAGCCTCCCGACCGCGGCCGGAGGGAACAGGGGAGACACCGGAGTTTTGGTCGGAGACGATAACGTTTCTCTCTGCAGAGCCCCGTCACTTCACAAGACACGGGAAACCTCTGTTGGTCTGGAGGAGCTGCAGCAGTTATTTCTGCACAAACATCCACTGTGCATTCACTAGATATTCTCTGAGCTACGAAGTCTTCTGCAGTGTGGAGTGAGCAGCATGCACGTGAGGTGGAGCGAGCTGAGTGAAGGCAGGCAGAGGAGCAGAGACTCCGGTCCTGGAGACCAAAGCTACAGTCTCCTCCGCGTCCTCCAACCGCGGCCAACACTGTTGAACAGACGGGCTTCACTAGATACAACTTTGCGGTTTTGGTGCTTCGGTGTAGTTTGTGTTGGAGTCTGAGTCTGAACAGCGTAGCAACACGCGAGCGTGCATGGGTCACCGACCCGGTAGATTTATACGTGTAAGAAGTAACAGTCCCTTTAATATGGGTAAGACGATGCTATGTGGTTTTAATTCATTAATAAAGAGCAGGAGAGCTGGCTCGGCTCCTGACCATTATTTTGTGATGAATATGTAATTTTCCAAAAAATAACTGTATGATGTGCAGCATGTTATTTTCAAACTCATCTCGACTAATCGACTAATCGCCTTCGACACCAGTGACGTCACAGGATGTGTTCCGGAAGTCGTTGAGCTCCTCAGTGTTTTGACAGGATGCTAACAGCTAGCTACATTAGCTTCATCTACATGGAAACACCTTCTCAAAACACACAATGTGGAGAGTTTACTGTCACAGCTTTACTGATTCATCAGGCTGCTCATCTGACCAGATACACGTCAGCTATCTGATGTTAAACGTCACAGTTCGTTGATAAAGACTGGTGTCTCTTCTGATGCTAACAGGAAGTAGGAACTAAAAGCTCATCAGCTGTTGAGTGTTTCATGTTTTTAACTTCGACTGTAGATCTAAATAGAAGTAATCAAATGTCACCTCGTCTTGTAAATACGTCATGGCGACTTCTGTCGGGTTTCCAGCTGTGTTTACATCCAAACCAGCTCCAGCTGCAGCAGCTACCTCCGCCATGACGGCCAATCTACTCTAACGTTAAAAAACAAACAACTACCGACGGAAGGTTCCGCCTCCGGTCAGCCACCGAGAAACGAAGAAGCGTCTCTGAGTTTCATAGAATAGAACAGATTAGAAAGCTTTATTGTCATTATCGTATTAAATACAACGAGATTCACAGTTTCCACTTCTGGTCAGTGCTTTAAAACAAATACTTGACAAGACTAAACAAGGCAGATAAAACATATAACAGTTATAAAGCAAATAAAACAGGTAAAACATAAAACAGGTAAAACATACAACAGGTAAAACATAAAACAGGTAAAACATATAACAGGTAAAACATATAACAGGTAAAACATATAACAGATAAAACATATAACAGATAAAACATAAAACAGATAAAACATATAACAGATAAAACATATAACAGATAAAACATATAACAGATAAAACATATAACAGATAAAACATAAAACAGATAAAACATATAACAGATAAAACATAAAACAGGTAAAACATATAACAGATAAAACATATAACAGATAAAACATATAACAGGTAAAACATATAACAGATAAAACATATAACAGGTAAAACATATAACAGGTATAAAGCAAATAAAACAGGTAAAACATAAATCAGGTAAAACATATAACAGATAAAACATATAACAGGTAAAACATATAACAGATAAAACATATAACAGATAAAACATATAACAGATAAAACATATAACAGATAAAACATATAACAGATAAGAGGACGGTCTGCAGGACAGATAATAATGCACACAGTGCACTATCATAGACTAAGCTACTGGAGTTACCCTGCACTATACTCATTTATATATTTTATATAAATTAAATATTTATTATAGTATTTTATACGCCATTATAGTATTATATACGCCACTATAATAAATATAATAATATTTATTATAGTATTTTATACGCCATGTATTATTATAGTATTTTATAATTATTATAGTATTTATTATGAAATATTTATTATATTAGTATATAATATATACTGTTATATTTTTATAACAGTCTCTTCTGCACTTTTTAATAGTCGTGTATCACAGCTGTTACCCTGCACTATATTCAGTTTTAACAGTTTTCTTCATCTCCTAGTATTTTTATATCTGGTATATTTTTTTGGTACTTTGCACTACTATCTTTTTTACTGCATTTTTACTAACATGTTTTGCACTATGGAACTGTGATGCTGGAAACTTGAATTTCCTTTGGGATCAATAAAGTTACTATCTATCTATCTATCTATCTATCTATCTATCTATCCATCCATCTATCTACCCATGGTCAGAAGGAAACATGGTGAGGCTGCTTTTAGCTGCTCAACTTTGGAACAAACTTCCAGATGAGATCAAAGATGCACCAAACAGTGGCCACCTTCAAATCTAGACTCAAGACCAAAAACTGTTCTCAGATGCTTTTCTTTAATTGATTAAATGCTGCACTTTACTGTCTTTGATTGTTTTTATTTATTCTTTTAATTGTTTTCTTTTAATTTACACTTTTATATTCTTATATTCGTTTTTATCTTATGCACTTTGTGCTCTTTATGTTGCTTTTATATAAATATGTAAAGCACTTTGAATTGCCTTTGTGTATGAAATGTGCTATATAAATAAACTTGCCTTAAACAGTGGACTAACTTTCATGTCGGACAGATTAAAAGTGATGGACTGACTTCCGTTCACAGGCAACTGTCAAAATCTCGCGAGAACTCCTCGACTTCCTCTTCGCTCGGAACCTCCTTCCAAGATGGTGAGTGCGTTTTCTGTTTCTGGAATAGAGTTTAAAATCTGTCATCATCTGCTGTTAATCTCACGCGTTTATCACATTTAGAGCTTTAATATGTATCTGTACAGTGTGTGTGAGCGGTGTGATGTTGAATTGTTGGCGTATTAGTCGCAGAAATGGAGGAATTGACGTAGTTTAGTGTGAACGCTGAGCTGGATGGACTGACTGAAGCTAACGAGCAGTTTTAATACAATAAAACAACACGTGTGATCTGTTTATAACCGGTTCAAAGCAGAGCTGGAACCGGGCACAACTTCTAACGTTACCGGCACCGTTAAAGATGAATAAAACATTCATAACAGAAGGCGGCTAGCAGTGCAAGCTAACTAGCTTCATGCTTTCCAATGGCAAGGTGTTAGCATGTTAGCATGTTGAGATCATCAGACAGACTGAGAGACAACGTGCGCGTTGCACCGGTGTAATACAGACTTTGGTGTGTGTTGTTAATGAAGTCTATCAGTCTGGGTCGTTATGAAGGCTTTAGAGTTGCACACAAGTTGGTGGTTAGAGCTAATAGCTGCACTAAATGGAGCCAAAGCGTGAGCTGCAGAGGTATAGATGCTATACACGAAGTATTTGGCCCATATTAACTTAGACAGACAGCTTTATTGATCCCCGTGGGGAAACAACAAACAAACAAACAACAAAAACACAGTATTCACAATACACCAATAAATAACATCATAAGAAGCCCTTTGAGACATAATCAACAGCTGAGAGGAACCATGGATCTAAACCATATCTAAGAATGTTCATTACAAAATCTAACCGCTGCTGGAACAAGAGACCTCCTGAATCGTTCAGTAGAACACTCAGGCATCACTAGAACACTGAGACATCACTAGAACACTGAGACGTCTCTAGAACACTGAGACGTCTCTAGAACACTGAGACATCACTAGAACACTGAGACGTCTCTAGAACACTGAGACATCACTAGAACACTGAGACATCCATAGAACACTGAGACATCACTAGAACACTGAGACATCGCTAGAACACTGAGACGTCTCTAGAACACTGAGACGTCTCTAGAACACTGAGACATCACTAGAACACTGAGACGTCTCTAGAACACTGAGACATCACTAGAACACTGAGACATCCATAGAACACTGAGACATCACTAGAACACTGAGACATCACTAGAACACTGAGACGTCTCTAGAACACTGAGACGTCTCTAGAACACTGAGACGTCTCTAGAACACTGAGACATCCATAGAACACTGAGACATCCATAGAACACTGAGACATCACTAGAACACTGAGACATCGCTAGAACACTGAGACATCACAAGAACATCACTAGAACACTGAGACATCGCTAGAACACTGAGACGTCACTAGAACACTGAGACATCACTAGAACACTGAGACATCACTAGAACATCACTAGAACACTGAGACATCGCTAGAACACTGAGACATCCATAGAACACTGAGACATCACTAGAACACTGAGACATCGCTAGAACACTGAGACATCACAAGAACATCACTAGAACACTGAGACATCGCTAGAACACTGAGACGTCACTAGAACACTGAGACATCACTAGAACACTGAGACATCACTAGAACATCACTAGAACACTGAGACATCGCTAGAACACTGAGACATCACTAGAACACTGAGACATCACTAGAACATCACTAGAACACTGAGACATCGCTAGAACACTGAGACGTCACTAGAACACTGAGACATCACTAGAACACTGAGACATCACTAGAACATCACTAGAACACTGAGACATCGCTAGAACACTGAGACATCACTAGAACACTGAGACATCACTAGAACATCACTAGAACACTGAGACATCACTAGAACACTGAGACATCACAAGAACATCACTAGAACACTGAGACATCCATAGAACACTGAGACATCACTAGAACATCACTAGAACACTGAGACATCACTAGAACACTGAGACATCACTAGAACATCACTAGAACACTGAGACATCGCTGGAACACTGAGACGTCACTGGAACACTGAGACGTCACTAGAACATCACTAGAACACTGAGACGTCGCTAGAACACTGAGACGTCACTAGAACACCGAGGCATCACTAGAACATCACTAGAACACTGAGACATCGCTAGAACACTGAGACGTCACTGGAACACTGAGACGTCACTAGAACACTGAGACATCACTAGAACATCACTAGAACACTGAGACATCGCTAGAACACTGAGACGTCGCTAGAACACTGAGACGTCACTAGAACACTGAGGCGTCACTAGAACACTGAGGCATCACTAGAACACTGAGGCATCACTAGAACACTGAGGCATCACTAGAACACTGAGGCATCACTAGAACACTGAGGCATCACTAGAACACTGAGGCATCACTAGAACACTGAGGCATCACTAGAACACTGAGGCGTCACTAGAACACTGAGGCATCACTAGAACACTGAGGCATCACTAGAACACTGAGGCATCACTAGTCGCTCACTGAATGAGCTTGTGAGTCCGTTAACAACACCATGCAATTGATGGCTTTCAAAATGCAGAACTGTTTTAAGTTTGGCCCTTGTCCTCTTTTCTATAGTGACCTCCAGTGAGTCTGGTGCGAGACCAATCACCGAGCCAGCCTTTCTGATCAACTTATGTTTATCTCAATCGGCTGACCCTTGATTACCACTGAGGAGACCTCCTCCTTCTTCCTTCTAAAATCAATAATCAGCTATTTGGTCTTCTGATCAGACCCCAAACCCCTCTGTACGTTATGTTTAAAATTAAATAACATAAGTTGGGGTTGAAATTACCCTTTGAGGATGCAGAAGTGTTTTCAATCACTGCTATAGTACCAACATGTTACCATAAATGCATCATAAGTATGTCTGGACTGGATTAGTGTCACTGTATCCAGTACTGATCCAGCATTTCTACCTCATATCTAACAGTAACGTAGACTAACGGTGTTTTGTACACTTTTCGCCATTCAGCGCCACAAGCTGCTTTCGCCGCTCTAGTCATAAGCTTCCCTTCCGGGCGCACCTCACAAACTTGCTGAAATCTCACAGAACAAATGGTTGAGGTCTATCGCTTGGTCGGGAATGAAAGAGGGGGAACTGAAGAAGACACAAATTGTTAGTGTTTGTAATTGTTTGTTAGTGTACGTTAATCTATAGCTGATTGTGAGATTCATGCTAACGTGTATGTTCTGTGTTTTCAGTCTCTAGTCATCCCTGAGAAGTTCCAGCACATTCTTCGTGTTCTCAACACGAATATCGATGGTAGGAGGAAGATCGCCTTCGCCATCACTGCCATCAAGGTGAGGTGTTCTCTGAAATACACAATGCTTAACGTGCACTCAAAGCTGCTTTCTTTACATTTCCAATAGAAGACTGAACCTGATGGGTAATGCTTGAGTTGCAGTATTTAAGCATTCCTGTATTTTCACAGCTTATTTGATGTTGAAGTTATTTTGCACATCAGACATTCATGTTGTGTATCAAGAGTACAATGACGCTTACATCCCTGTCTGTCTCGTCTCAGGGTGTTGGCAGACGTTACGCTCATGTCGTCCTGAGGAAAGCAGACATCGACCTCAACAAGAGGGCCGGAGAGCTGACTGATGATGAGGTGAGGAGAGCCGGGGGTCTGTAGAGGGAACAGCGTTATAAATGTATATTACTGCTTTTTAATGCTTAGATTATCACAAGACAGTTTGTGTCTATAGCCTTTGTGCACATTTTGGAAAACCTGTGAAACTTGAGCCACCTAAAACCACATAAAGAAACGCAACTACCCCGATGCTGTTTTATAGAACTTAAGTTGAGAGTTGATGTGTTTGTAATAAATTAGCGTGTTTAATTTTCCACACAGGAAGTTGATGATTTCCCTTTAGGAGTAATAACTACATCTACACAGATGTATGTAGGCATGTGCAGATGTTACTGTGTCATGAGTTCTACGTCTGAGGAGTCTGTTGTGATTTAAATTTGGCACATCCTGTTAATTTTCCTGTGAATTAACAGCTGTATTTTTTTATTTTTTCAGGTTGAGCGTGTGGTGACCATCATGCAGAACCCTCGTCAGTACAAAATCCCAGACTGGTTCCTCAACAGGCAGAAGGACGTCAAGGACGGCAAATACAGCCAGGTATGTGACCACCAGTAAAGCATCAGAGGCTTGTACTACGAAGTCAATCAACCCAGGGTTTCTCAATCTGGCTATGAGCGTGTTCACATTTAAAGGGCGGGGTTAGCAGCATCTGACCAATCACAAACATGGACGAGTCTACTGTCAGCAGAGCGGCACATTTTACAAACCAAGAACAAACTATAATATTAGACAAATATGAAGAAGTTGAACACATAATCAAGACTAAAAGTTACACAGTTAAAGCTGTGAAATGCAGGAAAGAGCTGGCAAAAGAATGCAGATGTGTGAAAGTGTAAATTAACAGACTTATTAATTTAATTTGATTGAAGGGTTAACCTTGAAGTTACCTGCTTTGTAGTACAGGCCTCTGATCTCCTGTTGACTCACTAAGTTCAGGTGAACCTAAAACCACAATTACAATGATAATATGAATAGGATGACGTTACATTAAACATAAGAAGTTGTGTTCTATGAGCAGACGTAACCGCCTTTCTGTGTCTTTATCTCAGATGTATGACTGAGTAATAATTTGAAAGGCGTCATCCTTGTTGTCGGTTATCAGTCGGTGTGTTTTGATCTGCAGCTTTTGGCAGGCGACTTTTCTATTGTACATCAGTGAAACGCCTCCGCAACAGAAACTGAAAGTATTTGGAGTTAATTTAGAGAATTTGTTTACTTTACATGTTGTGGTGTTGATGATTGACCGATATGTCAGATTAGCAGCAGGTGAGAATGTGGTTCTACGACATACTTGACGCTACACCGGTATGTTGGTGATAAGGAAAGACAAACCTGTCTCTCTCTCTCTCTCTCTCTCTCTCTCTCTCTCTCTCTCTCTCTCTCTCTCTCTCTCTCTCTCTCTCTCTCTCTGTAAACTAATTGTTGCGTCTTGTTTCAGGTCCTCGCTAACGGTCTGGACAACAAGCTGAGAGAAGATCTGGAGAGGCTGAAGAAGATCAGGGCTCACCGTGGTCTCAGGCACTTCTGGGGGTAAGAGATGCGATCCAATCTGCAGTTGGGATGCAATTATTGTTCGGTCCAAAGTGAGACAAGTCTCTGCATTGAGATCATGTAATCTATGAAGTTAGGTCAACCACAGCATTTTATAGAAATATATTAGGGCTGTCAATCGATTAAAATATGTAATCGCATGATTGTCCATGCAAATTCAAAATGTACCTTTTTAAAGGGAGATTTATCAAGTATTTAATTCTCTTATCAACATGGGAGTGGACAAATATGCTGCTTTATGCAAATGTATGTATATATTTATTATTGGAAATCAATTAACACAAAACAATGACAGATATTGTCCAGAAACCCTCACAGGTACTGCATTTAGCATAAAACAATATGCTCCAATCATAACATGGCAAACTGCAGCCCAACAGACAACAACAGCTGTCAGTGTGCTGACTTGACTATGACTTGCCCCAAACTGCATGTGATTATCATAAAGTGGGCATGTCTGTAAAGGGGAGACTCGTGGGTACCCATAGAACCCATTTACATTCACATATCTGGAGGTCAGCGGTCAAGTGACCCCTTTGAAAATGGCAAATAAATGACAAAATAGCGTTATTTAACCTCCTTCCTGACAAGCTAGTATGACATGGTTGGTACCGATGGATTCATTAGGTCTTCTAGTTTCATATATCAGTATCTTCACTCTAGCTTTAAAACTGAGCCCGCTACAACCTCAAAATCACAAGTTGCGTTAAAGAAATTAGAGGTGCATTTGTGTTAACGCGTTATCACATTAATTTTGACAGCCCTAAGAAGTATATAATCATCTTACCCGTCATGGTGCTGCTTCTCCGCGAGCTGAAGTGTGTTTGCATCTCTGGGAACGTGAAGCTTTGCAGTTCAGCTGCTCGGTCTTCCTGTCTGACATTAGAGAGAACAACATAACATTTCTGGGTCAGTGGAGGAGATTCGGTGCAGAGAGAGTCTGTCCTGGAAAAACTTGAATCTAAAAGCACAAGAGTGTTACCTGAGAGAGCTGAAGTAGCTGTTGGATACCACTTCCTGTCATAAAGCACTCCATTAAAGTTCAGTTAGTCAAAGTGATGATTTTGGTGCACAACATACTGTTTGACTTTCCTAATTTTTTAACTCTTAACTTCTCTTCTCCTTCCAGTCTGCGTGTTCGCGGTCAGCACACCAAGACTACCGGCCGTCGTGGTCGCACCGTCGGTGTGTCCAAGAAGAAGTAAACTCCCCTGCTTCCCTTTGTTTCAATAAAACGCCACAATTCAAAATCTGTCTGTCCTGCTGTGCTGTTTCACTGGGTTTGAAGACACTGGTGCAAGTTTGGAGCTTTTGCATCTTGGTTTCTTGGCAATTTTACTTCCATACAGTCGTGTTACAGAGGTTCTCAAGTGCAGAGGTTCTCAGTCTTTTTTCAGCCTCTTAAAGACGGAGAATAAACCAGGGACCCCTTCATGTACGTCCCTTGGAATAATTTGACAGCTTATTTTTTTTACATTTCTATAATAAGGTCAAAGAACACGATACTAGACATGTATGTAAAATGACATATATCTATAACTTCTACGAGTTATAGATATATATTCGATTACAACATAATCTTTGATACCAACCCAGTCGTCAGAAAAAATGTTGGCATTGTATGTTCCTGCAAACCACGGGATACGTTGGTTTCTGAACCAGTTTCATATCGGCCTCGTATCACAGAAACACACAATGTTACGTTGTGAAACTATTGGTTGGGTTTAGGCAGCAAAAACTACTTGGCTAAGGTATAAAAAAAAAAAAAAAAAAATCATGGTTTGTGTTTAAATAACGTAAAAATGTAACTAAAGTAAATATAACTGCCCTCAGCGGACTTTCTTACGTAACGTTACATAAGCCTAAAAATGTTATGTAAATCGTTGCATTAAACGCCACGCAAGATGTCACAAAACGTTACGTAAAACAACGCCTCGCATTTGGTTAAGGTTAGAAAAAAGATCTTGGTTTGAATAATAACGTAACAATGTAACTAGAGTAAAAATACAGTATACCTGCCCTTTGCGGACTTTCTTGTGTAATGTTATTTAACAAGCGCAAAACATTCTATAAAACAATGTTGCTTTAAGTAACGTTGCGTAAAACAAAGTCATGTAAAACAACGCTGCGTACTTTAAGGTTAGAAAAAAGATCTTGGTTTATGTTCAAATAACCTAACATTGTAACTAGCGTGAAAAAATAACTGCCCTTAGCTGACTTTCGTATGTAACGTTACATAACTAGTGAAAAACGTTGCATAAAATGCCACGCAAAATTAAGTCATGTAAGACAACGTCACAAACCGTCACGTGAAAAATCGTCATGTAAAACAATGTTATGTAAAAAGGATAAAGTCGGCGTTTACTCTCTCCTGGGTGAAAGTCCAGGGTTTATGGAGTTTCGTGTTTGTTATAACGGTTCAATGTACTACATCACATCACTCGCTCTGACTGGATGCGAAACGTCCACATTCGTACACGTATCTGTGGTTTGCGGAAACGTATGTAATGTAATTGTATGATGCCAAAATGTTTTTTCCCTGACGACTGGGCTGATTATACTGTAGATTTGAAAATTTAAATATTATTAAATGAATATGAGTATATATTATATACCCCACTTTGACAATCACTGCTCTAGTGATTTTAATAAATGAATTGAAGCAAGACCATATGCTATAATAAATGACTTCCTGTCAAGTATAGTCACAGAAAAATCACCTCCCTCGTAACTTTTTTTTAATTTAAGTTTATTGTGCTGCATTTGCTGACAGAAGGATAGAGAGTATTATACAACAGAAGAAAAGGAAATATTCTTAATATACAAATATTCCATAAAAACTGAGGTAAGCGAGGAAAACGTATATGGCTGCAGGCAATATAAAGTGCATAAAGACGGAAATGAAAGAGTCTAAACGGTGAAAAACTCAGGTTAAATCTTACAGACTTATGGCTTTTTAAGGGACGAGAACACCCTGTGGACAGTTATTATTAAAGGGCGATGAGTGTGAAGTGAAAATGTCATGCAACCAAACACTTGGTATTTTATAGGAGAACTAACTAAACCTTTATGTTTAAAGAAACAGGAGGTATGGTGGGTGTTACAGCTACATCTTTAAAAGGTGGAAAATGAATATATCAGTAAAATATAGCAGACGAGTTTAAGGTACCTGCACACATCTTCGTAGCTCTTAAGTTACACATTAAAAGGAATAAAACCGCCTTTTCATAACGAGGCTTTAAGAAAAGAAACTCAAATATTGCTCCTAACAATGTGTCGTCACCCTGTCCTACCCCAGTGCATGCTGGGATAGGCTCCAGCCCTTGACAGGAGAAGCAGATTAGAAAAATCCATGGATGCATTTGCAGAAGTTAGGAATGACTGAACATTAAGTTTAAGTCCGTTACAGCTGTGTGTCTTTAATTCAAACTATACTAAAGTGTTAGTTTAGTTGTGACTGTATGAGAGAGGCAGCGTTAAACTCTACACGTCCAGCTGGGAGTGGACCGAGAAAGCAGCAAAGAGCTTCAGTCATTCTTCAGTCGTGTTCTTAGAAATTAAATTATATAAATAGATTAATTCAGACGTTACGTTCTGATCTAATTACTGAAAGAAACTTTTTTTTTTTTACAACCAAAAACTGACTTTGATTGTTATAATATTTCTCTGATCTTACCAGAGAAACAGGCGATACCTAAAAGTGTCATTTTGTACACAATAACTGCTCAGATTATTAGTCTTGTTTATATTTTCTTCAGTAAGATATTTATGGATGCTTATTTCTGCCAGGAGAAAGAAAAACATGTCATGTTAGGAATTAAAAAATTATTGAAGAGGACAATTTTAATTACTGTGTCAAAATAAATAATAAAAATTGCCTAACTTATCTCCAGATTATTAATTAATATTCTATAATTTTGAAGTGTCAATAAATGTAGATAATATTTGAAAATTGTGATAAAGTTTAAATTTAGACTAACATCATAATTTTGACTTATCGTTTCATGAGTATTTTTTTATATTTTTTATTTTTTATCATTTCTAACTTTTCTCTTTTCCTGGCTGAAACAATCTGCTGCAGGTGTTACCATAATACATTTGCCAATTTTGGTATTTCATCTTCTATCAGTTGTTTGGAGAAAAAAGAAATGTGTTTATATTGAGAAAATTAAGACAAGACAAAATTTGAATTACTGCATCAAAATTAATTAAAAAAAAACCTTCCTCATAATTTTTATTAACTTTTTTTCAAAGAAAATGTAAAAAAAAAAACATTTAGTCAGTTATTAGTATAATTTGGAGTAGTCTTGAATATTTTTGATCATTTCTAACTTTTCCTGGCTGTAACAAGCTGCCATTGGTATTAATTTAATAATAATTGCCAATTTTAGTATTTAATTTTCTATCAGTTTTGAGAAAAAAACATGTTTTATATTGAGAAAATGAAGACAAGGCACAATTTGAATTACTGCGTTAAAATAAATAATTAAAAAACACCATACTCATCTCCAAATTATAACTTAATGTTGTATAATTTTGACAAATAAAATGACGATAAAGGTAGAGACTATTGGAAAATTGTGACTTCAAATTTAAATTTAGACTTACGTCATCATTTTGACTTAGAAATACAAGTTAGTATTAGTATAATTTTGAGTATTCATGAGTATTTTTGTTATTAAATTTAATTCAATTTAATCATTTTGTAACTTTTCCTGGGTGTAACGAGCTGCCGCAGTTATTACCATAATAAGATTACCAATCTTAGAATTTAATTTTCTATCAGTTGTTAGAAAAAAATGTGTTTATATTGAGAAAATTATGAGAAGACAAAATTTGAATTACTGCTTCAAAATAATAAAAAAAAACTTCCTTATAATTTTTGTTATCTTTTGACAAAGAAAATGTCAATAAATGTAGATAATATTTGAAAATTGTGACAATTTAAATTAAGACTTATGATTTTGATTTAGAAAGTCAAAAGTTAGTGTTTAATTTTGTAGTCTATATATATTATATAGTATTTTTTATTTTTTATCACTTCTAATTTTTCCTGGCTGTAACAAGCTGCCGTAGGTATTACCTTAATAATAAAAATGCCAATTTTGGTATTTAATTTTTTATCAGAAAAATGTGTTTATATTGAGAAAACTAAGACTTAGAAGAAATTTTAATTACTGCGTCAAAATAATAATAAAAAAAAACTTACTTATCTCCAAATTATAACTTAGTATTCTATTATTTTGACAAACTAAATGTTAATAAATGTAGATACTAAAAATTGTGACTTTAAATTTAGACTTACAACCTCATCATTTTGAGTTAGTCAAAAGTTAGATTTACTATAATTTGGAGTATTCATGGGTTGTTTCTTTTTATGGTAAAAAGGTATTACCTTAAAAATTATTGCCAATTTTAGTATTTAATTTTCTTTCAGTTGTTAGAAGAAAAACAAAGTGTTTATATTGAGAAAATTAAGACAAAATTTAAATTACTGTCAAAATAAATTACAAAAAAAACCTCCATAATAATTTGTATTATCTTTTGACAAAGAAAATGTTAAAAGGGAAAGAAAGAAAATTAAATTTAGACTTATGATTTTTACTTAGAAAGTCAAAAGTCCGTATTAGTATAATTTTTAGTCATGAATATTTTTATTTTTTAACTATTAACATTTCTAACTTTTCCTGGCTGTAACAAGCTGCCGCAGGTATTATCTTAATAAAAATTGTCAATTTTTTTGTATTTAATTTTGTATCAGTTGTTTTGAGAGGTTATAAAAGTAAGTATTTGAAAAATAATCCTATTTGGAATTAGATCTGAAACCGCTCTGGCGACTTTGCACAGCTTTGTCTTTTTAAACGTGTGCAGTTGTTATACGATATCCAAACTGACAGGAAACAAAAGGAAACAGTTCCGCCTGTCACCTCCAGGTCCGTCGGCCACAGTGAGTTTATAATCCCCAAAAATAAACTGTCAGAACTTCTTCCCACATTAGCAAAGAACACAAAAGCAAAGATTTACCAGCTGTTATTTACTACTTTGTGTTTTTTTTGTCTTGATAAATACTTCAGTTCTCAGGTCTGTAAATGAAATCTTAATTGCAAGTAGATATTTTTAAAAAGCTGCGCTGATAATGAGCTGTGAAATGGCGGTGACTGAACTTCCACCTCCAGAAGAAGACGAGTGGTTCCCTCATCCCTCCCTCTGCGGAGGAGGAGACTTCTGCTGCTGCTGCTGCTGCTGTTGCTGCTGTTGCTGCGGTGGTGGTGGTTGTTGTTGGTCCTTGGTGGGAGCGTAGTAAAGCTCCAGAGGCTTCCTCACCTTCCAGTATTTCTCGTTGACCAACTCCAGAGTCAGAGAACCGTTCAGCGTCTGAGAGGGAAGGAAAGACGGGAGTCTAAAGCCTCATCCACACCAGGAACGTCAGGAGCGCGTGGCGGATGCACCACCTGTCGTTTTTTTATTTCGCTCTAACCAAAATGCGTCATCCCTGCAGCACTCTACTGATACACATCATTGACACATACCTCATTTCTCTACAAATACATATTTTTAATTATCTTGTATATGTCTGCCAGTGGTCCATTAAAGGAATAGTTTGACACTTTGAGAAACGTATTCACGTTCCTGCCGAGACCCTGATGAAGAGATTGATACCACTCTTCTATATGAAGCTAAATGTTCATCAGTTGAAGAGTTTTGGTTTGTTTACTCACAGAGAACTGTCCTCCTCTCGTCAGGATGTAGATGGTGTACTGTTTCTCGCTGACATTGCTCAGACTCGACCTCTCTCCACTTCCTGCTGTTCCTCCACTTTCTCCTATTTCCTCTCCTCCTCCTCCTCCTCCTCCTCCTCCTCCTCCTCCGCCTCCTCCTCCTCCTCTTCCCTCCTCTCTTCCTCTGTCCTCCGTCTCTCCGTTGGTCTGTCTGTCCTCCAGGGCGATACGCAGAGCGAGGTATTTAGACAGATGGTCCACTGTGGCGTTGGCTGTCGTCTTCACATATCTGCAATGGGAGAACATTTGATAAGAAGTGAGGGACAGACAGTCACATATTCTCCTCGATGCATTCAGTCGTGGCACTAATTTACTAATGACCTGCTTTAAATTAGAATCTACATCAACTTGAGTAGGATACTTTTTAGGATTGGGGAGTCCTGGTCAAGCCTCGGATCCGGTCTCACCTGGTCTGGTTGTAGTCCTCGGCTTGGACCAGCTCCGGGTGTGGTCTGAAAACCAGCTCAATCTCCGAGGCCGGCCCCTCTTTGTGGCGCCTCAGCGGAGGGGTGGGGCTGCCGCTGTCTGCCTCGGGCCCCGAGCCGTCGTCTGACGCTCGCGGCCGCTTGCGGCTTGGCCCGGCCTCCGAGGGGGTCTGACCGGCGGGTAGAGGGGCGTGTGAGGGGGCCGAGTCATGAGACAAGTGTGAGCGGGCGTCGCCGTTGTCTTCCCCACCGCTGAAGGTGGTGTTGTCGCTCTCCTGAGTCGGCTTCTTCACCCGGTGGTTCCTGCAGGGCGGAGACAAACACACAGTTAATCTGCTTGAATGTGGCTGTGTTCGAGAATGATGATGATGATGATGGTGATGATGATGATTACCCAACACTAATTTAAAAACAAAGCAAGCATTTCCTCGCCGTCTGCCCCCCTCCCACTTTTCTCACCTGTAGCGGGCCTGCTGTCGGAGCCCCTCCTCGATGCTGGAGCTCAGCGCCTCCTTGTTGTGCAGCCTGTTGAGTCGCTCCAGGACGCGGCGCTGGTGGGCCTCGTACTCGTCCCGGCTCGGGTAGATCTTCGAGATCAGTGCGTCGAAGTTTGAGTCTCGGCGCAGCGAACGCCTGGAGACCAGCTTCTTCCTGCAGGTCGGACACTCTTTATTCCTGGAGAGAGAGGAGGAGTTGTTGATGAGACAACCGATTAATCTAAAGAAAACAAATGATTGATGAGTCGCTGCAGCACGGCGCTCACCCTGATCGCAGCGCGGTGACGATGCAGTCGGAGCAGAAGCGGTGCAGACACTCTTTGGTCGTCATGGTGTTCTTCAGCATGTCAAGACAGATGGGACACATCAGCTCGCTGTGCAGAGAGCGAGGAGACACCGCCACCTCCGTCCCATCCATGATCGCCTCCTGAAGACACACACACACGTTTATTATCATACCTGTGAGGACATTCACTGTCACCTCAAAAGCTGCGACATTTCATCTCCTGCTTCATGCTGAGTCGATCATTAAAAATTAGCAGATGTGTTGTGTGTGTTTTTGGATCAAATCCTGTTAAAGGAGGATCCAAAAAATCATATTTAGGTGAGCCACTGTCGCATAACAATGCATACTCATGGGGGATCTCTTGTTGGGTCTCTAAATTATAGAGTACGGTCTAGACCTGCTCTATATGAACAGTGTCTCGAGATAACTTCTGTTATGATTTGATGCTATATAAAAATAAATTGAATTGAAATTTCCATGGTGGAAATTAAGGCTTCCCCTTCTTATGGTGTGTTCACACCAAGGGGGATGCGAAATTTTCACGAGGGGCGATTTCAAACAAAGTCAATGCAAAGAGACGAACAGATGTCGAGCGTCACACTGTGTCGTGAAAAGCCTCTCAGCGTTGAGATTCTCCTCCTGACGTCCTGATGTTGTTAAATCAGAAATGAAGGACAAAAATATTGTGTATAAGCCACAGACTGTCTATGGTAAAAACAACAACGTCGCTGCCGTAATTATGCCTAGATGACTTTATCTTCTCTCAGCACAATCTGTTTTATTTTGGGTTCATACTGCTGCAGCGAAGGGTGGCTTGCTAGATACAGTTTTTCCTTGCAAAAAAAATAGCCCAGATTGATAAAGGACTTTCAAACGCAGTGATATATCTGCTGATATATTGTGTTCTTCAGCACTTTTAAAATGTTAGTCAATTTGTAAATGGTAATGACAGAATGAGCAATAAGTAACTGTACACACACATACACACACACACACACACACACAGGTTTACCTGAGGGCTCCTGTGAAGCTCATACAGACTCAGCTCCCAGGTCTTACTCGGAGTCAGGGTGTTCACCGGAGCCGCCATGACGACTGGTTCCCACAATCCTCACTGGACCGAGAGAGAACACACACATAAGAAAACTGTCCCTGCGGGTCCCTAACAGCCTACCAGCTAGGGCTGGGACGATTCACCTGACTCACGATTCGATATGTATTGCGGTTCGACATTACGATCTATTGTGATTTTTGTTAACTTCTTTAACACTAGACTAGACCATGGGAAAAAGTTGAATCATACACTTCTAGAGATGTCCTGAAGTCAAATATTATCAATCATTGTCAGGAATTGTTTATTACGTTTTTTTTCCAGCAACCCAAAAATCAAAGACTAAAGACATTTCCCTCACAAATTAGTGTTAATTTATTTTTAATTTATAAGGGACATGTAATGTTTTATACTTCTAGTGAATATAATCCAATCAATCTTATTTCCATATATGTATTTTGCATATACAGTTCCCTTTGTTAACACCTTATTTTGAAAACCAGACGTGTCTACTCTCATAATATTACAACTTCTATTCTCGTTAACTTTTGCCTTTGTTCTCGTAATAGTACGACGTAATTATTCTCCAAATCTCAGATTTATTTATTTGTCCTGAGACTAATGAGACTACCTGAGACTACCTGAGACTAATGAGACTACCTGAGACTACCTTAGACTACCTGAGACTACCTGAGACTAATGAGACTACCTGAGACTACCTTAGACTACTGTGTGTGTTATTAACAGTCTCAGGTAGTTTTAGTTAGTCTCAGTCAGTCTCAGCTAGTCTCAGATAGTCTCAGATAGTCTCAGATAGTCTCAGATAGTCTCAGATAGTCTCATTAGTCTCCGTCAGTCTCAGTTAGTCTCCGTCAGTCTCAGTTAGTCTCAGGTAGTCTCATTAGTCTCCGTCAGTCTCAGCTAGTCTCAGTCAGTCTCAGGTAGTCTCAGTCAGTCTCAGGAGTCTCAGTCAGTCTCAGGTAGTCTCAGGTAGTCTCAGGTAGTCTCAAGTAGTCTCGGATAGTCTCAGGTAGTCTCAGTCAGTCTCAGGTAGTCTCAGTCAGTCTCAGCTAGTCTCAGGAGTCTCAGTCAGTCTCAGGTAGTCTCGGTCAGTCTCAGTCAGTCTCAGGTAGTCTCAGTCAGTCTCAGGTAGTCTCAGTCAGTCTCAGCTAGTCTCAGGTAGTCTCAGTCAGTCTCAGCTAGTCTCAGGAGTCTCAGTCAGTCTCAGGTAGTCTCGGTCAGTCTCAGCTAGTCTCAGGTAGTCTCAGTCAGTCTCAGCTAGTCTCAGGTAGTCTCGGTCAGTCTCAGTCAGTCTCAGGAGTCTCGGTCAGTCTCAGCTAGTCTCAGGAGTCTCAGTCAGTCTCAGCTAGTCTCAGGAGTCTCAGTCAGTCTCAGTCAGTCTCAGGTAGTCTGAGGTAGTCTCGGTCAGTCTCAGACTGTTAATAACACACTGAACAACAACATCACGGTGATTCTTCATCACGGTGATTCTTCATCACGGTGATTCTTCATCACGGTGATTCTTCATCACGGTGATTCTTCATCATGGTGTCAATCAATGAAGAAGTTCGTAAAGTTGTATTTGTGTTTGTAAACAAAGAGTGAACCCTTCCTATTCCTCGATGGAGACCTTAAACTAGAGAGAAGAGGAGGAACTCACCTGATGTTTACCTGACGGACACACACACACACGGCCTCTCCTAAACTACTCAACAAGCCAGTCTAATAACACACTGTGCTCGTTACGTCCTCCTGCTGTCGGAGGATAGATGTTTATCTGTGTCTGTGCCTCGCTGGAGGAGAGAAACAAGACAACAGGAGATGAAGAGAGGAGCTTTAAGAGCAGCTAACCTAGCTAGCGTTAGCCTCGGACATCTCTCTTTCTTCTTCTTCTTCTTCTTCTTCTCCCCGGAAACAACTCGCGTTCTCCCCGCTGCCTGCTCGGCTCAGCAGCGCCCCCTCCTCATCGGTACATACCCCCAGCGGCCAGGCGGTGTATTACAACAGATGGATGGATGGATGGATGGATAGATAGATAGATAGGTAGGTAGGTAGGTAGGTAGGTAGGTGGATGGATGGATGGATGGATGGATGGATGGATGGGTAGGTAGGTAGGATAGATAGATAGATAGATAGATAGATAGATAGATAGATAGATAGATGGATGGACGGACAGATAGATAGATAGGTAGGTAGGTAGGTAGGTAGGTAGGTAGGTAGGTAGGTGGATGGATGGATGGATGGATGGATAGATGGGTAGGTAGGTAGGATAGATAGATAGATAGATAGATAGATAGATAGATAGATAGGTAGGTAGGTAGGTGGATGGATGGATGGATGGATGGGTAGGTAGGTAGGTAGGATAGATAGATAGATAGATAGATAGATAGATAGATAGATAGATAGATAGATAGATAGACATTTTATTGTAGTGAGAACATTTTTGTTTTTTAAAACTTGTCCTCACTGTATAAAATGACCTGTGGTGACCTCTAGGATAATCACAGCCTCATGAAACTTTACAGCCACAAACTAGAGACCTAGAGCATTCAGAGGATGGATGGATCAAACTAGAGACCTAGAGCATTCAGAGGATGGATAGCTTTCCTAGCTAGATTGACAATAAAGGGGTTTTCTGAGCAGTTTACACAACAAAAGTGCTCGCCATCCAATCGACGAAAAATGCAATTCTTGCAGGAATCTCCAAAATGTCAAACATTTTTGATCCCAAATCCCAGCATGGCTTTTTCTATTGTGTTCCTCAAGGTCTTGGTGTCTTAATGTGTTATTTTGGAGGGATTATTGATCATTTTTATCAATTCTCCAGTGGTAAAAAATGGTTAAATTTAGCACCAAATCTGTGTAACAAATGGTATCAACCTAAAAATTGCTGTAACAAACTCTAGAGACATAAATGCATGGGAATGACCATCATATGCTTCTATCATAATGTTCTAAAACCCTTATACATTTTTATAATTAATTTTAAATAATTCATTCATGTTTATTTCTGATTGATGACTAGAGGAACTTCACACAGTACTGAGCAGCATCTCAAATTAATCTTCAGGTTCCCAGCTTTCAGATGATGTACACCACTTCTATGTGACATCTACTGTTGACCTGCTATCTCCCCCTAAAGACCCTCTGGACCCCTTAAAAAAAGAGAAAAAAGAGTCTATCTTGGGTCTCAGGGGGTTAATACTTCTTACAGCAGTGTAAATACCAATAATTGATTGCTGATGTGACTAATGCCTAATGCTTTAATCAGCTAAATGATCTTCTGCAATTAAACTTTTATCCCTCTGACTCACTCTATGACATTGTCCGTGTCTTTGTGTTTTAAATGTTGGTTTATAGCCTCTCTGAATTGCCTCGCTTTGTGTTCGAAAGGTTTTTTCACGATTAAGCTTGCCTTGCCTCCCGCCTCCATTCTTCTCTAAAACAGAAGAATGTTTTAAACAATAGTTACTGAAAGGTGATGACAACGTGTAATTTTCAGGGAGGTTTCAGGGCGTCATAACGAGTGTCTTTGGTATGATATTTGGAATGTACTAATTGGTTGGTATTTCCTTTTCCACCTGTGGCTGACGGCACCACGCCTCACATTGCACCATCCTGACCTTGTTCACTTAACCGCCTCAGAGGAATGTGTTGGAGCCAGCGAGAACATCCCCCAGCGTGCTACTGCAGGCAGCTCATTTTCAATGATCTGTGAGTGATGAAAGATGCGACAGAGCTGGAACTCCTTACCATTCCGTCCTCTGTCTTTAGGGGGTGCAGGGGGTCTTTAGGGGAGATAGCAGGTCAACAGTAGATGTCACATAGAAGTGGTGTACATCATCTGAAAGCTGGGAACCTGAAGATTAATTTGAGATGCTGCTCAATAATTAAGATAAATTGATTAAAAGTGTATAAGTGTTTAGAACATTCTGATAGAAGTATATGATGGTCATTCCCATGCTCTATTATGTCTCATAAGTTGTTGCAGCTGCAATTTTGGGCTTGATACCATTTGTTTCACAGATTTGGTGCTAAATTTTACCATTTTTTACCACTGGAGAATTAATAAAAATGATCAATAATTCCTCAAAAATACCACATTAAGACACCAAGACGTTGAGGGACACCGTAGAAAAAGCCATGCTGTGATTTGGTATCAAAAACCTTTGACATTTGGAGATTCTGCAAGAATTGCATTTTTCAGCGATAGATGGCGAGCACTTCTGTTATGCAAACTGCTCAGAAACCCCCTTATTGTCAATCTAGCTAGGAAAGCCATCCATCCTCTGAATGCTCTAGGTCTGTAGTTTGTGGCTGTAAAGTTTCATGAGGCTGTGATTATCCTAGAGGTCACCACAGGTCATTTTATACAGTGAGGTCAAGTGTCAAAAACATGGTTTCACTACAATGAAATGTCTGACTGATGAAAGAGTCTCAGCTTTACAGTGACACCCAATTTATGTAATTCAAGACTGTTTAGGGACCCCAGTGTGCAGAAATATTCAGATACACCATTTTAGAATAGGAGACAATAACACATTTATACTGCATGTGATTATCATAAAGTGGGCAT
Source organism: Sebastes umbrosus (assembly GCF_015220745.1). NCBI lineage: Eukaryota > Metazoa > Chordata > Actinopteri > Perciformes > Sebastidae > Sebastes > Sebastes umbrosus. Next base: position 28,696,356 of record NC_051283.1, on the reverse strand, counting down.
GTCTGTAAAGGGGACACTCGTAGGTACCCATAGAAACCATTCTCACTCACATGTCTTGAGGTCAGAGTTCAAGGGACCCCTTTGAAAATGGCCATGATTGTTTTATGTTATTTAGCGTTCTTCGCTGGCGGGGCGTCGGAGTATGTTGGTGGTTTGATCCTCGGCTCCCACTGTCTGCATGTCGAAGTGTCCTCAAGCGAATACTGAACCCCAAGTTGCTCCCCGGGCGCTTCACAGCAGCCTACTGCTCCTAAAATGCGTAGGATGGGTTAAACGCAGAGGTCAAATTTCAAATGTGATGATTGTAACAGAATTTAAGTTTTTTAAGTTTTATTTTTTAAAATTAAATTAAAAAAACAACAACTATATAGATCAGTAGGGCTGTCAAAGCGGTAATAACATGTTAACGCAAATATGTTTTAACGACACTAATTTCTCACAACTTGAGATTTTTAGGTTATAGCGGCTCAGTTTTAAAGCTACAGTGGAGATACTGGTATGATATGAAACTACACAAACTTACACTAAGTTTTGGTGAGGAAAAACTGTCACGGCCATTTCCAAAGGGGTCCCTTGACCTCTGACCTCCAGATATGTGAATGTAAATGGGTTCTATGGGTACCCACGAGTCTCCCCTTTACAGACATGCCCACTTTATTATAATCACATGCAGTTTGGGGGCAAGTCATAGTCAAGTCAGCACACACTGACAGCTGTTGTTGCCTGTTGGGCTGCAGTTTGCCATGTTATGATTTGAGCATATTGTTTTATGCTAAATGCAGTACCTGTGAGGGTTTCTGGACAATATCTGTCATTGTTTTGTGTTGTTAATTGATTTACAATAATAAATATAAACATTCATTTGCATAAAACAAGCATATTTTCCCTCCCATGTTGATTAATACTTAACAAATCTCCCTTTAAGGTGCATTTTGAGCAATGTGCGATTAATTTGCGATTAATTATGGAAAATCATGCGATCAATCATGATTAAATATTTGAATCAATTGACAGTCCTAATCAGTATATGCATAACCCGTTCATATGTGCATTTACAGACTTTTCTTTACCCCTCAGTGGACAGTGACACTTGTTGCCAAGTAATGGGCAAATAATGAAGGAAATAAACAAATGTACAAATGAAGACAGAAGCAGACTCTGGTAAATAAAGTAGTTATTTAAAAGCAACCATTGTTATTTCAACAAACCTTGACTACTCTTTTTATGCTCCTAGTGTGGAACATTTTTTCATAATCCTATAGTACAGTTTAACTCATCTCTTTCTGTCATCCGTCAGGATAAACTAGTATATAAAGGTACTTGATCTCCTGAAAAATACGTACATACATGTGTAGTATGTATATGCATACGTATCCATAAATATGCACATCTAAAAGGAAAAAATGCATATTTTATATTTCATATCATATATTCCATGATATATTTGTTGATTTGTTTGCAGACCACAAAAACTATTGTGCTGTTTCACCATCACACAGATGAACCGGTCTGATCTAGTTAAAGGTTCAAATGGATTATATACAACTTTAAGTTGTGTTTATATGACAATTAGTTATTTCTTTTTTTAAATCTATTTGTTCATCTGTAAGAATTCTTGTGTTTACATTGTATGTAAAGTGTTTAATTTGTTGGTAACACTACACACTATGTTGCTCCCCCTTATTTACCATTCATAAGCTGTATATAAATATTTAATAAAGGCTTTATGACACAAAATAAATGAATCATAATCACATATCAGGACATTTGAAGTGTTTATATATACACTATAAGGTATTTGTAATTTTGTTTCCCCTAAAGTAGCTTCAAATTAGGAAAAATCATATATGACTGTGTCACATATATAATCTGTATCATCTTGTTTCAACTCTTCATTGCAGATGTATGATGTTTCTGTGAGTTGAATATTGAAATATTCACATTCCAAGACTCCCCCAAATAATTTTGACATATTTGGTGTCTGTGAAAACTTTCAAATAAATGAGGTTTTCAATGAAACAGAATGAGGCAAAAAAAATTCAGTTATGATTAATTTATTGATTGAGAAGTTATTATATTATTTCATAAATTATGTTTAAGTGCAAATGTTTACAATCACAAACATTCATAAATTTATAATACTAGTAATTACAATAAACTATAGAATAAGCTATTTACATCATTTCATATAATCACAAAGTTTCCTTCAATATTAAGAACTTAATTTAAACGATGGACAGAAGAAGTGTGGCATCTTTGCACACACACACACACACACACACATACACATGCACGCACTCACACATCATAAGTGCAATAACTTGACCTGAAATCAATCTAGAGATAATTTTCTGTTGTTCGCTCGATGTACAATCTAACTCACGCATGCACACAATAAATACAATAATAAATACAATTGTTTACACCTATTCAAAAGATTAAATATCAGCCATCTTTGCCACTGCTACTGATTAGTGAAAGTAATTATTCAAATTTTGACCCTTCCTCTCCTTTCTTTGATCTGCCTTCTCTGACTGTTAAAAGAAAATTATTGAAGATTTATAATTTATACATACACATGATAAATTGGATAAGTAAAATAATACATTTAAATAATAACTATATCTTTGTATGCAACAGGTAAACTATGAGTTCATCATTCCTGACATGCTGATGTAGCTGTACTGTGTTGCTCCTTATAGAAGCATAGCAGCTATGACAGCCACCGTGACAGAAATGAGACTGATTTTGTTGTTGATTGCAGCTGCTGTTGCTGTTGTTGCTGTTGATGATGTTGTTGACGTAGTTGATGCTGCTCCGGCTCCTGTTGTTGTTGTTGCTGCTGTTGTTGTTGTTGTTGCTGTTGTTGTTGCTGTTGGTGTTGCGTTTGGTGGAGCTCCCGGTGGAGCTCCCGGTGGTCCTCCCGTTGCTGTTGGTGTATTTCCGGCTCGAATTGTTCCTGCTGCATTTGCTGCCGCTTTTGCTGCTTTTGCTGCCGCTCGTGCTGTTGACGCCATTATTGCCGTGTTTCCTACTTCTGAAGCGTCCTCTATTGTTTCTGCTATAAGTGCTGTTGCTCCTGCCACTTCTGCCACAGTTTCTGTTGTGGCTAATGCTGAACGAGCTGTCGCTGGCAATTTTGCTGCTTGTTCCGCTGTGACTTCTGATACTGCTTTTGATGTTTCTTCTGCTGCTTCTGCCAATTGTTTTGCAGCTGCTGCAATTTCTTTTGGTGTCTTTGCTTTTGCTGCCGCTCTTGCTGCCCCTGCTGCTTTTAATGCCGCCTCTGCTCTAGGTGATTGCCCTGCTCGCATTGCTGCTAGTGCTGCTGCGTTTGCTGCGTCTGCTGCCTGTTTGGCTGCCAGTGCTGCAAATGTTACAGGTGCTAGTCCTGCTTCTAATAATTCGGCAACTCTAGCTGCTACTACTGCAGCACTTATTGCACCTTGTACTTCGGATGGTGGTGCTCCAGCAGCTACTGCTGCTGAGGCTGCCAGTGCTGCTGCTGCTGCTGCTGCTGCTGTGGCTGTTGACTGTGCTGCTGCATTTTGCTGCTCTGTGAGTGGTGCTGCTGTTGTTGTTGCTGCTGCTGTTGTTGCCGTGTTTGGGCTTGATGTTGTACTTGTTGCTGTCCCTAGAGGCGCTCCTGCTGCTTTTGCTGCTGCTATTGCTTCTTTTGCTGCTTCTGCTGCTTTTGCTGCTTGGGCTGCTACTTCTGCTGCGATTCCTGCTGTTGATGCCAGTATTGCTGTGTTGTTTGCTGCTGCAGCGTTCCCTATTGTTCCTGCTATAACTGCTGTTGCTTCTGCCAAATCTGCCACAGTTTCTGCCATGGCTAATGCTGAACGAGCTATCGCTGGCAATTTTGCTGCTTCGTCCGCTGTGACTTCTAATGTTTTTGATGCTTCTTCTGCTGCTTTTGCCACTTGTTTTGCCGCTGCTGCAATTGCTTCTGGTGATGTCGCATTTGCTGCCGCTCTTGCTGCCGATGCTGCTTTTTTTGCCGCCGTTGCTCTAGGTGATGGCCCTGCTTGCTCTGCTGCTTGTGCTGCTGCCTCTGCTGCCTCTGCCGCCAGTTTGGCTGCTTGTGCTACCAATGCTACTGATGCTTTTCCTTCTAATAATAATTCGGCAGCTCTAGCTGCGTTGTCTGCAGCATCGATTGCATCTTCTACTACTGGGGTTAGTGGTGCTCCAGCAGCAGCTGCTGTTGAGGCTGCCAGTGCTGTTGCTGCTGCTGCTGCTGCTGTAGCTGTGGCAGCTGCTGCAATATCTTCCTCTGTGTGTGGTGGTGCTCCTTGTGGTCCTGTTGTAGGGCGTGGTGGTGCTCCTGGTGCACTGATGTCTGCACGTGGGAGTGCGGCTCCTGCAGCTGTTGCTGTTGCTAATGCAGAGCTTGCTGATACCTTTGCTGCTGCTTCCATTATTGCTGCAATATCCCCTGTTGCTGCTCTTCCAATGGCTAATAATGCTGTCAATGCTGTTGCTTCTGCCATTTCTGCCGCTGCTTGTGCTGCTGATATTGATACTGCCGCTGGCCCACGGGCGGATGCTAATTCTGTTTCTAATATTTGCGCTGCATCCATTGATTTATTAGCCACTGTTTCTGCAGCTTTTGCAGCTTCTGCAATTGCTGTCAAGTTACCCGAGGCTGCCGTTGTTGCTGCTGTTGCTGCTTCTTCAGCAGCCTTTGCGGCTATTGATGATGTATTTGCCAGTCGTGCAAGGACTTCTCTGGTTGAATTTGGTGCTGTTGTTGCTGCTTGTACTGCTGCTGCTGCGGCTGCTGCTGCCACGTTGGCAGCTATTGTTGCTGCACGTGCTACAAAAACTGCTGATCCTCTTCCTTCTGTCAATAATTCAACAGCTCTGGCTGCCTGCATTGCAGCATCAACTGCCGCTTTTGCAGCTGTGAATGATGTTTCTCCAGCAACCACTGAAGTGGCTCCTGCTGCTGCTGCTGCTACAGAAGCTGCTGCTGATGCTGCAGAAGCTGCTGCTGCTGTCACTGTGGCTAAATCTGTTGTGGGTGGTGCTATAGTTGTGGTTGGTGCTGTAGTTGTGGTTGGTGCTATAGGTACAGCTACATTTGGAGCTGCTGCTGCTGCTGCTTTTGCTGCAGCTGTTGCTACTACTGAGGCGATAGCTGCAGCCTTTGCTGCATTTATTGCCTCTTTTGCTCTTTCTGTGGATACTACTGCCAAATTAGCTGCTGTATCTCTTGTTGGTGCTGCAGCAACTTCTGCTGCGGTTTCAGCTACTATTGCAGTTCTGTTTGCCGTTACTGCTGCCATTGCTGCTGCTGTCTCAGCTGCATCTACTGCTAATTTTATAGCGGCTGCTGTTTCTGCTGGTATTGATCCTATGGATGGTGCTTCAATTAATGCTTTTAGTGCCTTTGATGCTTCTTCTGCTTCTGTTGCTGCTATTGTTGCAGCTCTTATGGCAGCTGCTACAGTTTCTGGTGTTGTGTCTGATTCTCTAATGTTTGCTGCTAATCTTGCTGCTGTTGCTGCTGCTGTTGCTGCGTTTGTTGCTTTTACTGCTGCGGCAAGTGCTTTTTGTCCCAATGCTGCTGTTGCTGCTGGTGCTGCTGTTAGTGCTTCTATTGCTGCCGTTGTAGCTGCTATAGCTGCATCTGCTGCATCTGTTGCTGCTTCTGCTGCCACTTGTGGTGAAACTTCCCCTTCTATTAGTGCCATGGCAGCAGCAACTGCTGCTAGTGCAGCTTTTGAAGCATTTTCTGCAGCTGCTGATGTTTCTCCAGCAGTGGCTAAAGTTGTCGCTGCTGCTATTGCTGCCGCCGCTGATGCTGCAGCTGTTGCTGCTGTGGCTGCTGCTGTTGTTGATCGTGCAGTTGTTGGTAGTGGTAGTGATGCATTTGTTGACAAGTCTACAGTAGTGGATGTATTTGTCTCTGCTGCGGCAAAAGTGGCTGCTACCGCAGCAGCAGCTGCTGCTTTTCCTGCAACTGCAGCTGCGTTTGCTGCTGCTGATGCTCCCTTAGCTATTTCAGCTGCTTCTGTTGCCTTTCCAGCTGCTGTTTCTTCAGTTGTTGCATTTAAAGCCACTGCTGCAGATTCTGTTGCTGATTTTGCTATAGTTGCTGTTTCAATTGCCAGTTCTGCTGCTGTTTCTGCAACACCAATTAATATTTGTGTTATTGGTGTTTCCATAATTGTTCCACTTGTTAGGTTTTTAACTGCTCTTACTGCCGCACGTAGTGCTGCTAGAGCTCTTGCTGCTTCTGCTGCTGCCTCTGTTGCAGCTTTTATAGCTGCTTTTGCAGTTTCTGTTGTGTTTGCAGATGCAGCCATTGCTGCTGCCTCTGCTGCTTTATCTGCTGCAGCTGATACATTTTGCGATGCCTTTGCAAGTACTTCTGCTACTTCCTGTGTTAATGCTGGTGTTGTTTCAATTGCTTTTTTCGCTGCATTTGCTGCTACTTTGGCTGCTTCTGTTGCATTTCTTGCAAATTCTGCTGCCAACATTGGTGATACCGATCCATTTAATACTCCTGCAGAAATTAATGCTGCATCTTGTGCAGCTGCAGCAGCAGCTACTGCAGCTCTTGCTGCTTCTCTCGCGAAGGGTCCAGGAGCGGCTGCTGTTGCTGCTGTTGCTGCTGTTGCTGCTGCTGCTGCTGCCATCCCTGCTGCTGCTGCTGTTGCTGCTGCTGTTGTTGCTGCTGTCACATTTTCTGCAGGCTTTTGAGGTGATACTAGAGACAGGGCCGCTGCCGCAGCAGCTGCAGCTGCCTTTGCTGCTTCCTTGGCTTTTTCAGCAGCTTCTGTTGCCTTTTCAGCTGCTGTTATTTCAGTTGTTGTGTTATCAGCAGATGCTGCGGCTTCTGCTGCTGTTTTTGCTATAATTGCTGTTTCTGCAGCCAATGTTACTGCTGGTTCAGTGTTTACTCCAGTTTGGTTTTTAGCTGCTCTTACTGCCGCACGTAGTGCTGCTAGAGCTCTTGCTGCTTCTGCTGTTGCCTCTGTTGCAGCTGTTAATGCTGCTTTTGCATTTTCTGGTGTGTTTGCAGATGCAGCCATTGCTGCTGCCTCTGCTGCTTTATCTGCTGCAGCTGATACATTTTGTGATGCCTTTACAATTTCTTCTGCTACATCTGGTTTTAATGCTTGTGTTGTTTCAATTGCTTTTTTTGCTGCACTTGCTGCTACTTTGGCTGCTTCTGCTGCTTTTCTTGCAAATTCTGCTGCCATCATTGGTGATACTGATCCATTTTTTACTCCTGCCGAAGCGAATGCTGCATCTTTTGCAGCTGCAGCAGCAGCTACTGCAGCTCTTGCTGCTTCAATAGCGGGGGGTCCAGGAGCGGCCGCTGCTGCTGCTGTTGCTGCTGTTGCTGATGCTGCCGCTGCTATTGCTGCTGTTGCTGCTGTTGCTGCTGCTGTCGCACTTGCTGCAGGTGCACGTGATGCTATAGACAGGGCCTCTGCCGCAATAGTTTCAGCTGCCTTTGCTGCTTCCTTAGCTTTATCAGCTGCTTCTGTTGCCTTTTCAGCTGCTGTTATTTCAGTTGTTGTGTTATCAGCAGCTGCTGTGGCTTCTGCTGCTGTATTTGCTATAGTTGCGGTTTCTGTAGCGAGTTCTAATGTTGGTTCCGCGTTTACTCCAGTTGGGTTTTTAACTGCTTTTACTGCCGCAAGTAGTGCTGCTAGAGCTCTTGCTGCTTTTGCTGTAGCCTCTGTTGCAGCTTTTGTAGCTGCTTTTGCAGTTTCTGGTGTGTTTGCAGATGCAGCCATTGCTGCTGCCTCTGCTGCTTTATCTGCTGCAGCTGATACATTTTTTAATGCCTCTGCAAGTTCTTCTGCTACATTTGTTTTTAATGCTGTTGTTGTTTCAATTGCTTTTTTTGCTGCACTTGCTGCTACTTTGGCTGCTTCTGCTGCTTTTCTTGCAAATTCTGCTGCCATCATTGGTGATACTGATCCATTTTTTACTCCTGCCGAAGCTAATGCTGCATCTTTTGCAGCTGCAGCAGCAGCTACTGCAGCTCTTGCTGCTTCAATAGCGGGGGGTCCAGGAGCGGCCGCTGCTGCTGCTGTTGCTGCTGTTGCTGATGCTGCCGCTGCTATTGCTGCTGCTGCTGCTGTTGTTGCTGCTGTCGCACTTGCTGCAGGTGCACGTGATGCTATAGACAGGGCCTCTGCCGCAGCAGCTTCAGCTGCCTTTGCTGCTTCCTTAGCTTTATCAGCTGCTTCTGTTGCCTTTTCAGCTGCTGCTATTTCAGTTGTTGTGTTATCAGCAGCTGCTGCGGCTTCTGCTGCTGTTTTTGCTTGAGTTGCTGTGTCTGCAGCCAGTTGTACTGCTGTTTCCGCGTTTACTCCAGTTTGGTTTTTAGCTGCTGTTACTGCCGCAAGTAGTGCTGCTAGAGCTCTTGCTGCTTTTGCTGTAGCCTCAGTTGCAGCTTTTGTAGCTGCTTTTGCAGTTTCTGGTGTGTTTGCAGATGCAGCCATTGCTGCTGCCTCTGCTGCTTTATCTGCTGCAGCTGATACATTTTGTAATGCCTTTGCAAGTTCTTTTGCTACTTGTGGTTCTAATACTTGTGTTTTTTCAATTGCTTTTTTTGCTGCACTTGCTGCTACTTTGGCTGCTTCTGCTGCTTTTCTTGCAAATTCTGCTGCCATCGTTGGTGATACTGATCCATTTTTTACTCCTGCCGAAGCTAATGCTGCCTCTTTTGCAGCTTCAGCAGCAGCTACTGCAGCTCTTGCTGCTTCAATAGCGAAGGGTCCAGTAGTGGCTGCTGCTGCTGTTGTTGCTGTTGCTGATGCTGCCGCTGCTATTGCTGCTGTTGCTGCTGTTGTTGCTGCTGTCGCACTTGCTGCAGGTGCACGTGATGCTATAGACAGGGCCTCTGCCGCAATAGTTTCAGCTGCCTTTGCTGCTTCCTTAGCTTTATCAGCTGCTTCTGTTGCCTTTTCAGCTGCTGTTCTTTCAGTTGTTGTGTTATCAGCAGCTGCTGCGTCTTCTGCTGCTGTATTTGCTATAGTTGCGGTTTCTGTAGCGAGTTCTAATGTTGGTTCCGCGTTTACTCCAGTTGGGTTTTTAACTGCTTTTACTGCCGCAAGTAGTGCTGCTAGAGCTCTTGTTGCTTTTGCTGTAGCCTCTGTTGCAGCTTTTGTAGCTGCTTTTGCAGTTTCTGGTGTGTTTGCAGATGCAGCCATTGCTGCTGCCTCTGCTGCTTTATCTGCTGCAGCTGATACATTTTTTAATGCCTCTGCAAGTTCTTCTGCTACTTCTGTTTTTAATGCTGTTGTTGTTTCAATTGCTTTTTTTGCTGCACTTGCTGCTACTTTGGCTGCTTCTGCTGCTTTTCTTGCAAATTCTGCTGCCATCATTGGTGATACTGATCCATTTTTTACTCCTGCCGAAGCTAATGCTGCCTCTTTTGCAGCTTCAGCAGCAGCTACTGCAGCTCTTGCTGCTTCAATAGCGGGGGGTCCAGGAGCGGCCGCTGCTGCTGCTGTTGCTGCTGTTGCTGATGCTGCCGCTGCTATTGCTGCTGCTGCTGCTGTTGTTGCTGCTGTCGCACTTGCTGCAGGTGCACGTGATGCTATAGACAGGGCCTCTGCCGCAGCAGCTTCAGCTGCCTTTGCTGCTTCCTTAGCTTTATCAGCTGCTTCTGTTGCCTTTTCAGCTGCTGCTATTTCAGTTGTTGTGTTATCAGCAGCTGCTGCGGCTTCTGCTGCTGTTTTTGCTTGAGTTGCTGTGTCTGCAGCCAGTTGTACTGCTGTTTCCGCGTTTACTCCAGTTTGGTTTTTAGCTGCTGTTACTGCCGCAAGTAGTGCTGCTAGAGCTCTTGCTGCTTTTGCTGTAGCCTCAGTTGCAGCTTTTGTAGCTGCTTTTGCAGTTTCTGGTGAGTTTGCAGATGCAGCCATTGCTGCTGCCTCTGCTGCTTTATCTGCTGCAGCTGATACATTTTGTAATGCCTTTGCAAGTTCTTTTGCTACTTGTGGTTCTAATACTTGTGTTTTTTCAATTGCTTTTTTTGCTGCACTTGCTGCTACTTTGGCTGCTTCTGCTGCTTTTCTTGCAAATTCTGCTGCCATCGTTGGTGATACTGATCCATTTTTTACTCCTGCCGAAGCTAATGCTGCCTCTTTTGCAGCTTCAGCAGCAGCTACTGCAGCTCTTGCTGCTTCAATAGCGAAGGGTCCAGTAGTGGCTGCTGCTGCTGTTGTTGCTGTTGCTGATGCTGCCGCTGCTATTGCTGCTGTTGCTGCTGTTGTTGCTGCTGTCGCACTTGCTGCAGGTGCACGTGATGCTATAGACAGGGCCTCTGCCGCAATAGTTTCAGCTGCCTTTGCTGCTTCCTTAGCTTTATCAGCTGCTTCTGTTGCCTTTTCAGCTGCTGTTCTTTCAGTTGTTGTGTTATCAGCAGCTGCTGCGTCTTCTGCTGCTGTATTTGCTATAGTTGCGGTTTCTGTAGCGAGTTCTAATGTTGGTTCCGCGTTTACTCCAGTTGGGTTTTTAACTGCTTTTACTGCCGCAAGTAGTGCTGCTAGAGCTCTTGCTGCTTTTGCTGTAGCCTCTGTTGCAGCTTTTGTAGCTGCTTTTGCAGTTTCTGGTGTGTTTGCAGATGCAGCCATTGCTGCTGCCTCTGCTGCTTTATCTGCTGCAGCTGATACATTTTTTAATGCCTCTGCAAGTTCTTCTGCTACTTCTGTTTTTAATGCTGTTGTTGTTTCAATTGCTTTTTTTGCTGCACTTGCTGCTACTTTGGCTGCTTCTGCTGCTTTTCTTGCAAATTCTGCTGCCATCATTGGTGATACTGATCCATTTTTTACTCCTGCCGAAGCTAATGCTGCCTCTTTTGCAGCTTCAGCAGCAGCTACTGCAGCTCTTGCTGCTTCAATAGCGGGGGGTCCAGGAGCGGCCGCTGCTGCTGCTGTTGCTGCTGTTGCTGATGCTGCCGCTGCTATTGCTGCTGCTGCTGCTGTTGTTGCTGCTGTCGCACTTGCTGCAGGTGCACGTGATGCTATAGACAGGGCCTCTGCCGCAGCAGCTTCAGCTGCCTTTGCTGCTTCCTTAGCTTTATCAGCTGCTTCTGTTGCCTTTTCAGCTGCTGCTATTTCAGTTGTTGTGTTATCAGCAGCTGCTGCGGCTTCTGCTGCTGTTTTTGCTTGAGTTGCTGTGTCTGCAGCCAGTTGTACTGCTGTTTCCGCGTTTACTCCAGTTTGGTTTTTAGCTGCTGTTACTGCCGCAAGTAGTGCTGCTAGAGCTCTTGCTGCTTTTGCTGTAGCCTCAGTTGCAGCTTTTGTAGCTGCTTTTGCAGTTTCTGGTGAGTTTGCAGATGCAGCCATTGCTGCTGCCTCTGCTGCTTTATCTGCTGCAGCTGATACATTTTGTAATGCCTTTGCAAGTTCTTTTGCTACTTGTGGTTCTAATACTTGTGTTTTTTCAATTGCTTTTTTTGCTGCACTTGCTGCTACTTTGGCTGCTTCTGCTGCTTTTCTTGCAAATTCTGCTGCCATCGTTGGTGATACTGATCCATTTTTTACTCCTGCCGAAGCTAATGCTGCCTCTTTTGCAGCTTCAGCAGCAGCTACTGCAGCTCTTGCTGCTTCAATAGCGAAGGGTCCAGTAGTGGCTGCTGCTGCTGTTGTTGCTGTTGCTGATGCTGCCGCTGCTATTGCTGCTGTTGCTGCTGTTGTTGCTGCTGTCGCACTTGCTGCAGGTGCACGTGATGCTATAGACAGGGCCTCTGCCGCAATAGTTTCAGCTGCCTTTGCTGCTTCCTTAGCTTTATCAGCTGCTTCTGTTGCCTTTTCAGCTGCTGTTCTTTCAGTTGTTGTGTTATCAGCAGCTGCTGCGTCTTCTGCTGCTGTATTTGCTATAGTTGCGGTTTCTGTAGCGAGTTCTAATGTTGGTTCCGCGTTTACTCCAGTTGGGTTTTTAACTGCTTTTACTGCCGCAAGTAGTGCTGCTAGAGCTCTTGCTCCTTTTGCTGTAGCCTCTGTTGCAGCTTTTGTAGCTGCTTTTGCAGTTTCTGGTGTGTTTGCAGATGCAGCCATTGCTGCTGCCTCTGCTGCTTTATCTGCTGCAGCTGATACATTTTTTAATGCCTCTGCAAGTTCTTCTGCTACTTCTGTTTTTAATGCTGTTGTTGTTTCAATTGCTTTTTTTGCTGCACTTGCTGCTACTTTGGCTGCTTCTGCTGCTTTTCTTGCAAATTCTGCTGCCATCATTGGTGATACTGATCCATTTTTTACTCCTGCCGAAGCTAATGCTGCATCTTTTGCAGCTGCAGCAGCAGCTACTGCAGCTCTTGCTGCTTCAATAGCGGGGGGTCCAGGAGCGGCCGCTGCTGCTGCTGTTGCTGCTGTTGCTGATGCTGCCGCTGCTATTGCTGCTGCTGCTGCTGTTGTTGCTGCTGTCGCACTTGCTGCAGGTGCACGTGATGCTATAGACAGGGCCTCTGCCGCAGCAGCTTCAGCTGCCTTTGCTGCTTCCTTAGCTTTATCAGCTGCTTCTGTTGCCTTTTCAGCTGCTGCTATTTCAGTTGTTGTGTTATCAGCAGCTGCTGCGGCTTCTGCTGCTGTTTTTGCTTGAGTTGCTGTGTCTGCAGCCAGTTGTACTGCTGTTTCCGCGTTTACTCCAGTTTGGTTTTTAGCTGCTGTTACTGCCGCAAGTAGTGCTGCTAGAGCTCTTGCTGCTTTTGCTGTAGCCTCAGTTGCAGCTTTTGTAGCTGCTTTTGCAGTTTCTGGTGTGTTTGCAGATGCAGCCATTGCTGCTGCCTCTGCTGCTTTATCTGCTGCAGCTGATACATTTTGTAATGCCTTTGCAAGTTCTTTTGCTACTTGTGGTTCTAATACTTGTGTTTTTTCAATTGCTTCTTTTGCTGCACTTGCTGCTACTTTGGCTGCTTCTGCTGCTTTTCTTGCAAATTCTGCTGCCATCGTTGGTGATACTGATCCATTTTTTACTCCTGCCGAAGCTAATGCTGCCTCTTTTGCAGCTTCAGCAGCAGCTACTGCAGCTCTTGCTGCTTCAATAGCGAAGGGTCCAGTAGTGGCTGCTGCTGCTGTTGTTGCTGTTGCTGATGCTGCCGCTGCTATTGCTGCTGTTGCTGCTGTTGTTGCTGCTGTCGCACTTGCTGCAGGTGCACGTGATGCTATAGACAGGGCCTCTGCCGCAATAGTTTCAGCTGCCTTTGCTGCTTCCTTAGCTTTATCAGCTGCTTCTGTTGCCTTTTCAGCTGCTGTTCTTTCAGTTGTTGTGTTATCAGCAGCTGCTGCGTCTTCTGCTGCTGTATTTGCTATAGTTGCGGTTTCTGTAGCGAGTTCTAATGTTGGTTCCGCGTTTACTCCAGTTGGGTTTTTAACTGCTTTTACTGCCGCAAGTAGTGATGCTAGAGCTCTTGCTGCTTTTGCTGTAGCCTCTGTTGCAGCTTTTGTAGCTGCTTTTGCAGTTTCTGGTGTGTTTGCAGATGCAGCCATTGCTGCTGCCTCTGCTGCTTTATCTGCTGCAGCTGATACATTTTTTAATGCCTCTGCAAGTTCTTCTGCTACTTCTGTTTTTAATGCTGTTGTTGTTTCAATTGCTTTTTTTGCTGCACTTGCTGCTACTTTGGCTGCTTCTGCTGCTTTTCTTGCAAATTCTGCTGCCATCATTGGTGATACTGATCCATTTTTTACTCCTGCCGAAGCTAATGCTGCCTCTTTTGCAGCTTCAGCAGCAGCTACTGCAGCTCTTGCTGCTTCAATAGCGGGGGGTCCAGGAGCGGCCGCTGCTGCTGCTGTTGCTGCTGTTGCTGATGCTGCCGCTGCTATTGCTGCTGCTGCTGCTGTTGTTGCTGCTGTCGCACTTGCTGCAGGTGCACGTGATGCTATAGACAGGGCCTCTGCCGCAGCAGCTTCAGCTGCCTTTGCTGCTTCCTTAGCTTTATCAGCTGCTTCTGTTGCCTTTTCAGCTGCTGCTATTTCAGTTGTTGTGTTATCAGCAGCTGCTGCGGCTTCTGCTGCTGTTTTTGCTTGAGTTGCTGTGTCTGCAGCCAGTTGTACTGCTGTTTCCGCGTTTACTCCAGTTTGGTTTTTAGCTGCTGTTACTGCCGCAAGTAGTGCTGCTAGAGCTCTTGCTGCTTTTGCTGTAGCCTCAGTTGCAGCTTTTGTAGCTGCTTTTGCAGTTTCTGGTGAGTTTGCAGATGCAGCCATTGCTGCTGCCTCTGCTGCTTTATCTGCTGCAGCTGATACATTTTGTAATGCCTTTGCAAGTTCTTTTGCTACTTGTGGTTCTAATACTTGTGTTTTTTCAATTGCTTTTTTTTGCTGCACTTGCTGCTACTTTGGCTGCTTCTGCTGCTTTTCTTGCAAATTCTGCTGCCATCGTTGGTGATACTGATCCATTTTTTACTCCTGCCGAAGCTAATGCTGCCTCTTTTGCAGCTTCAGCAGCAGCTACTGCAGCTCTTGCTGCTTCAATAGCGAAGGGTCCAGTAGTGGCTGCTGCTGCTGTTGTTGCTGTTGCTGATGCTGCCGCTGCTATTGCTGCTGTTGCTGCTGTTGTTGCTGCTGTCGCACTTGCTGCAGGTGCACGTGATGCTATAGACAGGGCCTCTGCCGCAATAGTTTCAGCTGCCTTTGCTGCTTCCTTAGCTTTATCAGCTGCTTCTGTTGCCTTTTCAGCTGCTGTTCTTTCAGTTGTTGTGTTATCAGCAGCTGCTGCGTCTTCTGCTGCTGTATTTGCTATAGTTGCGGTTTCTGTAGCGAGTTCTAATGTTGGTTCCGCGTTTACTCCAGTTGGGTTTTTAACTGCTTTTACTGCCGCAAGTAGTGCTGCTAGAGCTCTTGCTGCTTTTGCTGTAGCCTCTGTTGCAGCTTTTGTAGCTGCTTTTGCAGTTTCTGGTGTGTTTGCAGATGCAGCCATTGCTGCTGCCTCTGCTGCTTTATCTGCTGCAGCTGATACATTTTTTAATGCCTCTGCAAGTTCTTCTGCTACTTCTGTTTTTAATGCTGTTGTTGTTTCAATTGCTTTTTTTGCTGCACTTGCTGCTACTTTGGCTGCTGCTGCTGCTTTTCTTGCAAATTCTGCTGCCATCATTGGTGATACTGATCCATTTTTTACTCCTGCCGAAGCTAATGCTGCATCTTTTGCAGCTGCAGCAGCAGCTACTGCAGCTCTTGCTGCTTCAATAGCGGGGGGTCCAGGAGCGGCCGCTGCTGCTGCTGTTGCTGCTGTTGCTGATGCTGCCGCTGCTATTGCTGCTGCTGCTGCTGTTGTTGCTGCTGTCGCACTTGCTGCAGGTGCATGTGATGCTATAGACAGGGCCTCTGCCGCAGCAGCTTCAGCTGCCTTTGCTGCTTCCTTAGCTTTATCAGCTGCTTCTGTTGCCTTTTCAGCTGCTGCTATTTCAGTTGTTGTGTTATCAGCAGCTGCTGCGGCTTCTGCTGCTGTTTTTGCTTGAGTTGCTGTGTCTGCAGCCAGTTGTACTGCTGTTTCCGCGTTTACTCCAGTTTGGTTTTTAGCTGCTGTTACTGCCGCAAGTAGTGCTGCTAAAGCTCTTGCTGCTTTTGCTGTAGCCTCAGTTGCAGCTTTTGTAGCTGCTTTTGCAGTTTCTGGTGTGTTTGCAGATGCAGCCATTGCTGCTGCCTCTGCTGCTTTATCTGCTGCAGCTGATACATTTTGTAATGCCTTTGCAAGTTCTTTTGCTACTTGTGGTTCTAATACTTGTGTTTTTTCAATTGCTTTTTTTGCTGCACTTGCTGCTACCTTGGCTGCTTCTGCTGCTTTTCTTGCAAATTCTGCTGCCATCATTGGTGATACTGATCCATTTTTTACTCCTGCCGAAGCTAATGCTGCCTCTTTTGCAGCTTCAGCAGCAGCTACTGCAGCTCTTGCTGCTTCAATAGCGAAGGGTCCAGTAGTGGCTGCTGCTGCTGTTGTTGCTGTTGCTGATGCTGCCGCTGCTATTGCTGCTATTGCTGCTGTTGTTGCTGCTGTCGCACTTGCTGCAGGTGCACGTGATGCTATAGACAGGGCCTCTGCCGCAATAGTTTCAGCTGCCTTTGCTGCTTCCTTAGCTTTATCAGCTGCTTCTGTTGCCTTTTCAGCTGCTGTTCTTTCAGTTGTTGTGTTATCAGCAGCTGCTGCGGCTTCTGCTGCTGTATTTGCTATAGTTGCGGTTTCTGTAGTGAGTTCTAATGTTGGTTCCGCGTTTACTCCAGTTGGGTTTTTAACTGCTTTTACTGCCGCAAGTAGTGCTGCTAGAGCTCCTGCTGCTTTTGCTGTAGCCTCTGTTGCAGCTTTTGTAGCTGCTTTTGCAGTTTCTGGTGTGTTTGCAGATGCAGCCATTGCTGCTGCCTCTGCTGCTTTATCTGCTGCAGCTGATACATTTTTTAATGCCTCTGCAAGTTCTTCTGCTACTTCTGTTTTTAATGCTGTTGTTGTTTCAATTGCTTTTTTTGCTGCACTTGCTGCTACTTTGGCTGCTTCTGCTGCTTTTCTTGCAAATTCTGCTGCCATCATTGGTGATACTGATCCATTTTTTACTCCTGCCGAAGCTAATGCTGCATCTTTTGCAGCTGCAGCAGCAGCTACTGCAGCTCTTGCTGCTTCAATAGCGGGGGGTCCAGGAGCGGCCGCTGCTGCTGCTGTTGCTGCTGTTGCTGATGCTGCCGCTGCTATTGCTGCTGCTGCTGCTGTTGTTGCTGCTGTCGCACTTGCTGCCGGTGCACGTGATGCTATAGACAGGGCCTCTGCCGCAGCAGCTTCAGCTGCCTTTGCTGCTTCCTTAGCTTTATCAGCTGCTTCTGTTGCCTTTTCAGCTGCTGCTATTTCAGTTGTTGTGTTATCAGCAGCTGCTGCGGCTTCTGCTGCTGTTTTTGCTTGAGTTGCTGTGTCTGCAGCCAGTTGTACTGCTGTTTCCGCGTTTACTCCAGTTTGGTTTTTAGCTGCTGTTACTGCCGCAAGTAGTGCTGCTAGAGCTTTTGCTGCTTTTGCTGTAGCCTCAGTTGCAGCTTTTGTAGCTGCTTTTGCAGTTTCTGGTGTGTTTGCAGATGCAGCCATTGCTGCTGCCTCTGCTGCTTTATCTGCTGCAGCTGATACATTTTGTAATGCCTTTGCAAGTTCTTTTGCTACTTGTGGTTCTAATACTTGTGTTTTTTCAATTGCTTTTTTTTGCTGCACTTGCTGCTACTTTGGCTGCTTCTGCTGCTTTTCTTGCAAATTCTGCTGCCATCATTGGTGATACTGATCCATTTTTTACTCCTGCCGAAGCTAATGCTGCCTCTTTTGCAGCTTCAGCAGCAGCTACTGCAGCTCTTGCTGCTTCAATAGCGAAGGGTCCAGTAGTGGCTGCTGCTGCTGTTGTTGCTGTTGCTGATGCTGCCGCTGCTATTGCTGCTGTTGCTGCTGTTGTTGCTGCTGTCGCACTTGCTGCAGGTGCACGTGATGCTATAGACAGGGCCTCTGCCGCAATAGTTTCAGCTGCCTTTGCTGCTTCCTTAGCTTTATCAGCTGCTTCTGTTGCCTTTTCAGCTGCTGTTCTTTCAGTTGTTGTGTTATCAGCAGCTGCTGCGGCTTCTGCTGCTGTTTTTGCTATAGTTGCGGTTTCTGTAGTGAGTTCTAATGTTGGTTCCGCGTTTACTCCAGTTGGGTTTTTAACTGCTTTTACTGCCGCAAGTAGTGCTGCTAGAGCTCTTGCTGCTTTTGCTGTAGCCTCTGTTGCAGCTTTTGTAGCTGCTTTTGCAGTTTCTGGTGTGTTTGCAGATGCAGCCATTGCTGCTGCCTCTGCTGCTTTATCTGCTGCAGCTGATAAATTTTTTAATGCCTCTGCAAGTTCTTCTGCTACTTCTGTTTTTAATGCTGTTGTTGTTTCAATTGCTTTTTTTGCTGCACTTGCTGCTACTTTGGCTGCTTCTGCTGCTTTTCTTGCAAATTCTGCTGCCATCATTGGTGATACTGATCCATTTTTTACTCCTGCCAAAGCTAATGCTGCATCTTTTGCAGCTGCAGCAGCAGCTACTGCAGCTCTTGCTGCTTCAATAGCGGGGGGTCCAGGAGCGGCCGCTGCTGCTGCTGTTGCTGCTGTTGCTGCTGTTGCTGATGCTGCCGCTGCTATTGCTGCTGCTGCTGCTGTTGTTGCTGCTGTCGCACTTGCTGCAGGTGCACGTGATGCTATAGACAGGGCCTCTGCCGCAGCAGCTTCAGCTGCCTTTGCTGCTTCCTTAGCTTTATCAGCTGCTTCTGTTGCCTTTTCAGCTGCTGCTATTTCAGTTGTTGTGTTATCAGCAGCTGCTGCGGCTTCTGCTGCTGTTTTTGCTTGAGTTGCTGTGTCTGCAGCCAATTGTACTGCTGTTTCCACGTTTACTCCAGTTTGGTTTTTAGCTGCTGTTACTGCCGCAAGTAGTGCTGCTAGAGCTCTTGCTGCTTTTGCTGTAGCCTCAGTTGCAGCTTTTGTAGCTGCTTTTGCAGTTTCTGGTGTGTTTGCAGATGCAGCCATTGCTGCTGCCTCTGCTGCTTTATCTGCTGCAGGTGATACATTTTGTAATGCCTTTGCAAGTTCTTTTGCTACTTGTGGTTCTAATACTTGTGTTTTTTTCAATTGCTTTTTTTGCTGCACTTGCTGCTACTTTGGCTGCTTCTGCTGCTTTTCTTGCAAATTCTGCTGCCATCATTGGTGATACTGATCCATTTTTTACTCCTGCCGAAGCTAATGCTGCCTCTTTTGCAGCTTCAGCAGCAGCTACTGCAGCTCTTGCTGCTTCAATAGCGAAGGGTCCAGTAGTGGCTGCTGCTGCTGTTGTTGCTGTTGCTGATGCTGCCGCTGCTATTGCTGCTGTTGCTGCTGTTGTTGCTGCTGTCGCACTTGCTGCAGGTGCACGTGATGCTATAGACAGGGCCTCTGCCGCAATAGTTTCAGCTGCCTTTGCTGCTTCCTTAGCTTTATCAGCTGCTTCTGTTGCCTTTTCAGCTGCTGTTCTTTCAGTTGTTGTGTTATCAGCAGCTGCTGTGGCTTCTGCTGCTGTATTTGCTATAGTTGCGGTTTCTGTAGCGAGTTCTAATGTTGGTTCCGCGTTTACTCCAGTTGGGTTTTTAACTGCTTTTACTGCCGCAAGTAGTGCTGCTAGAGCTCTTGCTGCTTTTGCTGTAGCCTCTGTTGCAGCTTTTGTAGCTGCTTTTGCAGTTTCTGGTGAGTTTGCAGATGCAGCCATTGCTGCTGCCTCTGCTGCTTTATCTGCTGCAGCTGATACATTTTGTAATGCCTTTGCAAGTTCTTTTGCTACTTGTGGTTCTAATACTTGTGTTTTTTCAATTGCTTTTTTTGCTGCACTTGCTGCTACTTTGGCTGCTTCTGCTGCTTTTCTTGCAAATTCTGCTGCCATCATTGGTGATACTGATCCATTTTTTTACTCCTGCCGAAGCTAATGCTGCCTCTTTTGCAGCTTCAGCAGCAGCTACTGCAGCTCTTGCTGCTTCAATAGCGAAGGGTCCAGTAGTGGCTGCTGCTGCTGTTGTTGCTGTTGCTGATGCTGCCGCTGCTATTGCTGCTGTTGCTGCTGTTGTTGCTGCTGTCGCACTTGCTGCAGGTGCACGTGATGCTATAGACAGGGCCTCTGCCGCAATAGTTTCAGCTGCCTTTGCTGCTTCCTTAGCTTTATCAGCTGCTTCTGTTGCCTTTTCAACTGCTCTCATTTCAGTAGTTTTGTTATCAGCAGCTGCTGCGGCTTCTGCTGCTGTTTTTGCTTTAGTTGCTGTTTCTGCAGCCAGTTGTACTGCTGTTTCCGCGTTTACTCCAGTTTGGTTTTTAGCTGCTGTTACTGCCGCAAGTAGTGCTGCTAGAGCTCTTGCTGCTTTTGCTGTAGCCTCTGTTGCAGTTTTTGTAGCTGCTTTTGCAGTTTCTGGTGTGTTTGCAGATGCAGCCATTGCTGCTGCATCTGCTGCTTTATCTGCTGCAGCTGATACATTTTTTAATGCCTCTGCAAGTTCTTCTGCTACTTCTGTTTTTAATGCTGTTGTTGTTTCAATTGTTTTTTTTGCTGCACTTGCTGCTATTTTGGCTGCTTCTGCTACTTTTCTTGCAAATTCTGCTGCCATCATTGGTGTTACTGATCCATTTACTACTCTTGCAGAAGCCAATGCTGCATCTCGTGCAGCTGCAGCAGCAGCTACTGCAGCTATACTTGCTTCTGTAGCGTTAGGTCCAGTAGTGGCTGCTGCTGCTGCTCCTGCTGTTGCTGCTGCTCCCGCTGCTATCGCTGCTATTGCTGATGTTGCTGCTGCGACTGGTAGTGCATTTGGGTCCCTTCTTTTGGGACACTTCTGTCTCAGGCTTCCCTCAGCTGGCTGGCTGTTGGATGCTGTTTTAAATTAAGGGTTTGGTCATATTTCAGTTATATATTGGTACATTTAGTTGTGGTTTCCAATATAAATATATTACTTTTACTACTTACCAATAAGTACAAGAACAACGATAACGGTTTTGATGATCATTGTGATTTTTTTTTGTTCACCTCCACCTTCTCTTCCAAAACTACACACCATCATCTCCTGAAAGAAAATGAAAAATAGTAGAAAGGAGATTTTTATTCTCTACATGTTTGTTAGCAAAATAATAGCATGTTTTATTTCCCCTGAGGGCTTATCTAATGTTGTAGAGTTCAATATATTAAAATTTTAATTGAGATTTAATTTTTGTATTTTCTAAGCATGTGTCACATAATATATGGAAAAACAATGAAAATCCAGGAATGTGCTGAGAAAAAAAGTATTGTATTTATTACAGGGCTCCTCTTTCAGTAGTTCAGTTATTATAAAGTGCTCATATGTACTTCATTAAATAAATGATAAAAGAAACTTGCTCTTGTATTAAATTGACCCATTTTCTTTGCAGAGTGACATAAAAATGGTATTCAAAATTTCAAAAATGTTAAAAAATGATTTCACCATATGATGGAAACAAAATACAATAATAATAATAACAATTTTATTTGTAGAGCACTTTCCAAGCCCAAAGCACAAAGTGCTTTCCAAGGAAATTCACATCATAGACAGCAGAATACACTGAAACATAAATAATGAAATAAAAAACAATAGAATGGGAAAATAAAGAAACAAGCATATACATATTCATACAATTACATATGCACACACATATACATCAGCACACAAGCATACAACAGACTAAAATTCAGCGAATTGGAAAAGCCATTCTATAAAAGTGAGTTTTAAGACTGGATTTCAAAGTCGTGACAGAGTCTGCTGATCTAATGCTCAGTGGAAGACTGTTCCAGAGACGGGGAGCCAGTACTGCAAAAGCTCGATCACCTTTTGTTTTTAACCTGGACTTTGGAGCAGTTAAAATACCCAGACTGGCAGACCCGAGGGGCCTGTTTGGACAGTACCATGTGAGGAGCTCAGTTATCTACTCCGGTGCCAGGTCATTCAGAGCTTTATATGTGATTAAAAGCACTTTAAAATAAATTCTAGAAGAGACTGGGAGCCAATGAAGTGAAGCCAGAATGGGTGTAATATGAGAGAATCGCTTAGTTTTGTTCAGTAGTCTAGCTGCAGAGTTCTGAACTATTTGGAGCTGCTCTGTTGCTCGATTGTTTAAGCAAGTATACAAGGCATTAAAGTAATCGAGCTGGTTTCTTGTTAAAGTGAGTAGCTGTGATTTACATTAAGTACTAAAGGAATCTCTGCTGGTGCGAGGGTGTAATAGTTCAAACTGTAAATGCAGTTACACCCAATACAAAAGAGACAATAGTCAACTACAATTAGAGTGACCTTTCCTGATTACTGGTGCTATGAATTCATATGACGTTAATGTTATAACAGCAACTGAAACCCAATAAATGTCTGAAAGTCCAATTGGAAAACGTCAAAGACAAACAGTGAATCTCAGCAGCATTTTGTTGCTGTGCACACTGGCAACATTGAGTGATTGAGGGGGAGCACAACACAACTTTACTCTAAAAATCCCACTGCCGACAGACAACTTTCAATACAGGCCATAGGGACAAAAAACATATGGCAACCAATTCTGACAGTTTTCAATTCCTTCTGATCTGATAAATATTCAACCAAATATGTAAGGAGCAGTTAGACAGATCCTTGGCTGAGTTTGCATGCCTGTGCACCTTGTTGTGATGTTGCATTTAGAATTTGGAGGGTGACAAAAAATGCGTAAAATCTGAATAAGATCTGAATAAAATCTGTTAAAAGTCAAGAAGACAAAACTACTCAGAGGCCAAAGTAATGCCTTCCAGTCGCTATTATGACAGTCAAAAAGACTTTCAGCAAATCCTCACATTAGAAAAGCTAGAACCAACAAATGTTTGGTATCCATAAACACGACAACCAACGAAGTTACAATAATCTATCATCAAAAGATAGATACAACTGTGGGGATCTCCAGAGAACATCCAGATTTGTGTGTTGTGCAATTTTGCAGTTTCAAATTACAAGTTGTAATACAAAAAAATAATAAAGAAATCAATTTAATTTCAATGTTTTCATGGATTAATGGAGCCATTGGAGCTCTTCACAAATTGATTCACAAATGATAGAAAAAGGCATGTTATCATCTCTACTCTACTGTAGGTTTATTTTCATCAGCAACATCACCTACTTAAATGATTTTACACATATTACATACCATAAAAAAATATATATATCATTGCTAAATCATAAAAAATAAAACATTTAATCAGATACGAATTCAGATTCAGTTTCAGAAATCAAGTGATTTTAAATTTGCCACTTACTTGGATGATGAAGTGAAGTCCAAAAACTGAAATAATGCGGTTTCCCTGGTCTCACTTGACGGTTCTGTCTTCTTATTGAGAGTGTCTTTGCTGTCTCGTCTGGGGCCTATTTATCAGTCCTCTGTCCCGCCCGCTTGTATTTATGGGTTGGGTTAACGTCACATGTACAAATGTAATGACTAATTAATAATAATGATCATAATTACAGACCTGGAGACTTTCCCCTCCCAGATTAAGGTGGAGGCCACAGTGTTATCTTTTCTGTGCGCAGCAAGTAATTGGATGCCGATGCTTGAATGGTTAATAGAGACGTGTAACTTGTTGAGTGACATTTCATGCCATCTTGACAGTGCACCCAGTAATTAAGAAATGTGTTATTTACTTCATGTTGCTAGTGATTGTAATGTTGGGAACACATGTTTAAGTTTAGAACAGGACATTACGCAGGACACTGTCACAATGTTGAGTGTTGAAAAACTGCTGCCACTACATAAAATAGGCTCGATAATTCCTTTAAATTAAAAAATACCTTTGATGCCTTTTATTCTCAACTAATTTGGAGAAAACGGCCATTAAATATGTGGATTGTTAAATGTCATACATTTTGAAGACTCTACAGGTGAATAGGTTAAAAAATTAACTAATAGATATCACCATGAAACTTCCCCAGTTGATTACTGACATTAAGACAATTCTATTTTGTATTGCAAGATTTTTGAAAATGTTATGTTTAAATATGCAAATGATGCATTATCTTATTAGATATGTGCTAATTTTCATACATTTCCAGAGCAGAAATCGGAACATTGGACAAAGCCAGGTTAAAAATTATTTTTTCATTGTTCTTGATATATTAGAATCAAAGGTTTCTACAGAGGGAATTTAGGATATTTATTTTCTCACTCCATAAATCAGAATATACTGTCAACAGCCATATAAGAAAACAAATCCATTTTCCCCATGTTTTTAGGGATACAATGTTGGATAAATCAGGCTATGAATGATAGATGAACAGACAACTCTGTAAAAAACATTCAGAATATAGATAGGAATGAAACTGGGAAGTTTGGTGGATGTAAGTGCTAATAAAGTGGAGATTTCTGGCTCAGAGTCTGAGAAACAGCCTTTAAATATGTGGATTGTTAAATTTCATATATTTTGAAGTCGTAAAGGTGAATAGGTTAAAAAATTAACTAATAGATATCACTATGAAACTTCTGCAGTTGATTACTGACATTAAGACAATTATATTTTGTATTGCAAGTTTTTTGAAAATGTTATGTTTAAATATGCAAATGAGGCATTATCTAATGCTAACTTTTGGTGAATTTAGGAGAAATCTAGACACAAATAGAAAAAGTAGTAAAATAAACACATAAATGTGTATTTTGGATGTTTTCTTTCCACTAGTCTGAAAGATGTGTTATGTTCTGGAAGCAAAACAGCCCAAAATCTCAAATATGACCAGTGCATTAAAAACAATATTTTTTTGCCTGCATGTTGTTTCCTTCTGGGTTTTGTTGATGAGAGCAGAAGAAGATGAGAGACCAACAGGTAGGAAACAAATCCTGCAACATCTCTGGAGTTGAACTCCATCTCTCTTTATGCTAATTCTGTGCACTATGACATGTTTTGGCAGCTACTCTGACATGACATGCGGCACATGATAACCAACTAGCTCAGTTTGACATTCCAGGGCATTGATGGGGGACAGCACAGTTTTGAGGAGTCAGACAAGGATGTCACTTCTGTTTTAACGTCGACTAAGATAACAACCAAAGAGACGTGGAGACTAACTTTCACAGACGCAGGAGAAGACACCAGACCTGACGGCCACCTTAACACAGGACCGATCCGTACAGAAATGTATGCGGAGAGTAATTTGAATCTTTGAGATGAAGGTAAGTCATTTTGGTTAGAATATACACTTGATTCTGTTTTGAGCTGTGAATTAATCAGATCACATGGATGATTTCTTTGTGTTAGATGAATCATCCTTGTTGAGATTTTTTTGTTGAGCCACCTCCAATGTGCAACAGGTACAGTTTGTTTGTTTGTTTGCTTGTTTGCCTCTGTAATTGTTCAGTACATTTGAGTACACAGTGTCAGCCACTCCTTTGGCAGACCTACATCTGACTGATCCATCGTAAAAGCAAAAACACGTAATGGAGTATCTTCTGCCTCCGTGTTCAGTAATGGAAGCTGTTGTAGAATTAATTGACTCTAATAACATATCAGACATTGTTTGCAATGTTGCACCACACCTAAAGCATGCAGTAAGGCTTGTCTGTCCTGGAACTCTGCCAACAAACAGGAATCTTCTCAGAGCAGCTGCTGCTTTAGACCTGAACTATATTTAACCTTAATGTCCCCCCCCCCCCAAATCTGAACTGTAAAAACTACTACTTACCAATATGTCTAGCCTCATGACCTTATTACACTTAACTGACATACGGAGGATGCAGAATCCTCAACAAACAAGAAAGCGCTCAAAAGCGTGGCGCTACTAAACCTGAACGGACGCCCCCTATTTTTTCCCTGATAATGCAACACTGTGAACAACAAATCTGTGTTGAAATCAGCAAGAGGAGAGTTAGTAACGTTAGCTGTTAGCAGCAGGTGGGCAGCACAGTCCTGACTGGTTAAACAGCGGAGCTACTAACATTAACGGAGGTGCCATTGAGTTATTATTATGAGGCATTCAGAGTCTGCTAAGGAAAAAGGATTATTGGGCGAAGGTAAATTACAACGTTATCATGATGCGCTCAAATGTAATCTCGTAAAATTAAGTTTTTGGCGGGAAACTTGAATAAATCCAGTTGTTTGATGGAGATGTTTTCACATCAATATAAAATAGATATTAGAGAGGGGATTATGACCTGTTTAACTTCATAACAACTTTCCAAGTTTTCACTGAATCATTTGATTGTGTGTTTTTATGCAAATAACCACTGTAGATGATAACAGCAAAGTGCAGTACATTACTGTGTACACTACCCTCCCTCCACGGTGTAATTCGAACACTCTAATTTACCATGCATATAATGTTTGTTGTGTAAAATATATCGAACATTGAATGACATCAGATCTAAAATGTTATTCCTTCATGTAGCGCATTGGATTTCAAAAGTGGCAGATCAAATTTCTTAGTGGCAGACAAAAAAAAAATACTTGCCTGCCACAGTGGCAGGAAGTGAAGAAAGTTAATTTCAGACCCTGCTAACAGTCTTCTGTAAACTGTGAGTGCAATCGTCAGATCTGTTTGATGGGACATCACAACTCTATTGCACGTCTGCAAAAGGTAACTCCCCCAAAACACTTCATTCAAAATGTTTACATGTTTTTTTTTACTATCAACCCTGGAAATGTTTCTAATATACTAATCTCTGTTTTGTTCTACTTTCTGTTGACACTGGCTGCTTACTGTACTATACCAGACTGTCAGTTTAGTCTAGCTGAAGGCTGTCGTGTATCACACTGAGCTTTTTAGATTCACATTTCAAGGTAAAAGTTTACTGAAAGTACACAGGAACAGGATATACACATATACAGTACATTTATTTGTGTAGTGTTACATGTATTATAAACAGAAAAGTCCCCTTTGATCTGTCATGTAAAGTCATATACAGTGAACAGAAAATCTGCCACAAAATGCCAAAAATAACGAAAGCAAAAAACAACAACTAATTGTACCTCCTCATACTACGTAACACCATGTAATACACTCTAAGAAAAGTCCGTAAAAATGCGTGCCAATGTGCCGTGTTAATATGAAGGAATTTTCTGGATCGATTTTTCACATTGATTTAACCTGTTTAAAGCAAACAAAAGCCATTGAATTAACTTTTATGAATATGTTTACAAGAGGAAAAAATAAACATGTTCAATTGTATATATTGTGGTAGATTTATTTGATCATGTTGCTGTAGCCTAATAGCTGTTCAAATAGTTATTCTATCACATTAGAACATCACATTGGTCCGGTGATTATTGTATTTTAGAATTGTTTTAGAGTGGAAGAAAAATAATGATAATGATTAAATAATTTACCAGAAAATGTTGGCTACAAGTGACTATAGAATTTTACATTTCAGCTGTGATGAAACTGTCCATAGAAATGCAGTGCAGATTTAATTATTAGAATTTTCAGTGGAAACGTGACTGTGGATATGCTGTAATTTTACAGAAATTTCTGATGTGGGATTGACGGAAGTGTCCGTGAATGTTACAGAGGACATCCTGTAAATCAACAGAAATGTCTGTTTTAGGGGTGAAGGAAATGTCCGTAAACATAACGGAAAATGTAATGGTAATTTTCTGCCAAGACATTTTTTTTTTCTACGGATTTTTATCTTAGAGTGTAGATATTTGGGTGATATCTGACAGATTTTGATAATTGAATGGATCATTTTTTGTCATGTGACGGCTCAAACGATGAAGGAATGTTTAGAAGTGAGAAACAACTCATCATGTTTGATCATGTGCAAGGGGTTGTTGTACTGACTCTTTGGCACACGTGCCATAACACATTGCAATTTGCTTGAATGAATGAAAAATCTAAATCTGTTGTGAACAATAAACTAATTGTTTAGACATTTGAACTTAAAAAAAAAATATTCTCATTCAAGAATTGAGCCAAAGCGAATGAGAAAAACTGTAATAAAGCTCAGATTAAAGAGATCTTATAACTTTGAGCAGAAGTACCACCAAGTCTGAAACAGGACCTGACCCATTATTTATATGGGATGCTGCTTTTAAATGCCCCTTTGAGGAGACATTGCATTCAACACAGCTCCAGATAAATTAAAAAATGTTGAGAGAAACATTTTGTTAAAAAGAGGAGGATGGCTGTTTAATCTACAGTATAGAGTGAAAATACAAGAGGGAGACACAATGCTCCAAACAAAGTATGTGGATGCAGAGATTTAACCTGAAGAAGAAAATTGCTAAACTTGAAATGCTAATGCATTTCTGGAAGTGCAATTAAAAAGGTCATGCATAAAAAAAATTGTTTAGCAACAACAGTTAGACAATAAAAGAAATGTGTCACAAACTTTATTGGAGAAAGCTATCAAATATAGTGGATAGAAAGGAGAGCAACCACACATATTTTAAATATGCAGCATACAAACACTTCATTGTTTTTTTTTTCTTTGTATTCATTGTTTTATTGTTTTTATCTATTGAACTGTTTTATCTGTGTTAAATTTTTTCCTTAGTTGTGTCTTTTTTGTTGTTACTGTATATTGTCAAATATCCTGCTTTGGCTTTGCTTTGTCTGCCAAAGCACTCACTCTGTTTTTAAAGTCATTATTATTATTATTATTTGTATTATGTAAATGGGCATGCTCCTTCCTATATGTCTGATCTGCTTAAACAGTATACTCCAATCAGGACTCTCCTCTCTCAAAATACAGAGCTCCTGTCTATCCTCCAAGAAGTCAGCAGGCCAGAGGGCTTTTTCATATCGGGCCCCTTTCCTCTGGAATAACCTCCCTATAGATATCAGACTGTCTGATTCTGTGGAGGCCTTTAACCCTCTGAGACCCGTAGGATCGCGAGAAATACGTTGGAACAACAGCACGCTGATTCACAGACGTCTCTTTCCCAATGCAAAAAAGTATTTTTAGGCCCAATAGCATCACGTGACGGACCCCAGAAGTTGTAAATTCCACCGTTTGGCCACTAAAATATGCCTCAAAAGCCCGCTGCTCTTCCTGGGGGGCTTGGTGTATCCCTGGCGCTCCTCGGCTCCTTCCTGGCTCCCAGTTACCGCTGACTACCTCAAGCTCATCACTCTGCAGTATACTAAAGCTTGGC
This sequence comes from Sebastes umbrosus, assembly GCF_015220745.1. NCBI lineage: Eukaryota > Metazoa > Chordata > Actinopteri > Perciformes > Sebastidae > Sebastes > Sebastes umbrosus. Next base: position 28,667,809 of record NC_051283.1, on the reverse strand, counting down.
CTTTCATCCATTCATCACCACATTGTTCCATCAGCTGCAGCGGTATGGTTTTCAGGCCGCTCCTAGACATCTCCTTGTGCGTTTTGCTGCCCTGCCTAATCCTGTTTCCCTTGTGCTTCAGGATCATCATCTACAGCCTCTCGCTCTGCATTCACACCCAGCAAATTTTTTATTTTTATAAAACATTAAACTCATTGTACAGCTGTTCTCCTACCCAACCTTTACAGTATATGTGAATGACTTGGCTCTTGAAATTAAGGAATCTAACTTAGGCATACATTTGAATGGATATTTTGTTGTATGCAGAAGATAATGCTCTACTGGCTGAAACTCAGGACGATTTACCAAAGATGTTAAATTTGTTAAAGATCCGGGGTAACAGATGGAGGTTGTCAACAAATCAAAGGAAAACACAGATTGTTCATTTCAGGTAAAAAAAAAACTGGTATTGAAAGAAATAGGAGGAAAAAAAAAACTTTTGGGACTGTAACACTGGAATATACAAATATTTGGGATTTACACTTTTGGAATTTATGACCTATATAGGAAGTTGGAATTAAAATCTTTCAGCTGGGAGAGCATTAGGGTCAGTTGTCAACAAAAAATATGGAGAAGATATTTGAAGGGAAATATTGATTTGTACAGCACTTTGAGTTGCACTAACCTTTATGAACCTGGATATTGATATTAAAAATTGAACTTATTTCACACAAACACTGTGACGGCCCCTGCCTCACTACTGAGATGCCAGTGTGGATTTGGCCATTCATTCTTTCCCTGTGTCCTTGAAGGTATCACGGGAGAGGATGCCTGATGCAGAGCACCTGATGCTGCACGTCCTGAGTATAAAAGCCCCAATCAAGTGCTGCTCTGCCCTTTTTTCCTTCACCTGGACTCATCCCTGTCAGAACCTGCCGGGCTGCCTTTGTTTGGCTTTTCTTTAGTTTCCACTCACAACACATCACACTTCATCATGCTCACACATCCACATCTACATTACTGATGTTACTGACTGACACACTCCACATTTGTAGTTATTTCTGTATATCCTTAATTTATTTGTAATAAATATCTTTAATTTACAATCAATCACTGCGTCCTTTCCCGTATTTGTCATGGCCTAGGAGCCGGGCTATGACAACACCAACAGACTCTCGCCTCTTTGCATGATGTGAATGTGATATTGAAACAGCAAAAAGCAATGCAGATGTTGTTGCACTAACTGTGACACTGTGACATCTCAGTGAGGAATGATAAAAGAATTCATTAGATCACATGATCGATTTCTTTGTGTGTCATTCTTTCAGAGGACACTGCTGAGATTTTTGTTAATATTTGCGCCGCCTCCAGCAGGTACAGTTTGTTTTTCTCTGTTGCCTAGTCGCTTTGTTCATCTAAGTACAGCCTGACTACTCGTGCAGCCGCTCCTTTGGCAGACCTACATATGACTGATCTACATACAGAACTAGGCTACATAATGGAGCTGATTCCAAGGCTGCGGTCAAAAAGTATTTTTCTCTCTTAAATGAGTGAAATGACCCATAAGTATCTCAGTAGCAGCCATAATAAGAGCTGTTTGAACCTCTAAATGTTAAGGAAAGGTGCTTCAATGCTTCCTTTGTTATCTCCTTTAGCAGAGGATACATCCTTTACCAAAGGAAAAGAGATAACGCCGGCCCACAAACAAACAATATGCCTATCTTGCATAATATTTTCATACGGTCATATACAGTACTAATTGGGATTCATGTTGATAAATATGAAATTCATATTTTGTTTCACTTTATTTCTATTTATTTATGTCGAACAAGTAACAAATAAGTACAAATTATTATTTCAGTTCTAACTTTGGTAATGAAGTAATATTTTTCGGCGGGTGTCCACGTTAGGTCAGATAATCCTTTCTTATATGTTGATGTAAAGTGTTCCAGCAGCAGAAGGACCTGTGGTACAAGCCTGTAACTGAAAGACCTATTTAAGAACGCACAGGGGGAAAGCAGCGCCTTTTGTCGTCCATCTTCAGAACATTGTAGTTTCACCACGGCAGATCCACGTCACTAACATCCGCCACCGTCGCATCATATCCCGGACGAGCCCCCTTTTTTTCACAAACTGGCTCAGGGAATGTGACAAAAAGGGAGTCCATGCAAGGTTATACATAAAACCAAACGTAATTTAAACTAAGGTTAGCATAAAATGAACAATGGAGAGTGTAGATCAGTAATGTCATCAAATGAATGTAGTGCATGGACGTGTGGCATATGTGCTGTGGAGGTGTTCAAGGTGCAGAACCAAACAAAGATTCTGTCAGGTGGATGTGACTGCAGGAAGAGAGCGAGACAGTGAGTACATGGGGCAGTCCTTCATGTCCAAGGGAGGGGTTTGTTTTTGTGTGATGATGTTAGTCCCCATAGGAGCCATTTCATTGTAGTGAGACCATTTAAAAAAAAAAAATTGTCCTCACTATATAAAATGACCTTTGGTGACCTCTAGCATAATCACAGCCTCATGCAACTTTACAGCCACAAACTAGAGACCTTGAGCATTCAGAGGACGGATGACTTTCTTAGCTAGATTGACAATAAGGGGGTTTCTGAGCAGTTTACACAACACAAGTGCTTACCATCCAATTGACGAAAAATGCAATTCTTGCAGAAATCTCCAAATGTCAAAAGTTTTTGATACCAAATCACAGCATGGGTTTTTCTATGGTTTTCCTCAAGGTCTCGGTGTCTTAATGTGGTATTTTGGAGGGATTATTGATCATTTTATCAATTCTAAATTGATAAAAAATTGTTAAATTTAGTACCAAATCTGTGTAACAAATGGTATCAACCCCAAAATTGCTGCAACAACGTATGAGACATAATACAGCAAAACAATTTATACATGTTTATTTCTGATTCATGAATAGAACTTGACATTAATCTTCAGGTTCCCAGCTTTCAGATGATGTACACCACTTCTATGTGACATCTACTGTTGACCTGCTATCTCCCCCTAAATACCCCCTGTACCCCCCTAAAGAAGACTAAAACAGGTCTAATGTGGGTCTCAGAGGGTTAGTGTAGCTAAATACAGGATTGGGAGCATTTCCATTGCCTCTCAACGGCTCTCAGCATGGCGACGCGGCTCACAGCACTAAACTGCTGACAGAGATAACAGAGTCTTAACTTTGCAACGGTGCCGTCGGTCGGGACGGCGTTATCAGTGGTAACCGCCGTATGAGAGCATTGCAGAGCGGCGGCCATGAGCTAGCCAGTGGGGCATGCTCACATGCACTAACATGCACTAAAAGGCCGGCCTGGGGATGTCAACAAAGCACAGAGGAGTTCTGATTAACATTGGTGTGCATCTGAATTTCTGTTTCAGATCTCTGGGGACGGATAGCATGCATATACAGGAATAATATTTTGGGGGACCAAGTGATTCATAAAAGGATAGGCCTACTTAAGGTTTTGCTTTGCAGCTTATCATTATTTTAACTTGCTTTGGTTTAATTTGTTATGTCAACAACTTCTTGTTATTAGAACACGTGTTGGCAAAGCATAACATATCAATTCAAGTACAAGTTAATTTGCATAAAATGTCAGTTTCGTTTATGTGACTGTGTGTGAGCCATTCAAAGGAATGCAGTGCAGGTCGTAAACCGAGGAGGAGGAGGAGGATGTCATGAATCCTACTCTGTATATCTTCATATTTTTTCTCCAGTACATGCGTGAGAGCTCCAACCTTTACAACCAACTTCAGTTCTTTTCATAGTTAAACATAGCATATTAATTAATGCGCGTTTAAATTTAAACATTCATTTAAATTTAATTTTATTGAAAATAACTAAAAAGAGGGTTGACACTCATGATTGGACTATACTAAAAGAGGGAACAACGTGTTCAAAATAAATTAAAAATGGTTGCCAGACTTTGCAGAACTTTTGAGAATCGTGTATTTAAGGTGCTCGAGTTTGAGGCGTGACATCACCTCTTCCTCCACCCAGCAATTATGAGGCGGCGGCGGCTCTGCCTTCTCCAATTATCAGACACTCGTCTAGCCAGTAATGTGGATAAAGCTATAGCCTGATGAGCCAATAACTGCGTCTTGGCTGGTGTTATCTATATAATTTTTGCTATATATAAGTGAAAACACTCTAAATATATCTGTCCAGATTTAGTTATGGGGCGTACCCAGATCATACAAAACCAAAAGAAAATATCACTACATTCAGTTGCCTTTTGTTGGGTGAGATTTGATCACATATAGAAATGCTTTGGGTTAAGCTAACACGTAACCACCAGGTCTTACACCTAGTTTAGCTTTTCATTTCCTCTGTGAGAAGTATCTGCGTTCATGTCTCCAGATTATCTCTGGCAAGGATCAAAAATACATTTCAATCTGTTGCCAAGATAAGATTTAGAATAAACGGAATTGGCTCAGTACGTTGGCACATGCAAGGAATTAGACTCACGTTGCAAACGCACCGCTGAGATCAAATGTACAGAAAGATGCACGTGGCATAGTTATGCAAGAAGGATATATAGTAATTATCGCCGAGTTATCAAAAGTCTTTGACTGTTTGCGTCATTTTATTGAGATAAATGTCCTTCCTGGTTGTCACAAACTCTTATTGTAAGAGTGACTTGCATTCATTTTTAATCCCTTACTGACTGTCAACTTGTCCGAGGCGTAAGCCTTGCACAACACACACAAAAAACACGTATACTACATTAGAAATATGTTTTTTTTTTTTTTAAATCACAGCAATTTTGCCTTGAGACAGTTGTCCATACTAGCCTATATCCTCGTACCGTGATTGTTGTAACACTTTGTTTACCTCGGAAAGAGAGATTACTGGTTGCTCTGTGTATTCAACCGTACGGTAAAACGTGTCGGGCAAATCCAGGCTATCCAAAATACTAAAACGATTGGCAACGAGGAAGGAAATATATTAAAAAGCTTTTATTGTAGTGGCTAAATTGTTAAAAAGCCAACAAGCAACCACATGATTACCATAGTATTACAAAATATCACAAAGAAAGAACACACAAACAAGTAATTTATGTCCAACATCAATGAAACTACTCCTACTTTTCAACAGAGGATGCAAAGCAAACATGGGAGCCTCTACAGAGAGAAGGAAATATATTTATATATATATATAAATATTTCTTATTCACAGAAAGCTTGTAAAGTCTATATCCTCATTAAGACCCGGATACTTTAAGGCATCCAATCGATGGATCCAAAAAGTCTGACAAATGGTTTAATATGTTCGATGCCCTCTATGCGTAACAAGGAATCAGCACCGTGAACCTCACTAAAGTGTAAAGTAGCCATGGGGTTGTCGCGATTCCTGACTCTGATGGCATATTTACACTCAGCGAGGCGATCTCTCAGGCATCGACCTACCCCACAAATGATCTCAAGACTAGTAACAGTTTAAAATGTGTGTTCATACAATGTGGTGGCTCAGAAGGACGGCAAATAAATACCACGACATTACACGTGTCATGACCAAGCCTCCACTTGGAAGAGCACCGGCCACTGATGCCAACTTTCGTAGTTGCCAAACGGCGGTACTACAACTTCCGTGTCCGTCACGTGATGCCATTGGGCCCAAAAAGGCTTTTCCCCATAGATTTACATTGGGAAAGAGACGTCTGTAACTCAGCGGATCATTTTCTTTTAGGTGAATCAACTTCCCATCACGAACACTTAAATCATTAGGTCCTAAAAGTTATTTCCCTTACTCCGTTCATGTGAATGAGACCCAGACCGAGGCTGGAGCGAGGGCTGGGAGGCGGAGTTAGCGAGCTGTGGCGACAGCGGGACGGCCGTGACCCAGTGACTGAGCCATGTGACCGAGCGGACGCTACTGTGCCTGCTCCATGGGCCCAATGGATGCGGAAGATCGCCAAAAGATCCGGGTACTTTTCCACTGGGAAGTCGAGCCATTTTGGCTTCATGCTCCACTGAGCAACTTTCATAGGAATGAATGGGGCCCCGCCTCCAACGCTGTATCTGGCTCTTTTTAATACATCCATGGTCATGAGTACGCCTTTTACCCTTTTTGTATGCAGCGCAAACGTCTGCAGTGCGGTTCAGGCAAGAAAACCACTTAGTTAGTTTATGTACTTATTTAAAGCCCAACTGTGACATTTTTCTTAACCTAAGTAAAATACTTACGGGAACAATGTATCACAACTACGTAAAAGACGTCACTAAAAAAACGTGACAATCATCACTAACGTAACTTACAAAACAAAACACCGGTCGACAACGGTCTCTAACACGGGTCTCCTGGTTAAAAGTCCTGTGTTTGTTGGACCCATCCACCTCCCCACCTGCCCACCATAGGTGGTCTTTCTCTCTTTTTATTCTATGTCACTAACTCTTACCGTAGCTTTTATACGCGGATGTGTTTACATTGCCGTCAGTACAGGATACATGGCGTACAAATGACGCGTGGAAATCCCTGCCAGCTCGTCTCACAGCCGGCTGCACATAGAGACCGATGTTATGTGTCCAGCTCGGAGGACGGCTCGTTGTGATTAAAATGAGGTTGTACCTCGTTGTCTACCTTACTATGGTTGAAAGAGCCCTCGTTGGTGTTTTAACAACGTTTAGGTTATGAGTTATTGATCCGGGAAGGTTGAATCTGTCAATATCTTTCCAACTTTACCAAAGTACATCATCTAGGGGGGCTCCGTACATCAGCAATGAGTGGACTGTCAAGAATGATTGGAGGAAGTGCACTATGAAGTAACTTGTTCCCTCGAGCTGTGAGACGAGCTGGCAGGGACCGTCTACAAAGAGATGCTATAAAAATATGCAATAACTTCACTGTTATACAGTGTAGTACCACCAGAATTACCTCACACCTCAATGGCCTCCTCCAAGTTGTTGTACTACAACACTTAGTTTGAAAAATATTCAATAACTTCACTTTTATTAAGTGTAGTGCCATCAAAATATCTTAATTAGTTTAATAAGCTTAATCAGGAAGAGATCATTGATGTGTGAAGTAATTTTGATGGTACTACACTGCATAATACTGAAGTTATTGAATATTTTTATGAAGTAACTCGTTCCCTCGAGTTGCTAAATCTGTAGAGATTAAATCATTCAGGATAAATGTCTTATTTATACCTAACTCGAGGGTACGAGTTACTAACTTGAGGGAATGAGTTAATAAAAATGTTCTCCTAGGGGCTTAGGGGGTCTCTGTGGTCTCAGCCTTGTGGCGCTCCAGTATTTAGAACAAGCTCGTCAGAGTGGACCCCATTCATTAAAAATCTCTGTGGGTGGTCAGTTAAAAAACTTCTAATCCAGTGAATGAGCCCACCGTTCACATTCAAAAAGAGCGTCAATTTGCGGAATATTAAAAGCCGAGCTAAAATCAAATAAAAAGAACACGAGCAAATGATTTTGGTTGTTGCAGGGGTTTAGCTATTATTATAGTTTAGTCACCAAAACTAAGGCCACAGTTAGGTTTAGGAAAAACATCATGCTGGCCTTAAAATAAGTACAGGAACTAAGTACAAATACGTACGTAACTAACATAACTAACGTCACTTAAAAAAACCTCAACAACACTTTGGGACACAAACACACATGTCCTTTGAAAGACAGGTTTGTACAACAAGACTAATTGTATGTTATCAATCTGTAATCTGAGACAGAGAGGAAAAAAACCCTCATGGTTATATAACAAAGCCATGCCCTAATTTAAAAATAAAAGTATGCTAAACAGTATGTACCCAGTATGTGTGCACGACAATAGTGCATGTGTTCGGGTTTGACTGTGTCTCCTGCAGTGGGGGAAGAGTCTGTAAAGAATTACTTTTGTAATGTTGTAAGAAAGGTTAATGACATGGTAGGACTGACATAAAGATTACGTCTAGTTAAAGTTTGTTGTTGATGACGCTACAGTAGGTGCATAGTTCCTGTCAAGATTTCACTGATTCCTGTTCTCTTTTATGACATCTTACAAATTTTTATAAATGCATCTTGAAGCTGATTTCTTTTTAAAGTCAAACTTTGGAATCATGTGTCTTCAATATCAAATATCTTCAGTTGTCCAGGAAATAGAAATGCGATACAATAAATGTGTTAGACATTAATTCTTGTGGTGATGAAGTGATTGACGTTGATGTCTGTCAATCCATCAAAAGTCATGTTCTCGCTTCCTCTTCAAATACAGATTCAAAATGTTGAACTAATGGTTGTCCAGCAAATAAAAGCGCAATAAAATAAATGTGTTAGACATGAATTCTTGTGGTGAGGAAGTGATTGACGTGATGTCTGTTAATCCTCTTCGTGAGCGCTCACGTCACTGACAAATGTTTCTCTTAAATTTATTCACATTTGCAAGTTTGACCTTTTTTTTTGTATCCAAGTCACCTGGAAAAACAACCACATGATGATTCAGTGCATTCATACTCATGGATAATTGGCTAATTAGCCTATATGGGATTGACCTACTTCTACTTAACCTACTTAAAGTCAGCGGCTCCCTTCAACAGAGTCATGTCATCAATAACATTTGTTTTAAGGAGGGCATGAAGTGTGCATGTTGGTGCCAAAACCAATATTATCTCACGGGAATTTTTTAATTTTTTAATTTGTCACTTGTTATTTGTTATTTTAACCCAAACTAACTAAATACTTTTGTTGTTTGTTGCTGGACATTCGTAGGAAAACGCACAAAAAAATATGTCGTTGAAAGTCGTGCTGAGCATCTCGAGAAAAAGAGGGAAATTTGTGTTTATGAACACGAATCAAATAGATCAAATTTCGTGATTATTTCACTAAGTGCTGTGAGACTGTGCGGTGTACAGCCAGATGGTCAACACTGTGGGTTAAAAAAGTTAGATTTACATATTTGTTTGTAATATTTATTTATAATGTATATGTATACAGTCTTAGCAGCGTCTGTTGTTAGTTTGGGGTGGGATTTTTATTTTATGTAATTTTATTTTAATTTTGTTTGTGTGTTTTTTCTCTGTCTTGGTGTTGTTTATTATGTCTCTTTAAAATGTAATAATCAATAAAAAGAAAAAAATAAATGTACTCAATGTGCAGTAAAATGCACTTAAAGTATCATCAGTAAAAGTATTCATTGTGCAGTAAAATGCACTTAAAGTAACATCAGTAAAAGTATTCATTGTGCAGTAAAATGCACTTAAAGTAACATCAGTAAAAGAACTCATTGTGCAGTAAATTGCACTTAAAGTAACATCAGTAAAAGAACTCATTGTGCAGTAAATTGCACTTAAAGTAACATCAGTAAAAGAACTCATTGTGCAGTAAATTGCACTTAAAGTAACATCAGTAAAAGTATTCATTGTGCAGTAAAATGCACTTAAAGTAACATCAGTAAAAGTATTCATTGTGCAGTAAAATGCACTTAAAGTAACATCAGTAAAAGTACTCATTGTGCAGTAAATTGCACTTAAAGTAACATCAGTAAAAGTACTCATTGTGCAGTAAATTGTACATAAATAAAAAAAAAAGTTAGATATTGTTCCAAAAGTAAATCATTGTGCCGTATGTTGGTTTCTTTAATGTGGCGCCTTTTTGTCAGTTTATACAGTATGTAAAAAAATGTCATCGACAGTAAACAGTGTTAATCTCACCGTTATAATGATACAAGACACAACGAGTAATAGTGAAGAAACATTTGATTACGTTCAAGATTTTTTAATCTGTATTTGTATTAGCTGTCTCCAGCGGTGTACAGCCAGATGGTCAACACTTTGGGTTAAAAAAGTTAGATATACATATTTATTTGTAATATTTATTTATATTGTGTATTTATACAGTCTTAGCAGCGTCTGTTGTTAGTTTGGGGTGGGATTTTTTATTTTATGTAATTTTATTTTAGTTCTGTTTGTGATTGTTTTCTCTCTCTTGTTGTTGTTTATTATTTATCTTTAAAATGTAAAAATCAATAAAAACAAACAAAAAAAGTACTCATTGTGCAGTAAATTCTGCATAAAGAAAAAAAGTTAGATATTGTTCCAAAAGTGAATTATTATTGCACTTTTACTTCCTGGACAACCAAATATATTTAATATTGAAGAAACTTATTTATGATAACGTTCAAGATTTAGAATCTGTATTTGTATTATTAAGTTTGATTATAAAGCTTTTCCTCTGGTCCTCCTCCTGTTTTAGGATTTCTTCTTTTGAACATTTCTCTCGTTTAGTCTTGTATCATTATAACGGTGAGATTAACACTGTTTACTGTCGATGCAAGTTTTTTAGCTTTCATCAACCAACGTACGGCACAATAATTTAATTTTGGAGGATTGTGGTTAAAATAACACCAGAAGTGGCAAAACTTAAGTACAGAAGCTAAGTGACAAATAAATCAACTTTGACTTGTGGTTTAATGAAAAACCTTCCCGTGAGATAACATTGGTTATGGCACTAACATGCATGCTTCATGCCCTCTTTAAAACAAATGGTGTTTATGTCATGACTCTGTTGAAAGGAGTTACTGACTATAAATAAAGTAAGTAGAAGTATCACGTAGGATAATTGGCCAAATAGCCGTGAATGTGAATGCACTGTATCATCATGTGGCTGTTTTTCCAGGTGACTTGGATGCGAATAAAAAGGTCAAACTTGCAAATGTGAAAAAATTCCAGAGAAACATTTGTCAGTGATATGTGAGCGCTCACGAAGAGGATTAGCAGACATCACGTCAATCACTTCCTCACCACAAGAATTCATGTCTAACAGAGAGGAATCATGCAGTTAATACAAAACAAGGGCGTTACATTTATTATTGCACTTTTATTTCCAGGACAACCAAACATATAAGACGCCAATCACAGACACACTTTCAGCAGCTCGTGTGCAGACTGACATAAGTAAATGTCACAATCAGCCCGCAGACACTCCGCCCACTGAGCCCACGTGTGGGAATCTTAAACCGGACAGCTCTGCTATAATTAAGACTCTTTGGAAATTGGTTGGCATGTGTGTGTGATGAGTTTAAAATGAGAAGAAAATACACTCATTGATGCCAAAGTTACTATCAAGATGCTATAATTATAACTTATCTAACTGTGATGATGTGTTTGATATTAATTAATTCAGGTATCTTGTTCCCTGTGCTTTCTCAATGTACGTCATGTTCACTAGAGATATCTGCCACGTCATTTTGACTAGTCAATTCTAATTTTAGATATCTCTAATTTGACTAGGCAAAACTCTGATTTTAGATATCCGTAATTACATTTTGACAAGTACAATTCAAGCTACTATTACCATTGATGTGTTTGGGGTTAGTCATTACAGATATCTACAAATCATTTGCAGATAACCGTAGTGTGAATTACGGACATCCGTAGCTGAATTCTGACTAGCCGTAATTCCAAGTTCATTGACCAGGTTTTTGTTGGTCAATGGCGCAATCACTTTCTGCAGCTACAAGATAGTAATGCACCAACAATGCACCCGGACACACCTCATTTAAGACCAACACGCCCATCTGGGCGCCACAGATGGGCGCAAGGACATTTGCTACTTACACAATGTGGGTGCTGGGCGTGAAAATGATGACTGTGTCAGTCTAATGACGGTTGTGAGCCACTTTGTGCCGGGTGTAACGGTAAATGTCCACACCCTCCGTCCTTTCCGGGCTTCCCATTCATTGTACAGTATGTACAATGTGAGCAGCCGTGCAATGCATTCTGATAGCGTGGCAGCCCTATTTGAAAAACGGACAGTCACGTCGCCCACTCCTCATTTGCATAAAGTTGAGGTCTAGGCTACTTTATGCAAATCACGGGCGTCCGACGCGACTCAGCAAAACTCCAGAGAATCTTCCAAACTAACCGTCGTCGATCCAAAATAAAGACAGATTCATCAACTGCATGGCTTATTTGGATATGGGGCGGCTGTAGCTCAGTGGGTAGAGCGGGTAGTCCTTAAAACCACAAGGTTGGCGGTTCAATCCTCGGCTCCTACAGTTTGCATGTCGAAGTGTCCTTGAGCGAAACACTGAACCCCAAGTTGCTCCCCGGACGCTTTACAGCAGCCCACTGCTTCTAAAATACTTAGGATGGGTTGAATGTAATAAAGGTTTAAGGTTTATTTCTCACATAAAATGTTTTCAGAAACACATTTCGATGAACTATTTTCATGATATAAGAGAAGAAAGTTTCCAAAGGAGCCGCCATGTTGGTTCCGGTTTGAAAGCTGGGAGCAGCAGCAGCCCACGACGGAAAGCGTTTGTCCAATCAGGTACCGAGTGCCTTGTGTCTAGTGGCAGCCCATCAAGCGTCCAATGCTGGGAAGAGAGGCGATCCCTCGCAATAAAAAAACGCCCCTGTGGACACGTACCATGAGATAGGGCTCCTCTGTCTTTCTTTCTCTCAGGAGGGTGTGTGCTGTTCAGAGGCAATGCGCATTTACAACTATGATGACAAATTGTTTTGGGATGTCTTGTGACAGCCGTAGTGTTCACCTTTAGTTGCACTCATGAAATCTCAATCAAACAAACACAGGACTTTAAACCAGGAGACCGCTGCTCGTGTCCCAAAGTGTTGTTGAGTTATTTTGAAGTTACGTTAGTGACGTTTGTGACGTGTTTTCTGTACTTATGTTGTGTCAAAAAATACCCAGACTTTCACCCACGAGACCGCTGTTCATGTCCTGTGTGAAACCAAAAGTCAGCATTGATTTATTGTCACGTAACTGACGTACTTAATGCCGCTTCAAGAGTCATTAACCCAAACTATGATCTTTTCCTGAACCTAACTAAGTAGTGTGAAGACCGAAGTTTATTTTGAAAAAACTGTATGCATGTAACGAGTGGAAATTGACACGTGTTGCAGGAAAACGAACAAAAAAGGAAGAAGAACTTTTTCGTAATATATCATACAAACAGTTGCATGATGATACGTTGAACAAACACAGGACTTTAGACCAGTAGACCGCTTTTCGTGTTGTTGAGTTATTTTCAAACTAACAACAGACGCTGCTAAGACTGTATAAATACACATTATAAATAAATATTACAAATAAATATGTATATATCTAACTTTTTTAACCCAAAGTGTTGACCATCTGGCTGTACACCTCTGGAGGCAAACCAACGGCGTTACTTACGCAATGACGTCACTCCAACATGGCGGCTCTCTAGCTACATAGCTAGGTAGAAACAACACATACTTCGTGAAATAGTCACCAAATTTAATCTATTTGATTCGTGTACATAAACATGAATTTCACATTTTTTTTCGAGATGCTCAGCACGACTTTGATTCAACGTATTTTTTGTGAGTTTTCCTACGAATGTCCAGCAACACGTGATGCACGTGTCAATTTCCGCTCCACTCTTTTCAAAATAAAATGTTGTACTTAGGTTAAAGAATAGATTGACTTGGTGAGGCTGAGGCAACAAAACTACTTAGTTAGTTTGGTTTAAAATAACATCAGAAGTGGTGAAACTTAAGTACAGAAGTTAAGTGACAAATTAAAAACCTTCCCGTGAGATAATATTGGTTTTGGCACCAACATGCACGCTTCATGTCCTCTTTAAAACAAGTGTCATTGATGACATGACTCTGTTGAAGGGAGTCACTGACTTTAAATAGGTTAAGTAGAAGTAGGTCAACCACATAGGATAATTGGCCAATTATCCGTGAGTATGAATGCACTGTATCATCATGTGGCTGTTTTTACAGGTGACTTGGATGTGAAAAAAAAAAGGGTCAAACTTGCAAATGTGAATAAATTTAAGAGAAACATTTGTCAGTGACGTGAGCGCTCACGAAGAGGATTAACAGACATCACATCAATCACTTCCTCACCACAAGAATTCATGTCAGGGAATTATGCAGTTAATACACAACGAAGGGTGTTACATTTATTTTATTGCACTTTTACTTCCTGGACAACCAAACATATTTAGTACTGAAAAAACTTATTTATGATAACGTTCAAGATTTATAATCTGTATTTGTATTATTAAGTTTGATTATAAAGCTTTTCCTCTGGTCCTCCTCCTGTTTCAGGTTTTATTCTTTTAAACATTTCTCTCTTGTTGTGTCTTGTATCATTATAGCGGTGAGATGAACACTGTTTACTGTCGATGCAAGTTTTTTACATATAAACTGACGAAAAGGCGCCGCATTAAAAATATATCGTAGCTTTCATCAACCAACGTAATGATTCACTTTTGGAACAATATCTAACTTTTCTTTTTTTCTTTATGCAGAATTTATTGCACAATGAGCACTTTTACAACTGATACTTTAAGTAAATTTTACTGCACAATGAGTACTTTTGTTTTTTTGTTTTTATTGATTTTTACATTTTAAAGATAAATAAAAAAAACAACGAGAGAGAAAACAATCACAAACAGAACTGAAATAAAATTACATAAAATAAAAAATCCCACCCCGAACTAACAACAGACGCTGCTAAGACTATACATACACAATATAAATAAATATTACAAATAAATATGTATATCTAACTTTTTTAACCCAAAGTGTTGACCATCTGGCTGTACACCGCTGGAGACAGCTAATACAAATACAGATTAAAAAATCTTGAACGTAATCAAATGTTTCTTCACTATTAAATATGTTTGGTTGTCCTGGAAATAAAAGTGCAATAATAAATGTAACATCCTTTGTTGTGTATTAACTGCATGATTAAAGAGGGCATGAAGCGTGCATGTTAGTGCCATAACCAATGTTATCTCACTGACAAATGTTTCTCTGGAATTTTTTCACATTTGCAAGTTTGACCTTTTTATTCGTATCCAAGTCACCTGGAAAAACAGCCACATAATGATACAGTGCATTCACAATCACGGCTATTTGGCCAATTATCCTACGTGATTGACCTACTTCTACTTACCTTATTTATAGTCAGTGACTCCCTTCAACAGAGTCATGACATAAACACCATTTGTTTTAAAGAGGGCATGAAGCATGCATGTTAGTGCCATAACCAATAGTATCTCACGGGAAGGTGTTTCAATAAATCACAAGTCAAAGTTGATTAATTTGTCACTTAGCTTCTGTACTTAAGTTTCACCACTTCTGGTGTAATTTTAACCCCAATCCTCCAAAATTTAATTATTGTGCCGTACGTTGGTTGATGAAAGCTAAAAAACTTGCAGTAAACAGTGTTAATCTCACGCAAGACTCAACGAGAGAAATGTTCAAAAGAAGAAATCCTAAAAGAGGAGGAGGAGAGAAGGAAAAGCTTTATAATCAAACTTAATAACACAAATACAGATTCTAAATCTTGACTGTAATTGTATGTTTCTTCACCATTAAATATGTTTGGTTTTCCTGGAAATAAAAGTGCAATAAAATAATCGTAACCCCCTTTGCTGTGAGTTAACTGTATAATTAATTAATTAAGCCACAGTGCGACCTTTTTATTTTCCCACATTAATTGACCTGCAAAACAGCCACATGATGATAAAGTGCATTCACACTATAAGAAAAGAGTCAATTATGTGATTGACCTACTTCTACTTAACCTAATTGAAGTCAGCTACTCTCTTCTAAAGAGTCATGTAATAAACACCACTCGTTTTAAAGGTATAATATTTAACAGTTGTCGGTTGCTGTTTATAAACGACGAATGGCGTTCAAATGTTGGCGTCTCCTCCTCAACTCAACAAGCGAGCGAGGGAAAGAGAGCAGCGATGGTTGAGTGAGATAAAGCATGAATGAAGAGAGGGAGCGGCAATAATGAGAACAAAGCAGTTATTGTTAAATCCCAGAAACGTCCCGAACACAACGAAATAATAAGAAGAAGAGAGAACATACAGACACCACCACCCAATCAATTAGTGATGATTGACAGAGATTAGTTTTGTGTCAGTCTATACTTTGTGTACATTGTGTAACGTGTGTACATTGTGTACTATGTGTACATTGTGTACCGAACACCGACGGCGGGACAAAGCCTCATTATTTAACGCCCTGGGAATGTGAACAGGCCGGCTCTGCTGTCTTACCCTTACCGAAAGGAAGTTTATTCAAATGTGCTATTAGTATACTTCTTTTAAACTTATAATAAGAGAAAATACTTTCAGTTTACTTTTTATGTACTTATCGGAGCTATACTTAACAAAAGTATACTTTGCTCACAAGTATACAGAAAAGTCTACTTGGCTTATACTTGTACTTAATCGTTTGATCAAGATGTACTTAAGAAAAGTATACTTGCGGTATAAAAACTATTTAACTAGTAGTTTACTGAATATACTTTAAATTGCACTTTCATAAAGTGGGCTACCAGTACAATACTTACACTTAAAAGTATACTTTTATAAACTAAAAAGTGGGCCCATTTAGTCCCAATAAGTATTGAAGTAGTACACTTACAAGTGCAAAACTAGTAAACTATCTGTATACTTATAGTATAGTTGCAGTACAAAATAAGGCTTAAATGTAAACTAGCTATGTACTCAAAGTTTACTATTCTTACACTTAAAATACACTTAAAAGTACACTTTTATAAAAAAAAACTGTGCCAAATTAGTCCCAATAAGTATTAAAGCCATACGCTTATAAGTATACCTACTACATTGATATTAGTATAGTTACTACATAAATTATCCTTGGGAAATTTATACTTTTATAACGCTTTTTCGTAAGAGTAATTACAATCGATAACCCAAATATTTGCCCTCTCAGTAGTATTGGATGAAACTCCGGAGTACTCGTGCTGCACTGAGGCCAGAACCTGTAACAAGACAATACTTCATACTTTGTTTTGCAGCGTGATTATAGTCTGGTTATCGTCCTCTAGTTGTTCCAAACATGTTGTAACATTATTGTTAAATAATAAAGTAGAACATTTGACTGCCTTCTTTTGTGTCCTGTTTCTGATGATGTCCTTGGTATTGTGAAAGGTTATTTGAGGTTGAGTTATTTGTTTGTCTCTACAGAAACACAGCTGTGGTGTCAAATGAAGCTTATTAATTGATTCAATTAAATGTGGTTATTAAAACGCAACCTGATCTCCTGGGAAGGCGTAAAAATGGCACAGCATTTTAACCCGAGACGCGTGGGAACGCCGGCAATCCTGACCGACTTTACTGTCTTTCAGACGCTCTAGTTTTAGAGCTACAGTGAAGATACAGGTATCATATGAAACTAGAAAAACCAAAGGAATCTATTTGTGCCAACCATGTCGGGAAGGAGGCTAAATAATGCTGTAATAATTATGATAATCACATGTAGTTTTTTTCATGTAGTCTAAATGTGTTATTGTCTCCTATTGTTTGAATATTTCTGCACACTGGGGTCCTTAAACAGTCTTGAATTACATAAATTGGGTATCACTGTAAAGCTGAGACTCTTGTGGATCCAATGAGCCCAACTGTATTCATGTGTGATGATGTTAGTCCCCATAGGAGACATTTCATTGTAGTGAGACAATTTTTTTTAAAAATTTGACCTCATTGTATAAAATGACCTGTGGTGACCTCTAGGATAATCACAGCCTCATGAAACTTTACATCTACAACTACAGACCTATAGCATTCAGAGGATGGATGGCTTTCCTAGCTAGATTGACAATAAGGGGGTTTCTGAGCAGTTTATACAACAGAAGTGCTTTGCCGTCCAATCGCCGAAAAATGCAATTATTGCAGAAATCTCAAAATGTCAAGAGTTTTTGATACCAAATCACAGCATGGCTTTTTCTATGGTGTTCCTCAAGGTCTTGGTGTCTTAATGTGGTATTTCGGAGGGATTATTAATCATTTTGATCAATTCTCCAGTGATAAAAAGTGATTAAATTTAGCACCAAATCTGTGTAACAAATGTTGTCAATCCCAAAATTGCTGCAACAACTTATGAGACATAATAGAGCATGGGGATGACCATCATATACTTCTATCATCATGTTCTAAACCCTTATAAACTAGAAAAACTTGACCCACAGTGTTGTGCAGCATCTCAAATTAATCTTCAGGTTCTCAGCTTTCAGATGATGTACACCACTTCTATGTGACATCTACTGTTGACCTGCTATCTCCTCCTAAAGACCCCCTGTACCCCCCTAAAAAAAAGACAAAAACAGATCTATTGTGGGTCTCAGAGGGTTAAGGACATTCCGTGTGTCATGATAACGAATTTTTAGGCTTTTCGTCTGTCATTTAACGTCACGTTGTTACCGTGAAACAGTCGATATGTTAAGGCAACAAACCCACTTAGTTAGGTTTAGGAAGAACATCATGGTTGGGCTTAAATAAGTAATTAAAATATGTACGGAAACAACGCAAAATGGGTCACAAACGTAACTTCAAAATAACTCAACAACACGAACAGCGGTCTACTGGTCTAAAGTCCTGTGTTTGTTCAACGTATCATCATGCAACTGTTTGTATGATATATTACGAAAAAGTTATTCTTCCTTTTTTGTTCGTTTTCCTGCAACACGTGTCAATTTCCACTCGTTACATGCATACAGTTTTTTTCAAAATAAACTTCGGTCTTCACACTACTTAGTTAGGTTCAGGAAAAGATCATAGTTTGGGTTAATGACTCTTGAAGCGGCATTAAGTACGTCAGTTACGTGACAATAAATCAATGCTGACTTTTGGTTTCACACAGGACATGAACAGCGGTCTCGTGGGTGAAAGTCTGGGTATTTTTTGACACAACATAAGTACAGAAAACACGTCACAAACGTCACTAACGTAACTTAAAAATAAGCCCCTCTGTCTTTCTTTCAGAGAGAAAGAAAGACAGAGGAGCCCTATCTCATGGTACGTGTCCACAGGGACCTTTTGTTATTGCGAGGGATCGCCTCTCTTCCCAGCATTGGACGCTTGATGGGCTGCCACTAGACACAAGGCACTCGGTACCTGATTGGACAAACGCTTTTCGTCGTGGGCTGCTGCTGCTCCCAGCTTTCAAACCGGAACCAACATGGCGGCTCCTTTGGAAACTTTCTTCTCTTATATCATGAAAATAGTTCATCGAAATGTGTTTCTGAAAACATTTTATGTGAGAAATAAACCTTAAACCTTTATTACATTCATCATATACATACAGGTATATACATGAAATTTGACCTCTGCATTCAACCCATACTAAGTATTTTAGGAGCAGTGGGCTGCTGTAAAGCATCCGGGGAGCAACTTGGGGTTCAGTGTTTCGCTCAAGGACACTTCGACATGCAAACTGTAGGAGCCGAGGATTGAACCGCCAACCTTGTGGTTTTAAGGACTACCCGCTCTACCCACTGAGCTACAGCCGCCCCATATCCAAATAAGCCATGCAGTTGATGAATCTGTCTTTATTTTGGATCGACGACGGTTAGTTTGGAAGATTCTCTGGAGTTTCGCTGAGTCGCGTCGGACGCCCGTGATTTGCATAAAGTAGCCTAGACCTCAACTTTATGCAAATGAGGATCGGGCGACGTGACTGTCTGTTTTTCAAACTGCGCCGCCACAATATCAGAATGCATTGCACGGCTGCTCACATTGTACATACTGTACAATGAATGGGAAGCCCGGAAAGGACGGAGGGTGTGGACATTTACTGTTACACCCGGCACAAAGCGGCTCACAACCGTCATTAGACTGACACAGTCATCATTTTCACGCCCAGCACCCACATTGTGTAAGTAGCAAATGTCCTTGCGCCCATCTGTGGCGCCCAGATGGGCGTGTTGGTCTTAAATGAGGTGTGTCCGGGTGCATTGTTGGTGCATTACTATCTTGTAGCTGCAGAAAGTGATTGCGCCATTGACCAACAAAAACCTGGTCAATGAACTTGGAATTACGGCTAGTCAGAATTCAGCTACGGATGTCCGTAATTCACACTACGGTTATCTGCAAATGATTTGTAGATATCTGTAATGACTAACCCCAAACACATGAATGGTAATAGTAGCTTGAATTGTACTAGTCAAAATGTAATTACGGATATCTAAAATCAGAGTTTTGCCTAGTCAAATTAGGGATATCTAAAATTAGAATTTTGACTAGTCAAAATGACGTTGCAGATATCTCTAGTGAACATGACGTACATTGAGAAAGCACAGGGAACAAGATACCTGAATTAATTAATATCAAACACATCATCACAGTTAGATAAGTTACAATTACAGCATCTTGATAGTAACTTTGGCATCAATGATGGTATTTTCTTCTCATTTTAAACGCATCACACACACATGCCAACCAATTTCCAAAGAGTCTTAATTATAGCAGAGCAGTATCTATTAGGGCATCGGGTTCAGGACTCAGTGGGCGGAGTGTCTGCGGGCTGATTGTGACATTTACTTATGTCAGTCTGCACACGAGCTGCTGAAAGTGTGCCTGTGATTGACGTCTACAAGAATCTTTTTTTTTTTTTTTTTTTAAACTGAAGCGCTCCACCACAGTAGCTGCTCTTTGCTGACTCTGTTTGGGTCACCTGAAGTTTATCTCTGGAAAAAAATGCGAGTGTGGCAATAAGTCATGTGGTTCCACCCACACTTCATGTACGCTATCTATTATTTGTCGTGATGGAAACCACATTAAATATGTGACTAATTTATCTGTCTGTCACTGTCACTGGTTTGAAATGCCGGTACGCCTGGCTGACCCAATTAGATTACTCAGCAATCAATTCACGCAATCAAACATCACTAACGTGTACATTCCCAAAGACAAAGAAACATGTCAGCTATGAAATCAGAGTAAACGTTGAACCAAATTAAAGATGTGCTAAGGTATGGAGTGTGTACGTCAGTGAAACAAGAGTTATGTATGTGTGAGGGTTAAATGATGGGTGTGTGTGTGTGAATGTTTGTTGCAAAAGCAAAAGTAACCACAACCAAACCAAAGCAAGTGTCTGACAAGAGAAACAGAGGCTTTATTTATTTATTTATTTATTTGTACATATATAAAACAGCACAAAATCCAGTCAATGAAAAAAAAAATAAAATAAATGTGACAGGAGAGGTCAAGAAGCCACAGGCTTATATACAAGGGACCTCCCTACAACCCCAGGAGAAAAAAAGACAAAAAAGGAAGAAAGATCTCAACTAACATAATTTTAAAAATACAACAAAAGTTAAACAACAACAAGAAGTACACAAAATGTGCAGAAAAACCAACCAAACAGTGAAAACAATTCAATAGAAACAATGAAATACATACAAAAAACAGTAGAGAAGAAAATAAAATATATCTAAACACATCAAAAGAGAATTAGACATCATGAATTAAATGTGATGATAATTTCCTTTTAAAGTGTTCTAAGGATAACGAGCTCTTGATAACGTGTATTTTGGTGTTCCATATTTGTACACCACGATATCTGAGGGAGTACTGGCCATGTTCTGGTGAAGATGATTAACCTGACTAGTATTATGTGAATGAATTTGAGAATTAGATTTAAATAAGTTGCTAAACGATGATGGTAAAGAAGAAGGCAAGAACATATAATTATATATAAACACACATATATGATGAATATTTATGTCATAAACTGAAAGCATGTTCAATTTTCTGAACAGTGGAGCAGAGGCCTCCTTAGAGTTTGACAAAGTTGCCAATCTTACAAATCGTTTTTGCAACAAATAAAGTTTATGAAGATTGGAGGGGTATGTATTTGCCCAAACAATATTACCATAAATCAAATAGGGATAAATCATGGAATAATATAAGGTTAATAAACAAGAAACATTTATGAAACTTCTTAATTTGCTGATGATTCCTACTGACTTCACAATTGTATTACAAATAAAATGTATATGTTTTTTCCAATTTAATTTTTCATCAACTAAAATGCCTAAAAAACGAGTGTGAGAGACTTGAGCAATTTCTTTTCCATCTACTGACACTCTCGCATAATCCCTAGCATACTTTCTGCCCCTTCCCACAAATATTATGAAATTTGACTTTTTAATATTTAATGAGAGCTTATTGAGTTGAAACCATTTTGCAACTCTCTCCATTTCCTCATTTGTGTTATTAATTAGAGTGTGTAAGTCAGTATGTGATAAAATTATGTTGGTATCATCAGCAAACAAAATAGGAAAAGAAAATTTAAAAGATAGTGAAAAATCATTAATGTAAATAAGAAATAATAAGGGTCCTAACATGGATCCTTGTGGTACACCACATGTTATATGAACTGCGTTTGAAGCACTACCATTTATTATAACATATTGTTCGCTCTTTAATTCCCCTCAATTGTAGATATCTACATTGTCCTTTTTAGATATCTAAAATTAAATTATGACTAGTCAGAATGGCGTTGTAGATATCTCTAACTGGAGTTAGGGATAGTCAGAATGTAATTACAGATATCTATAATTAGAGTTGTGACTCGACAAAATTGTTTGTATTATCTTTGTCTAACACTCATTTGTCTGTCTTATATCAGGACTTTGCACGTGAGCAAAGAGACAATTCTACACTGGGGAAGCCGTTCCAGTCTGTTCTTCCAGTGGAGGAGATGAAAAATCGTGCTCACGGTTACTTCATTCAAAACGATGTATTAGTGAGGAAATGGGTGCCACAGGGTGAGGGTTTCACTGGCGAACCCGTGTATCAAATTGTGGTACCTTTAAAATTCCGTGATTCAGTCTTGCGTGCATCACATGAGTCAGGTCATATGGGGGTGAGGAAAACCCATGACCGCATTCGGAGACAGTTTTTTTGGCCCCGTGTTAAGAGAGATGTGGCAGCTTACATTAGGACTTGCCACACGTGCCAGATGTTGGGTAGGCCAAGTCGAACGATACAAGTGGCCTCTATGTATCCCTTTCAGAGTGCACCTGTGGATTGTGCTCATCCTGTGTGTTTGTAACACACTTTCATCGAGTAAAGTTCTTTGTGAAGATGGTTTGCCTAATCATGATTCGGCATTGTTAACAGGCCGCTTGAAAAACTCTGAAGTTTAACGTAGCCTGGAGAGTGTTTTTGGTCATTTATCCACGGCACAGCGCGCAGAGCTAGCCGAGCTAGCTGAGCTAGTAGGTATGTATCCGTTGATTGGGGATGCAAAACTGATAATAGTTAGTACAGCAAAACGTACGTTTTTGGATTCTGAAATTGATTACATGCTAAAAAATGGCGTCGCTGAGCCGTTGTCGTCGAGCGGGGCGTCGCCGTGTTTGCTCTTTAGACATACGTCATATTAAAGGAAAGCGTTGTCCAGAGCCCCGTTGCCAGTGATTGTTGTTTTGATTTATTCATGTCTTAATGTCTCTGTCTCTCTCTTAAATTAGCTTCAGGGTACCAGTTGCTGAGAGGGGAGGTGAGACCATAATGTGAAGGGCAGGTGAACAAGCATTAAGGTGACTTTGTATTTTAGGAAGTGAAGTTAAGATGTATGTATTTTCAAAGGTGTATAACCTGTAAGTTTATGTATTTTCAGAGGGCTATAGCCTATAACATTTATGCATTATTGTATGCAGTAGTTATTTAATAGAGATTTGATTTAATTTACTAGGAAATGGTAGGGATATAGACTGGTTTGGTGCTGTGCTGTTCCTGTGTGTGTTGCAGTGTCCTGGTCCATGGTGGGTTGGAGCTGAGGAGGAGGTGCCGATCAGGCGATTGGAGACAGCTGGCCACTGTCTCCGGGACTATAAGGCCCACCCCATCCTCATGGTTGATGGACGTTATTCCCCTGGCACCACGGGGTGCTAAGCCAGCGTGGTGTAATGTAATTACGAAGTTCTTCCTTGTCAAAGTAGAATTACAGATATCTTGTATCAGAGTTTTGCCTCGTCAAAATGACGTTGCAAATATCTGTAATGAACATCCTGTCTAGCTATTAAATGTTAAAACGGCTTAACACACCTATCTGTGAGCATCACTTTGGGGCTCATAAAACACACTGGGTGTGATTATAATGAAGTTTGTGACAACATGTTGTTAAGTGTATTATTACGGAGACATTTTCTCGGTAGTGTTTGCAGCTCTTGTTGAGACTGCAGGAGGGTGGATGAGGAAACACTGTATGGACACGATTTAAACATTTATCCTCTCAGGACTTTGAGCGGACAATTAACAGTGGTATGATTGTCATGTTAATGCTGTTATTTTGTTTGTTTATTGGTTATTTGCTTTTATTCATCATTTAGTATTAGTCAATCCTCACCTACTTTAATTTTATTTATTTAAATGTTTGTTAAATCTGTTTTCTGTCTGGCATTATTTAGGGATGTTGTTGGGTTTTGATTTCAAATTCAATAAACTTAACTATAAAAAAATAAGTAAGAAGCCTTTAAAATAAATTCAAATACAGGTATCAAGAGGCAGTTAGTTATATTTTAAATAGCTTCGTATTTCTATTTAAACTCCACTTCACTTTTGTTTCGGTTCTTTGATGGTTTCTTGTGTTTTTGTGAATTTTGTGTTTTCAAGCTGCAAAATGACTCAATGTAGTGTTTTTAATTTGTGTGACTGTGACTGATGGGGATGAACAGATGTATTATCTTCTCTCCTACAGCGCCACCTGGTGATCACCTGTACAATAGGTGGTAGTAGTAGTAGGTGAGGTGTGATCATTATACACAAATGCTTGCTGGACTTAACTGATCGCCTGTGAGCTTTCAAATGGATCTGAACCTCTTCTACCCGACGAACCCACTACCAGGCTGAGCTGTGTGTTAAAACGCTGCCTTTAAAAACTTCATAAAATATTGTGGTGGTCTTTTTTTCTGAATGGTTTCAAAAAGATGAGGCCTTAACGCGATTAAAACAACACTCCACGTGTATTTTGTCCAAACAATGTTTGTTTGGCAACGATTTCAATATTTTAGTTACAAAATCAACACACGAGGAATTGTATTTTATTATGTTTTTATATTGAATGTACATACTTGACTTTGGATTCTTATTTGTTATCTTATTCACATTGTTATTGATCTTATTTGTTATCATCTACTTGATCATATTTCATTATTATAATAAAACGATTCTATTTGGAGTCAAAATTATATAATTTAGTTGTTTTTTATTGATTGTATACTGAGCACAATGGTAGAATGTGATGATGCACGGGGTAAATGTCATGGCCAAAGGCTCCATTGTGTGCACATCGCCTCCTGTAGTGGATATCAGGAGTATTTTAGAGCCAGATTCCCTTTCCAGAGGTAAAAAAACCCATTTGGCACACTTTGGGTATATAAGTGTCCAAATGGAGAGTCCTCCTGGTCCTATCCTGACTAAAACCTTTGCAGAATCTATGTGCTTTGTGTTATTTATATCTGCTTTGGCACAGTTGTAGTCGAGGAGTTGCTGAATGAATTCAGTGGCATCTCTGTGCATGGCATCATTGCTGTAATGGTGTTATCCACTGTCTGATCTAGAAAACATTTTAGGCGAAGATAAAAATGTACAGAGTCATTCCAGTAATGTCTTTTATTCAACAGTGAGTTTTTCAGTTTGCTTGTATCTGTCACAACTGCATGAAATGCAGGAGACAGAGTGGTAAAGTTCAACGAGGATATGTATACATTAGGGCTCCCTTGACCTCTGACCTCCAGGTATGTGAATGAAAATGGGTGTCTCTGCAGATCAGAGCTGGACTCGTCAGAGAGAGAGAAAGAGACGGAGGGTTTTATTGTCTCTCTCTTCTTTCCTCTGACATCTTTCCCTTTCTCCCTCCTTCTTTCCTCTTTCACTTCCATGTTCATTTAATTTATTCTCGTCCTCCTCTCTCTCTCTGCTTCTGTCTGTCTGCCACTTGTTCCTTCCATCCACTGAGGATGCCTCCTCCCTCCATATTGTTTTTGTTGCTCTCAGTGCATCACTTCATCATCTCTACACTGTTTTTGGCAGCAACCTGAGACCTCTCTCTCTCTCTCTCTCTCTCTCTCTCTCTCTCTCTCTGTCTCTCGCCACAGAGTTTTTGGGATGTAATTCATCTTGAGTCACACACACATCCATGCAGACTGTACATGCACTCAATTCCACATTACTCACATAATCTCAGGCACATGAATGCACGCTTGACTGCACAAGTAACACATTCCTGCAAACACACAATTTGGTCGAGGAAAAACTGTCATGTCCATTTTCAAAGTGGTCCCTTGACCTCTGACCTCCAGATGTTTTGAATGTAAATGGGTTCTCTGGGTACCCACGAGTCTCCCCTTTACAAACATGCCCACTTTCTGATAATCACATGCAGTTTGGGGCAAGTCATAGTCAAGTCAGCACACTGACACACTGACAGCTGTTGTTGCCTGTTGGGCTGCAGTTTGCCATGTTATGATTGGAGCATATTGTTTTATGCTAAATGCAGTACCTGTGAGGGTTTCTGGACAATATCTGTCATTGTTTTGTGTTGTTAATTGATTTGCAATAATAAATATATACATACATTTGCATAAAGCAGCATATTTGTCCACTCCCATACTTGATAAATCTCCTTCTGTGATTAATCACGATTAAATATTTGAATAGATTGACAGATCTGATGTATATATGGTTAAATATATAGGCAGGTTCAGGTCCAGCTTAAGGTAACAGGAGCTGAAATGAGTGAAATTGAAGTGGCATTTATGTTCTACTGGTGACGAGGGAAAGTGGGAACAGGTGAGGAGGTGGGCGGGGACGGTGGGAGAGGAGGGAGAATGGCCATGGTATGCATGGACATGGACCACGAAGCAGAGTGTGACAGTATCATCATCATCATATGCATTTGCTCTACAGTTTAAGATTAGTACTTTATATTATTTCTGATAATTAGTATTACTTCCATGAATCATCTATTTATTGTTTTGCCTATAAAATGTTAGAAAATAGAAGTATTAAAAAGCAGTCAAAAACACGAAGATATTCAGTTTTCTATCATATATGAGAACTTTGCTGATGTTCTTGCTGCTGTCACTAGATGTCGCTAAAAGCCAAACATTTGACTGAATACACCTTTAAATAATAAATACAAGAGGAGATGAGCCAAACCCTCTTTAAATACACTACATGGACAATATATATATGGACACCTGGGGGCAGAAGAGCATTAGTTAGCTCCAACACGGATGTTGGGTTAACAGTTATTAATAACTTTGACAGCTTTCAGATCAGAGCTGCAAAATGATAATTTCACACATGAAACCTTTTTATTTTTTCATTGAGAAAAAACATGCTTTGATTTTATTGCATTTTTGTGAAAGGAAATAGGAAGTGAAAAGTATTTTTTTTTTAATAATAACTACTGTAGATGGATGGCTCTAGAGGGTAGTAAAAACCGACAAACTTCCCTCTCTCTAGCAAGGAACTAAATACCAGAATAAGAAACATTTTATTGATCCCTGGGGTGGAGGGGGTTGAGTTACGTATTGCTC
This sequence comes from Sebastes umbrosus, assembly GCF_015220745.1. Taxonomy (NCBI): domain Eukaryota; kingdom Metazoa; phylum Chordata; class Actinopteri; order Perciformes; family Sebastidae; genus Sebastes; species Sebastes umbrosus. Next base: position 28,640,512 of record NC_051283.1, on the reverse strand, counting down.
CTGTTCTATGCAAATAATGTAAATGCATGCATAAATAAAAATGCAAGAATAGTGTAAATAAATAAGAATATTATTTTAAATGTAAACTGTGTGTGTGTGAGAGAGAGGGTGAATTTGTAAGTGTGTGAGTGTAGGCATATGTGTGTGTGTATGTTTGTGTGTGTGTGTGAAGCCCAACGGAGGCTACACTACTCTATGTTTGCTGTTCCCATTCCTGTTTTTATACATACAAAATGTATTTCGAACATGTAAAATAAAAAAAAAATAATAATAAAAAAGAGAATAATAATACAAACAAGTGGACAGCCAAAAAAAGTAATATTTACATACAATGAAAGGCATAAGCAAAAGAAATTGTCAAACACTTGATGCCTTGGTTTACATATTTGAAAAGGAGTGAGAAGAAGTACAAACTTATTTAATCCCACCCCTTCTCCATAAGTCATTCATTGATAATCAACCAGCGTCCTTAATGAGCAAAACATATACTCTAGTTAATTTTCCTAAAACTTTTATCTCTGTCATACAAAAATATAAATTAATTAGTGATATAATTATCCTTTTCAAAATCTAAATTCATTATCAGAATAAATAAATAAATAAATAAATAAATAATCATTTATAATAAATAAATAGTTGCAGTGTTAATGATTATTGTACAGCTGAATTATTGCACTAAACTATTGGACTGTTAGGTCAGTAATGCACAGTTGAAGATATAATAAATTATGTGGTTATAGCTGCTGATAGGGGTAAGAAATAATAAATATATATGTATAAATATACAACAATTTACTGGTTTAGAAAACGGGAGACATGTTCATAATGAACATGTCTCTCGTTTTCTAGACTAGACATGGGTATATTGGATCCTAAATACACCCTATTTACTTTAAATTGTTGACGTCTGTATGACAATAAAGTAGAATAAATGTCGTAGAGAGTTTGATGACCAGCACATCGTGAAGTTTATTGACGACACAGTTATTGTGAGCCTGCAGAACAATGCTGAAGTGTCTCACGGTCCTGGTGTAATGGTGTTAATGAAGCCTTTTTTTGAATTGAGGACAAGTGCATTGATTTCAGACGTCAACAACCAACTCCTGCAAACAATTAATGGACAAGATGTTGAGATTGTTGACTTTTTACAAGTATTTGGGCATCATAATTGACATATAAGTTGACCTTTGAGAGGAACACAGATATGCTGAGTAAGAAAAGCCAGAACTGCTCTTTTTGTTTGAGGAAGCTGGCCAAGTTCCAGGTTGACAGGTCCCTGATGACACCCGTCTGCTGCAGGCATGACTAATCATTTCCGACGTGGAGGTTAAGCAGTCTGATGTTATGTGACAGAAACATGACTAACTGCAAAAACTCTCTCACTCGCTGCTCGATGACCTATCCTAACCTTAACTATCGGACGTCAATGCCTTACCTAAGAGGTGTGACAGGATGATTTGTGCAATAATAATAATGGTTATTTATAGGTTTTTAGTCTTCTGATGCATTATTTAAGATATTAAAGGTGAAGGGCAAATTATATTCCATAACTGTGGGTGGCTGCATCTCTGTTAAAATTGTATGAGTTTTTTTTTTTTTCTCATTTCAAAGGTTCAGGTTTTTGTGTTGCTCAGGGTTTGATGTATTGGCTTCTAATAGGCCCGCTGCCTGCTACGGTCGTCTGTGTTCCCTGTACAGTGAAATGAAAAAACATTTTAACGGTTTGCAATTCACAGCTTGAATTTATGAATTTGTATCTATGCATTTAAATGATGCTTTCTTTGCATAACAGATATGATAATATAGGCTATTTAATGTATTTCTAATATGACTAAATGCTTCAAAACTATTATTGTCTTTATTAATTATTTATTTATTTAATTATTCATAGTCATATTGTTTGTTTGATGTTGTTCGATTCTCCATGTAACATCCACACCTATGAGCTGAGGTTTTGTAACAGCAATGACATTGTCAGTGGTAAAATTACTGCATTAATCAAGGTGATTTTTAGGCAGACTTTTCAGAGTCCCACATTTCAGACATGACTGTCCCACATTAGAAAATAAAGATTCGTCTGAGACAACTTGGCACTAAAGATACTGATATGTCTACCGTTTCTTCTGTGAATGTGTGATATCTGCATTTTCTTTTTTTGGTTTGAGTAGGACACATCCTGGAGATTTCAGAGTGGTGCTGGGTGTGGATTTAATGCATTAGCTTCATATCACAATATATTCCAGAAGTCTGAAATGCATTATCTAATATTATATGTATATAATACAATGCATTGTAATCTGATCGAGTAGAACTCACTATGATTTAGTGTATGATTTAAATTTTGTTTCATATTTATTCTCATTATTATCTACCCAAGATCTTCCTCGTTGTCAGGTTCATTTTATTTATGTAAAAGTTACTTTTATTGCTTCTTATCTCTAATAACTGAGTCATCATATGATTCACTGACCTCACACATGGATAGACACACCCATAGCTCAGTGTTTTTGTTTTCTTGTCTGCACCAAAAATAACCATAAAAGTATTTGATGCTCTGACGCTGGAGGCCGTCATCTGTTCCTCTGGAGGAATTCAACAAATGCAAGCAAACAAAAGTGGACATGTCAATAAACATATCATTAAGGACATTTTGTTTCCTCTTCCAGTAAATGTTCACGGTGTCCTTTAAGCTTCCTGTTTTTAGATCGGAAGCGTCATCAGCTTCCTGTGTCGAGGACGACACGTTCCTGAAAATGTGATGAGGAGTGCAGATAGAATACCGATAGGTGGTGTTAGCTATCCGTCAATATGTCAGCTGGTGGCTGCTGTACCAACCCTGTCTCCTACAAAATCACGTTCCCATTCAACTAAACTACATCAATTAAGTTTTTGAGGGGAATGTATTTTCTCCTGGATTGTGGTCGCAGTTTTAAACTGTTTTAAACACGTGGTTAATGTTGTAAATTGGTTAGGTTTAGTAAAAACATCACGGTTTGGCTGAAAATGACTTTGTTTGTTACGTTATTTAACCCTCTGAGTGCCACAGGGGGGTCTTTATGGGGAGATAGCAGGTCAACAATAGATGTCATATAGAAGTGGTGTACATCATCTGAAAGCTGGGGACCTGAAGATTAATTTGAGATGCAGAGTAATAAATCAGAAATAAACATGAATTAATTAATTAAAGTAAATTGTCAAAGTGTATAAGGGTTTAGAACATTATGATAGAATAATATGATGGTCATCCCCATGCTCTATTATGTCTCATAAATTGTTGCAGCAATTTTTGGCTAAATTTAACCGTTTTTTTTATCTATCAAGAATTGATAAAAATGATCAATAATCCCTCCAAAATACCAAATTAAGACACCAAGACCTTGAGGAACACCATAGAAAAAGCCATGCTGGGATTTGGGATCAAAAACTTTTGACATTTGGAGATTTCTGCAAGAATTGCATAACTCGGCGATTGGATGGCGAGCACTTGTGTTGTATAAACTGCTCAGAAACCCCCTTATTGTCAATCTAGCTAGGGAAGCCACCCATCTTCTGAATGCTCTAGGTCTCTAGTTTGTGGTTGTAAAGTTTCATGAGGCTGTGATTATCCTAGAGGTCACCACAGGTAATTTTATGAAGTAAGGTCACGTTTTCAAAAAATTGTCTCACTACAATGAAATGTCTCCTATGGGGACTAACATCATCACACATGAATACAGTTGGGTTCATTGGATCCACAAGAGTCTCAGCTTTACAGGGCCCGGCCTGTGCATTAACTCACCCCAGCTTGTAGCGATCACTCTGCTGGTACGAAATCACGTCCACATCTTGCCCAACACCCCCAGACAATAGCTGTGTTTTTCCACTGAGCTGCTCAATAGGCGACATTAACTGTCAATGACTTCACGTATGTGTTGTTTCCAGAACGGTGACGTGCATACGCCACGTATAGAGAGGGAAGATGTGCTTATCATTGTATCAATACACTCACTTGCCGGCACCGCTTATTATGTCTGGCATCCTGCTTACGGTAGTCAAATTCCTGTCAGGTATGTATACATAATGAGTGGATATTAACCGCCATTGTGTAAGTTATCCAAGAAGAGACTGTGAGTCATCTCACAGCAACATGTAACACATTTACAAAGACAGACAATAAAGTCTCCATTACGTAATTTTACTCGGCTACTAAATAATGAGGAAAGAAGCCAATGAATGACCATAGATTACATCTAATTAATCCCATTCTATTACTTTTTAAAGGTATTAGTTAAGGGATGATTATTTAATGATTACGATGAACTGCTTAAAGATGACTATGATTGTTCCAGGCGCACACCTAAGGGTATATTTTTAGTTTCTTTTGTCTGTTTGTACCGTCAGTAATGTATACGATCCAGGAACTTGTAGGATATTGTGCAATACTGTTGGATTTCATCAGAACTAGCTTGACTGATCCACACCTCCACCATTATAATAACATCTTTAGAGAGCTGTTATTTGACGTCAGGATGTGTAGGTTGGCATGTAGCGTGTTTCACAGATTCACATTCCATCTCACATTCCATCCGTGTTTTGTGGACTTGGAGAAGGCTCATGATCTGGGGTACCGGGGTCATTGTTACGAGCCATCCGGTCCTTGTATAACCAAAGCGAGAGCTGCGTCCGTATACTCGGCACAAAGTCAAACATGTTTCCGTCGGGTGTTGGCCTCCGCCAGGGTTGTCCCTTGTCACCGATCCTGTTTGTGATTTTCATGGACTGTATCTCAAGGTGCAGCCATGGGGGGAGGAGAGTGTCCAGTTCGGGGACCTCAGAATTGGCTCTTTGCAGATGATGTGGTTTTGTTGGCTTCATCAGACCGTGACCTTCAGCACACACTGAGGCGGTTTGCAGCCGAGTGTGAAGCGGTCGGGATGAGAGTCAGTACCTCCAAGTCTGAGGCCGTGGTGCTCTGCCGGAAACCGGTGGATTGCACCCTCCGGGTGGGGAGTGAGTCTTTGCCCCAAGGGAGAGAGTGCAAGTATCTCGGGGTCTTGTTCATGAATGAGGGTAAAATGGAGCGGGAGATGGACAGGCAGTTCTGCACCGGACTGTTGTGGTGAAGAGACAGCTGAGCCTGAAGGCAAAACTCTTGATTTACCAGGCCATCCAACCAGTGCACCTTTAAATCAGTTTCATTAACATCAGTGACAGTATATTTCTTTCTCTTCACAAATCTCCATCTCTGCTCTATATTACAGCTGATGTGACCCATGGTAATTATTTATTAAGGTCAGGGTGTCACGTTAAATGTCAAAAGGTTGTGTTGTAGTAAGTATTACAAATAACATCCGATTAGGAACACGCCCCAAAACTGATCACCTTTCGTAACAGTGACGTACACGATGAGTGGATTTTAATTGTGTTTTATTTTTATCCACGAAGAAACTATGAGTCATCTCACAGCAGCATGTAACCCATAGAGATAGACGCTAATAACTTTAAGCACCTGCTCCACAGGCGACCAAGGCCCTAAATTTGGTAGCCAAAGTACATTGTTGGTGGCCCAATTATAAACGTATACATTACAGAAAAGTCAATTTAACACAGCCTTCCTTAACTTTGACATTAACAGAATAAAAATATGTACAGTCTCTTAGTGCACACACTACAAAAGATATTTTTCACACAAAAACACACAATTCAAATGATTAGGAAATAAATGATGGTTTTTTATTTAAATATTGGCTTTTATTTGATTGGCATCAGTAGTTTTAATGATGTATTAGAACCTGCTCAGAGCTAGTGTTAGGAGGTTAAACAGGTCATAATTCTCTCTAATATCTATATTATATTGCTGTGAAAACATCTCCTACAAACAACTGGATTTATTCAAGTTTCTCAACAAAAGCTAAATTTGAACACATCATGATGAAGTTAGACTTTATTTTTGCCCAGTTCTCATCTTTACTGGATAGAGCTTGAACACATCATAATGTACCTCAATGGAATCTCAGTTAACGTTAGGGGTTAGCCAAGCAAGACGTTGCCAAAGACCGTATATCGCTAAGAAGTGAAAGTCAATTGTTTGTTCCATTGCAACGTCAGCACCCAGCATCAGAGCTACACCTCCGCCATTTTTGGACAACCCACCGGTTGCTAACGGCTAACGATTAATGTTAAGGGATCGCGACTAGAAAGTACTAATGCCTCAACATCACAAATTCCTCATCCTGTCACAGTTCAAAGGCGAAAAAAGAACCAGACTCTGGAAGCAGATGCAAAGTTAAAGTCTTTACTTAGGAAAAAAATCTGTTTCAAGGAGAGAAATCCAGGCAGTTACAAAGCACAAAGGGGTCAGACTAAGGCAGAATCCGAAATACAAAAACTGGGTCAAAACAAAATTACACAGAAAAATTGTGGACGGTATTATGGACGCTTATTTGTATATTTGTGCTTTCTGTCCAAAAAGCTCGGACAAAATTTGGGGAAAGGTCTTTTGCATATTCTGCACCCTCAGCCTGGAATTTGCTCCTAAATGACTTGAAAATCAAGAAGCTGGTATCATTAAACATTTTTAAATCTAAAATGAAAGCTTTAGAAGCAGACTCTATGGCATGCCAATGTTTTCAGCTTCCCTTGTTGTACAGCTGTCCCCCCATTTGTCTTAAGATATAGTTCTCTTTTAATGCAAATTTTAGTGTTTGTCTCTGTTTTTGTCTCTGTCTGCAACTTTGTGTTCTTGCTGCTGACTGTCTTGGCCAGTTATCCCTTGGAAAAGAGGTTTTTAATCACTGCACGCAACAGTTAGAGGGTATTTTCTGCGTGGAGCGCGTGGCACTGTAAATGACCTGTTGAGAACCTGTGGGGCATCCTTAAAAGGCACTTCTATGAGGGTGGGTGGCAGTATACAACCATTTCTTGTTGCCAGTAGGTGGCGCTATCACCATAACTCAATAATGGAATGTATATGTCTTCAGGCCGGGACTCTTATCCAGTTTGTGAAGTTTGGGGCAGATTGGAATATGTAGGGTCAAGTTACAACAGCCTCCTGTGTCATGTCGTATGTCTCGAATGGTTGAGGTTAGGATAGGTCGTCTGGCAGCGAGTCTCATGAGAGTTTTTGCAGATCTCAGATCAAATTTCGCAATTTACAGACTCCCTTCTAGTCGCTAGTCTGGAAGCGGAAAATCAGGGCTGAAGTCGAGTAGAGTGAACTTTCTATAACCAAACTGCCAATCACTGGGCATTTTCATAATGTAGTAATCACATTTAGTACCAACTCAAAGGGACTGGAAGATCTATACTCATTTGTTGTTTTTTGTTGTACATCTGAACACTTTGTTCAAACTCTGTATAAGCTGAACCTGTTTGTCCTCTGGACACCCACACAGGTGTTTTCAGTTATTCCGGCTGATTAGACCTCTGCTCAGGCTGAAGGTGGAATTCATGAGATCACAAATCTCCATCTACCAACAAGAATGATAAGAATGCCCAAACAGGTGCAATGAAAGCTGACAGGAGACTCAGGAAGATGTCAAGAAATTACAGTGAGCAGAGATCTAATCAGCCAAATAAACTGAAAACACCTGTGTGGGTGTTCATAGCTTTTAACGCAGGGTGCAGAACCCTCGGCACTTCCTCCACTGTCACCTCTCTGTTGTCAGTGTCATTCCTACACCCAGACTGAGGTGTAGGAATTTGTGGTGTAGAGACTACAGGTAAAAGAAATGCACTGCACCTTTTTTTATTAGCTTCTGGTGCCTGTAATTTCAGATATTGTACTGTCATCACCTATAATCATGACTAAAAGAATATCAGTATGTCATTTGGTACCCCGTTACATTCATGAAGTCAAAACTGCAGCTACTGGTGACAAAGTTAAGAGCGAAAAACAACAACGTTACTGGGTGAGCGATCTAATCGACGTGAACGTCAGAGTTTGGGTGTGTCCCATTGTCACTCATGGGAAAAGATGCTGTAAAGACAAACTTATTGTCTGTGTTATTTATTGGTTTTGATGTGAATTATTCACACTCTACAGTGTTGACTTCATTAAGTCAGAAAGATTAGTGACATGGTTTGATTTAATTAAAACCTGATTCTATTGAGCAGGTTCCTCAGGCACGGCTCAACAATAAGGATTGCTCACATGCCCAGGGCAAGTATAATGCCACATTGGGCTCGTAAATATAACAACTTCCTGTTTCCTTTAGGTGGCGCTATGACTATCACTCATAATTGAACGTATACGTCTTGATGCTGGGACTCTTATAAAACATGTCAAGTTTGGTGCAGATTGGACAATGTATAGTCAATTTATAACAACTTCCTGTTTCTTGTAGGTGGCGCTAGGACTATCACTCATAATGGCACATATATGTCTTAAGACCTGGACTCTTATCCAGCTTGTGAAATTTGGGGCAGATTGGACTATGTAAAGTCAAGTTACAACAGCTTCCTGTGTCATGGCGAAACATCAAAATTCATCGCGCCGCCACAAGAACGCCATTTCACGTAAACACAAAAGCTTTGCAATTTAGTCTCCTGAAGGTGTTGAGATTTTCCCACCAGTTCTGATGCATATTCCACTTTTCATGAGTTTTTGGGGATGGGAAAGTTGTCAAAAACGCGATATTCCAGCGGAAAAAGAATAATAATCCTTAGAAAAACAATAGGTTTCCTTGCACTTCGTGCCAGGACACCGTTGGGGTCCTGGCACTTTCGTGCTCGGGCCCTAATAAGAACAAGATCGAAGACAAGCTAACAAGAAAACGCTGGAAAGCTTATGCATGAGCACAAAGACAATCTGGCTGCGAGGTGGCGCCTTCAAAGCGAGCAACAGGAATAAATAGAAACAGAGTGTCCCACAAAAGAGTCGCTCACGGCCAGTATAAAAAAAAAAGAATGCAATCCAACTGATTTTTTTTTTTACTGACGCTCCCTTGTGTCGCATTCACACGGACACCTTCAGCAGCTTCATTCTCAAGAGCGACCTGATAAAACTCGGCGGCCCCAGGAGGCCCCCTACAGGGGATACCTGGTAGCCACGGGGCCGTCGTGCCTCGGTTAATGTCGAACCCTGACACATTTATAAAAACAGGCAATAAAGTCTCCATGATGTAACTTTACAAGGCTACTAAATAATGAGGAAAGAAGTGTTTAACCCAAATACAATGCATGCTGGGAAGTATGCCAATTAGAAAGCAATTGACCATAAATTACATCTAATTAATCCCATTGTATTACTTTTTAAGGTATCAGTTAAGGGATAATTATTTAATGATTACACTGAACTGCTAAATGATGATTATGATTGCTCCAGTTGCACACCCAAGTGTATATTTTTAGTTTCTTTTGTCTGTTTGTGCTGTCAGTGATTTACAAGCAGGAACTTGTCGGACATTATGTAATAGAGTGTGATTTCATCACAACTAACCTGACTGATGCACACCTCCACCATTAAAATAACTACTTTAGAGAGCTGTGGAGGTCTGAGCTCTCTGACTGTTTTCTAGGTCCGTGACGATAATAAGGTCATATCAGTGTTTACTGTGAACTCGTGGTGTTTTGACAGCAGAGAAGATCTGTTGTTCTTTTTAAAAAATGGTAAAAAGAAGAGGTGAAGCGACAGTGGATCGGTGCAGAATGACCAATAAAAACAAACTGTTTAATTGTCTTCGATGTGTTGGCGTGTCTCACGGTTATTAGAGCTATTTTTACACCCATTTTAATTATTAGTATTATTATTATGTAACAGAACGCCCAGCCCGGTCTCATCAAACGGTGTACAGCATTACACAGTAATTTGTTTTGTCATTTTGCAGGTCAAAAGGTCAAACGTGAATAAATTTAAGAGAAACATTCCTCTGTGATACGTGAGCGCCCACAGATTAACGCGCATCATCTGAGATATTCAAACCTCTGTCTATGCAGATTATGCTTCACTAAAGGTGACCAAAACAGACGTTGAAGCGCAGCCCCGAGGATGTCCCAACATAGCGTGTCCGGAGCTGTTGGTAGTGCATAAGCACCTCTTGGATTTTCCGAAAATGTGACTTTGATTAGGAAACGTATTAGATTTTGTAAACAAACACTGTGGTAAATATTCTGCTGCCAAAAAAACTTGCGTCCTGTAATTATCTCTGTTAAATATTTGTCTGTCAAAGTGACAGTGTGAGTTACAAGTAGATGTTATATCCATTGTGTCTGCGGCTTGATAATGTCATTCAATTAGTGTTTGTTGTTTGTGCCACAAGCTGTTAAACAGTTCTAACAATAGGGACTGTTTAATATAAAGTGTTCACAGCAAGGTGTGTGGATTAACTCATGTAATTGGGAAAGTGTTTATGGAAACATATGTTGCTGTTGAGTTTTTATTTAACCCTTTGAGACCCACAATAGACCCATTTTTGTCTCTTTTAGGGGGAGATAACGGGTCAACAATAGATGTCACATAAAAGTGGTGTACATCATCTGAAAGCTGGGAACCTGAAGATTAATTTGAGATGCATAGTAATAAATCAGAAATAAACATGAATTAATTAATTAAAGTAAATTGTCAAAGTGTATAAAGGTTTAGAACATTATGATAGAAGTATATGATGGTCATCCCTACGCTCTATTATTACTCATAAGTCGTTGCAGCAATTTATGGCTAAATTTAACCATTTTTTATCTATAGAGAGTTGATAAAAATGATCAATAATTCCTCCAAATTGCCACATTAAGACACCTTGAGGAACACCATAGAAAAAGCCATGCTGTGATTTCGGACCAAAACGTTTAACATTTGGGGATTTTCTCCAAGAATATAATTTTTCGGTGATTGGACGGCGAGCACTTGTGTTGTGTAAACTGCTCAGAAACCCCCTTATTGATCAATCTAGCTAGGAAAGCCATCCATCCTCTGAATGCTCTAGGTCTCTAGTTTGTGGCTGTAACGATTCATGAGGCTGTGATTATCCTAGAGGTCACCACAGGTCATTTTATACAGTGAGGACAAGTTTAAAAAAATGGTCTCACAACACATGAATACTAATTGGGCTCATTGGACCCACAAGAGTCTCAGCTTTACAGTGATACTGCATATGATTATCATAAAGTGGGCATGTCTGTAAAGGGGAGACTCGTGGGTACCCATAGAACCCATTTACATTCACATATCTGGAGGTCAGAGGTCAAGGGACCCCTTTTGAAAATGGCCATGCCAGTTTTTCCTTGCTCAAATTTGGTCCAAATTTGGAGTGTTGTTTTGTCTCCTTACCAACAAGCTAGTGTGCCGTGGTTGGTACCGATGGATTCCTAGTTTCATATGATATCTGCGTCTTCACTCTAGCCCTAAAACTGAACTTTCTAGAGCTTCTGGGGACCAGCAATCGGCCCGTTCCGGAAAAACACCTACTCCCCAGAGGCTTTAAACTGACAGCAGCAAAATCTGTGGAGATCATACAGTACTAATAGTACAAATGTTCATTGACATTGGCTCTGTAAAGGTGTTTTACTGGCTATGTGCATCATCACAAGGCACAAAAGAATGGACACACTGTCATTAAATATGTTGGGTATTTTAATGTCAACAAACACATTCTGAATCTATTTTTTTAAGAGTTAACCATCAAGTTCAGTTATGTTTTGATGTGTCTATTTCTGGACTCATCCTTTCCTCTGATAACAAAAGCAGACAAGATAATAAACCAAAGAGAAGCAATAGTTAGACTTACTCTTAACTCTTAAATCAACGCTGAACAACCCTCCGACAAACTGATCCAACCCAACAGGTGTCATGGAAATTTTGCAGTTCCATTGTGCAGCTTTATATAACTTTTTTATTGACAGCACTGCAAGAGAAACACATGACGTAAAACACAAGCAGCTAGCTTGACCGCTGTGGGTACCAGGGCTGTAGTCAAGTCCAACTTAATCAAGTCCAAGACCAGGTCTCGTCGAGTCCGAGTCAAGACCAAGTCCTCTGGCAGTTGAGACCGAATCAAGAACGAGTCCAGAGCAAATCGAGTCCTGTTCAAAACCAAAATAGGTCTTTCCAATGCTAATATAGTGATTCATTTATTAATCTACGAACGGTGTATGAGAACAGCCTGAACTGGAGCATGAAGTGGAGTATTAAGGACACACAGACAGGTTAAGTAGGTCTATGTATGTCAGTGGAAAAACCAGCAAGGTCAGAGAATACTTCTGAGCAACCACAGCTGTGATTCACCTCATCACACAACTCTTCTAGTGTGACTCGGCAACCACACACGTGTTTTAATGGGATACTATTAACATACAGTATGTGATCTCTTGGTACATAACATGGTGTCCTGACTTGAGTGGAGGTGGTTATCAGTGATTAAAATGATCAAACTAATGCTAATGTCCCACTATACTTGTGACCAAACCTTTGACATTCCTTTTTACAATATTTGCAGAATGAGGGGATCATATCATTAATATATGATTTCACTGACAGTTTATAGTATCCAGTTATTACAAAGCTTTATTGCAGGGACTGTACAAATACACTTGAACTACAACACTTAATCCTGTAATATTGTTTACAATCTAAAATACAGATTATAAATGCAAGTCAGTTATTACTTCCTGAAGTCGCACAGAAGTTTGTGAAATAGTCACGAAATTTAATGTATTGATTTGTGTACATAGATACAGATTTCGCATTTTATTTCATGATGGTCAGCAGGAATTCAATTTGTATGGATGTAATCCACGTAATTGTGAACCGGGAAGTATAGAGAGCGGCGATGGGTGGGTTAAAAAAACACCGGACTTTCGCCCAGGAGACCGGTGTTTGTGTGCCGTGTGAAACCACAAGTCAAAGTTGATTTATTTGTCATGTAACTTCCCTACTAAAGTTACGCCACTTCCGGTGTTATTTTAATCCATACCACAATCGTTTCCTA